>NW_027256881.1:343291578-343459054 GCF_029215685.1 Pituophis catenifer annectens
ATGGCATAAACCAGATGCGGTGATCCAACTGATTATCGGCACACTGGGTGCCATACCGGAAAATCTCGGACGGCACTTGGAAAACCTGCACATCGACAGAATTCCCATCTGCCTATTAAAAAGGCCAGGCTGCTTGGATCCGCACACAGACCCCGCCAATACATTATTACGGCATCCTCGGTTCTCGGGAAGAATTCAGTGCGAACAAAGGGCAATACCACCAGCTAAAGAACTGGCAGCTGTGACTTCATGCTGATGTGTACAGTAAGAAAGAAGAGGGGGAAGAAGAAGAGGAGAAGGAGAAGAAGCAGAAGCTAAAGTGAATCCAAACGAACTGAACCCACTGTTGTGGCCTACCAGAAGCCAACGGAGCTGGTGGCAGACTCAGACAGTGAGGAGGTTGGGGAGGAACTTGGGCCAGTCCTGGAGTCTGGGGAAGGCTCTGATGAGGGCTCTGCGTCAGAGGCAGAGATGGGGCCAGGGCCATCTGACAATTATCAGCTGCCTTCGGAATTGGACATCAGTGGGGCAGAAGAGCAGCTGGATCCTGTTCCCGATGTGTGCATGTGCAGAGCTGCCAGGAGAAGGAAACAGCTAAGGAACAAGGGTCGACTCAGGAGTAAAGCCACAAGTAGACGGTGAATGGCCTCTCCCGGAGGGAATAAAAGAGGAGCGAAAGGGGAGGGGAGTTTGCAGGAGACAATTAGTTCACTTGATTCGTTCATGACTCTCTGAGACTCTTTGCCAAGTTTTGAAGATATCGGCTTGGCAGCTCCCCAAGCCAGATAAGGTCTGTGACTGTAAATTCACCCTTGAAAAACTTTGCTGGATGTGAATGAGAGGAATTCACAGTAACTTAATAAAAGGGTTTTTTTGTCTGGACAAGGAGTCTGCTTCGTGGTTTGGGGAAGCCTAAATCAGAACACCTGCCATGTAACACTCCAGACTTTAAAATTATCGATAAGAAAGACCCAAAAAGTCTAGATGGTGGATGCGGCAGTATCTGGAGACAGCAGAAGAGAAGAAAAGAACTGGAGAAGATGACAGGAGTCCTTGGTGCTCTCTGACCTTGGTTGTTTTTTTTGTTGTTTTTTTTGCAGACATTTCATGACCCAACTAGGTAACATCATCAAGGCTGGGAGGGAGTGTGGGGTTTCCTCTCTCAAAAACCTGCAAATACAAATAGAATGACTGCATCAAAAGAAAGCAAAGGTAGCCCCAATAGCAATAGGTGTCTTCGGTGCGATCCCAAAGCATTCTTTGAACACCACCGTCATTGACAAATTCACCCTCGGTCAATTGCAAAAGGCAGCTTTGCTTAGGACAGCTGACATCCTGGGACGAGACCTTCAGCACCATCCAACATTCACATCTGCTTCTCCCAGCTCCTTGCGAAGAACGTGATAGGCGGACAAAAATGCCAAATCCAGTCTCAACATCTGGCTGACCGTGTCAGAAACCATAATAATTAACAATAGTAGAAAAGGCTCTCTATAGTCCAAATGCAATATCGATCGGTTTTTGTTTCCCAAACTGCAGAAAGGTTCCTACAGCTGAGACAAAAAGCGTGGAGAATGAGACGTGTGCGTTGAATGAGACAAAAAGCGTGGAGAATGAGACATGTGCGTTGAATGAGTATCTCAACAAAAGCTAACAACCCTTTGCCGAAGGAAGTCAATCAAGGAAAAACTCTTGAAAGGCACAAAGTTGAAGGCTGAATGTACAAAAAGAAACACTTGAAAAACCGATTCGTAAATTGGAAGAACAAGCGATTGTCTGGTCGATACTTGAAGGATATAGAAAGAAAAGCCCATTAAAACAGGGGCCTCTGAACTTGGCAAATTTAAGACTTGTGGACTTCAACTCCCAGAATTCCTCAGCCAACCATGCTGAGTTTTGAATTCTGGGAGTTGAAGTCTTCAAGTTGCCATGGTTGGAGACCCCTGGATTAAAAACTTCAGATGGAGGTTGGTTAAGAGTGCAGGTGTGTTAAAGAAAGAAACTGAAGGTTGTATTTGAACAGCTCCGCGACAAGCTTTGTGGTGGCCCTTGACTTCCAACGATTTGTATAGTGACTGAAGTTAAGAACGACACTAAAAAAGAGGGGATTGAGGATCGTTCTTCACACTTACGACCGTTGTAGCCTCCCCGTGGTCACCTAATTGAAATTCAGATGTTTGGCAACTGGCTCGTATTTATGACGGTTGCAGTGTCCCAAGGTCACGTGATCTCATTTTGCGACCTTCTGACAAGCAAAGTCAATTGGGAAGCCAAATTCACTTAACCGTGGGACTTGCTTAACAACTACAGTGAATTTGCTTAACAACTGTGGGAAGAAAGGTAGTGAATTTGGGCAAAATTCCCCGTCACAAGTATCTTGCTTAGCAACAGACATTTTGGGCTCAATTATGGTCGTAAATCAAGGTTCTACTTATAGACAATTCCTAACAGGTCCTTGGTTAGGACCTATCAGTGTTAGGCTGTGAATCGAATTGTACATTACTCATAATACTTAACAGCCATAATAATAATAATTAGAGAAAAGATAGCACCAATAGTGAGAGACGCCTTGGGTGCAGTCTCAAAATATCTTGAACGTCCCTTGAGTACCATCGGTGTTGAAAAAAATCCCCATCAGTCAATTGCAAAAGGCAGCTTGCCTCAAACAGCTGACATCCTGCAAGGATATCTGTGACACCCATCAAACATTCATATCTGCCTATCCCATGTCCTTGGGAAGAACTTGATAGGTGGATAAAAAATGTCAAGTCCGTGTAAACATAGGGCTTGACTGTGTGATGACATCAGCATAATAATAAACTCAACATGTCGGCTGGGGAATTCTGGGAGTAGAAATCCACCTCTCTTAAAGTTGCCTGGAATAGGGATAGGATAGGATAGGATAGGATAGGATAGGATAGGATAGGATAGGATAGGATAGGGAATAAGGAAATAGAATAGAATAGAATAGAATAGAATAGAATAGAATAGAATAGAATAGAATAGACTAGACTAGACTAGAATAGAATAGAATAGAATAGAATAGAATAGAATAGAATAGAATAGAATAGAATAGAATAGAATAGAATAGAATAGAATAGAATTCTTTATTGGCCAAGTTGATTGGACACACAAGGAATTTGTCTTTGGTGCATATACTCTCAGTGTACATAAAAAGACAAGATAGGAATCGAATAGGAATAGGGATAGGATAGAATGGAATGGAATAACAGAGTTGGAAGGGACCTTGGAGGTCTTCTAGTCAACCCCCTGTTTAGGCAGGAAACCCTATACCAGTTCAGACAAATGGCAGTCCAATCTCTTTGTAAAAACATCCAGTGTTGGCCATTCCCAACTTCTAGTGGCAAGTCGTTCCACTGGTTAAGACTGCTAATTGGTGGAACGGCTTCCCTCCAGAAGTTGTGGGTGCTCCATCACTGTGGGTTTTTAAGAAGAATAACAAAATAATAGAGTGGAAAGAGACCTTGGAGGTCTTCTAGTCCAGCCCCCTGCTCAAATGGTGGTCCAATCTCTTTTTAAAAACTTCCAATGTTGGAGCATTTACAACTTCTGGAGGGAAGTTTTTCCACTGATTAGTTGTTCTAATGTCAGGAAATTTCTTATTAGTTTGAGGTTGCTTCTCTCCATGATGAGTTTCCACCCATTGCTTCTTGCCCTGCCTTCAGGGGCTTTGGAGAATAGCTGGACCCCCTCTTCTTTGTGGGAGCCCCTGAGATATTGGAAGACTGCTTTCATGTCTCCCCTAGTCCTTATTTTCGTTAAACGAGACAATTCCAGCAACCGTTCGTTCAGGTTGATGAAGTCCGATTCCAGAGCAGCCATTTTGAACCTCCCTTCCCTCAAAGCAGCAGCCCGCCATCCCTCCCACCCCCTTGAAGAATTCGGCTCTTGGGGTTTTCTGGAAACGTGTCAAGAGAGGCTAATTGGCGTCCTCTTTTCTCGCCTGGCACAAAACCCGTGGGTACAAAATCCGTGGGTTGCGTTGAAGGGTGACTGAAGCTGAATCATTTCTTTCTCGTCTCCTACGCTGTTCTCCATGTTGGCGAACTTCACCTTCGGCATTTTGAACTCGGCCGTTCTGCGCCAGCAGTCCAGCAAGGGTGCGAAAGTTTTATTTTTTTTTTTTTTTCCCCCACCTTCCCTGAGAAAACAATATATAACTAAATCGCTCCACTTTTCAAACGGATCCGTTCTTTCCCTGTCTGCCCAATGCTTAAAATTCAGTTCCAACTGACAATCCTAAACCAGAAGGATCAGAATCAGAATAAAGCTGGAAGGGGACTTTGGAGGTCTTCTAGTCCAACCCCCTGCTCAAGCAGGAGATCCTATACCCGTGATAGCGAACCTATGGCACGAGTGCCACAGGTGGCAGGCGGAGCCATATTGGTGGGCACACGAGCGTTGCCCTAGCTCAGCTCCAGCACGCATGCATGCGCTGGTTAGCTGATTTTCGGGCCTTCTGGGCCCACCAGAAGTTGGCAAACGGGCTGTTTCCGGCCTCCGGAGGGCCTCTGGGAGGATGGGGAAGGCTGTTTTTTGCCCTCCCCAGGCTCCTCGAAAGTCTCTGGAGCCTGGGGAGGGCAAAAAACGGGCCTACCGGGTCCACCGTGCCATCAGATGCCAAAAGCGGGAGGAGCACGCGGGGGTTGCGTGCACATGCGCGGGGGGCAGGGCACATAGAATTATGGGTGTGGGCACGCACACGTGTGACCACCCCGCACTCCCCCCGCTTTTGGCATGCGATGGCAAAAGGGTTAGCCATCACTGTCCTATATCACTCCAGACCAATCTCTTCTTAAAAACTTCCAGTGTTGGAGAATCCCCAACTTCTAGTGGCAAGTCGTTCCACTGGTTAATTCTTCTCACCGTCAGGAAATTTCTCCTTAGTTCTAGGTTGGTTCTCGCTTTGATTATAGAATAGAATAGAGCTGGAAGGGACCTTGGAGGTCATCTAGTCCAGCCCCCTGCTCAAGCAGGAGACCCTATACCAGTGATGGCTAACCTTTTCCGGACCGAGGGCCCAAAACATACATGCGCGCTCGAACCTCCAAAATGCAATGCGTGCACGGACCCCTGTATATGCCCCGTCCCCCGTGCATGTGCAACAGAGACCCGAAGACCAGCTGGCCGGCAGGAGGCGCGCACGCATGCACTGTGGAGCTGAACTGGGGCGACAGCTCACGTGCCATAGGTTCGCCATCACAACCCTATCCCATTTGAGACAAGTGACTGTCCAGTCTCTTCTTAAAAACCTCCAATGATGAAGCACCCGCAACTTCTGGAGGCAAAATGTTCCACCGGTTAATTGCCCTCACTGTTAGGAAGTTTCTCCTTAATTCCAGGTTGCTTCACTCCTTGGTTAATTTCCATCCATTGCTTCTTGTCCTGTCCTCTTGCCCTTTGGAGAATAGGTGGACCTATTTTTCCAACAGTGAGAACAATTAATTGGTGGAATAGCTTGCCTCCCAAAGTTGTGGTGCTCCATTGCTGGAGACCTGCAAGAATAGATTGGAAAACATTTGACTGGGATGGTATAAGGCAGGCCTGTCAAACTCCCGGCCCGTGGGCCAGATGCATTACACGCTGGCCACGTCCACGCCAGGGGTGGGTTCTAAAAATTTTTTACTACTGGTTCTGTGGGCGTGGTTTATTTTGTGGGTGTGGCTAGGAGGTCATGTGACTAGGTGAGCGTGGCTAGCCGGTCAGAGTCATTTCTGGAAGGTCCTCGCACTTACGACCAGTCCTTGCACTTACAACCCGACTCATTTGTTTGCTTTTAACACTGATCAGCTGTAGGGCGGCCCTTTGAAGCCCCGCAGCAAGAGTTTAAACAGTTTTTTTCCCTCAAGTCATCAGCTGGGACTCAGGAGGCAGCAATAGATTGGGGGTGGGACCAAATAAAAGGTAAGAATAACGTGGGGGGTGGGAGGGTGGGGGGAGAACCGGTTCGGTGATGTCATATTGTCACCGCTACCGGCTCAGCCGAACCAGACCGAACCGGGAAGAACCCACCACTGGTCCACGCCTGGTTTAGCGAGGGGGGGAAGTCCCGATATGTCATGTTACACCGCCGTGATGACGTGAGTTCGACACCCCTGGAATAAGGTCTCCTGCCTTGACCAGGGATTGGACTAGAAGACCTCTGAAGTCCCTTCCATTCCTAGGATTCTATGTTCTAAGGGTGAATGTCCTTCATCAGCTGCCAGAGACCAAACTTTGCATTGGGAAATTGAAAATGGGTCCTCTTTATTACTTACTTACTTTTTAAAAAAATTTAGAACTATTATAATAGCTCTAAATTATGTATGTATGTATGTATGTATGTATGTATGTATGTATGTATGTATGTATATAATGTATAATACAACTTACAGGTAATCCTCGTTTTATGACCATAATGGAGCCCAACATTTCCGTTGCTAAGTGAGACAATTGTTAAGTGAGTTTTGCCCCATTTTACAACATTTCGTGCCACGCTTCTTAAATGAATCACTGCAGTTGTTAAATTAGTAACACGGTTGTTAAGTGAATCTGGCTTCCTTGTTGGCTTTGCTTGTCGGAAGTCACAAAAGGGAATCATATGTCCCCCGTCATAAATATGAGTCAGTTATCGAACATCTGAATTTTGATCAGGTGACCACAGGGATGCTGGAAGGGTCGTAAAAAAGATCATAAGTCCCTTTTTTTTCAGCGCCTTTGTAACTTCCAACAGTCACTAAACGAACGGCCGTAAACCGAGGACTACCTGTATTTCGAGAGCTTTTCCTAGACGCCTTTAAAAAAGCAATGTGGTTCTGTGACTGTTTGCGTTTCTGAACGCAGAGATTTCTCCCTGCTGTTTGATCGGTCGCTTTCAAGATTTTTATTCTCCATAAGGAAGAAGAGAACAAGAGACAGGAAGCTATTAGAGAATATTTTGCATCTCATCAAGTCACCTTTTGGAAATTGCGCCATGGGGGAACCATTAGCATGTAGGGAAAAGAGTGGGGAAAATGTACATTTCCATAACAAGTGAAGCCCAAATATTCATTTTTAGAGGATGCGTCCTGTTGTGTCTCTCCATGAGTACCCTAGTCTCTATGGTTTTTCTCCTACAACACGGTTTCCCAACCTTATTGACTTTTAAGACGCATGGACTTCGACTCCCAGAATTCCCCAGCTAGCCTTTGTCGGCTGGGGAATTCTGGGAGGTGAAATCCATGTGTCTTACAAGTCACTGGAATCCATCTGGTTCAGTTCCCAAGCTGGGAGAAAGACCCTGGAAACAACATGGAGGCTGATTTGGAAAGTTGGTTTATTGAACAGAACCACAAAGACAGCGTGCAGTTCTGGGTCGGCTGAAGAAATGGTTGAACGAGTGGATGGATCTTGAGAGGTTCCTGTGACTTTGAAGTTTGAACTGTTCTGGATGGGGTGGCGTTGTGCAATGAAGGGGCTTTTGTCTTTTGCTAAAGGGTGGTGGGTTAATCCTATTATGTTCTAAAGCAGGGGTGTCAAACTTGATTTCATTGAGGGCCACATCAGGGTTGTGTTTGACTTCGGAGGGCTGGGGGTGGGCATGGCCATGGTGGGTGTGACACGGGGCTCGTGTCGGAGGGCACCTGTGGTGGCCAAGTGCTAAGGCACAACTTCCCTGAGACCCTCCCTCACTCTCATTACAATCTTCCTTCCTTCCTTCCTTCCTTCCTTCCTTCCTTCCTTCCTTCCTTCCTTCGCTGTTTTCAGGGCGGCCCCACAGGCCAGATCTAGGCACCCCGATCCGGCCCCCCAGGCCTTGAGTTTGACACCCCTGTCCTAAAGGCTCATGTCCTGTTCTTAGAATTTGGGCAGAGAATATAAATTTTAATCCCATCCTTGGAAGTGAAGTTCTTTTATTTTGTGAACAGGCTGGCCCAAAATCTTCCTTAATGGGCCCAAACTATCTGCTGGGGCTATTAAGAAAGACTAAGTCTGCTTTCTGCCTCTAAAAACATGTTTCTCCATTTTCTTTTTCTTTTAGGGAAATATAATATTCCGCCTCTTTATTATTTTCCCCAAAATATTTCATTCTTCTAGGGAGGGAGGGGTTTCCCCCCCACACACACACTACGGAAGGAAAAGAGGGTGTCGTACCATTTTGAATTTGCTTTGACTTTAAAGCCAACCCGTTTGAAATAAATCTTGAGCCTCGAATGGCTCACTTCAGCCTTGCTGGCAGGGTCGGGAGTTCAAATTCAGCCCCAGTGGTTGGAACAGCCTGTTTCGAACTCAGAGCAACTGTTCAGGGTACCCCGTAGGAAGGTCTGGTTTCGAATTCTGAATTTTTTTCCAAAGTGTAAAAATGTGCCATGAAAACTCTTTTCCCCCAACCATGTTGGGCATGGTGGTCTAAACTAGAGATCTCCAACCTTGGCAACTTTAAGCCTGACGGACTTCAACTCCCAGAATTCCCCAGCCAGCTTTGCTGAGAATTCTGAGAGTTGAAATCCACCAGGCTTAAAGTTGCCAAGGTTGGAGATCCCTGGTCCAAATTGTTATTATACAATCTGTGTTTCTATGTATATTCTGTGGTATGTATTTTATGTATTTTTTTTTGTTGTTGTGTTGATTCCTTTTCAAGTAACTGGCTTATAACAACCGTCTCCTTTGTATTTTGTTTTTTCTGTTTCCTTTTTCGTTTTGTTACCTTCAGATACCTTTGGTAAGTGAGGTTTCTGTTTAAATCGATCGATCCTTCTTTTAGAAGTAAAAAAAAATTAACAACTCTAAAACGGCTGCTGCCCAGATCTTCCCTGTCCTGTATCTTCCCACCTCTTAAACTAATTCTGTCTCAATAGCTTTTTTTTTTTTTTTCCTTTTAAAGGCATGCCTTTCCCATTACTAACGCCTTATTTTCCATAGGGTTATCTTGCCCGGTTGAACTAACTCAGAAATGGGGTATTGCAGGCTGCAAAAAAAAAAAAAAAAAAAAACTCAAAAACCCCCAGTCTCCTGAATTTTATCGCCCTTTTCACTGAACCGAAGCTTGGAACTTCTATCTGCATTTCCGCAAACTTTCTGGCATTGGCTAGAATCCTGCCGTTTTGGGGGGGTGGAAAAATAAATACAAAATGCAGAGCCTTTGACCTGGAATTCCCCAAATAAATCCACAGCTTGGTCCCTAAAATCACCTCTCTTTATCTTCTTTCTACTTTGCCTCCGCAAACGGAATCGAGGTTTGGAGTTTCACATCAAAGAGAAAAATGTTAAAGATTTCTTTTTTGGAAAATATCGTTTTTGGTTTGCAGGAAAGGGGGTGTGAAAAGAGCTTGCCGGGATCAAGTTTTTCCCATGTTTTAAATTTTCATATTTTTCTTAACCGAGCCTTGAAGGCACTGCAAAATATTTCTCGTGCTCTTCTCATTTTTTGGAGGCATCTATATATTTTAAAATGCAAAACGGGACATTTCAAATCTATATATATAAAAGCAAAAACCACTCACACATTAATCACGAAATCTCCAGAACCGTAAAGCCTACAAACTTGAAAATTGCCACGTATCTTCCTCTTGGCTTCTAGGTGCTCACTAAGAAAGGATTTTTCAAAATGACCATCAGAGCATTAGTATTTCCTATATTATTATAACACGCTCTGATGCTAATTAGTTAGATGTTCTACTCCCCCCCCAACTTGAAAAGAACTCTGGAGAGAATGGGATGGCATAGGGGAGGCTTCTGTGGGGCAAGCCTCATGGAGTGAAGGGGCTAGAAAGCCTGAGGGAGAGAAGGGAAGGGGAGAGGATCTATGGGGCCAGCCTGAGGGAGAGGACAGGAGAGGCTTCTGTGGGGCCAGCCTGAGGGAGAGAAGGGGAGAGGGGAGGATCTGTGGGGCCAGCCTGAGGGAGAGAAGGGGAGAGGAGAGGATCTGTGGGGCCAGCCTGAGGGAGAGAAGGGGAGAGGAGAGGCTTCTGGGGCCAGCCTGAGGGAGAGAAGGGGAGAGGGGAGGATCTGTGGGGCCAGCCTGAGGGAGAGAAGGGGAGAGGAGAGGCTTCTGGGGCCAGCCTGAGGGAGAGAAGGGGAGAGGAGAGGCTTCTGGGGCCAGCCTGAGGGAGAGAAGGGGAGAGGGGAGGCTTCTGGGGCCAGCCTGAGGGAGAGAAGGGGAGAGGAGAGGATCTATGGGGCCAGCCTGAGGGAGAGAAGGGGAGAGGAGAGGCTTCTGGGGCCAGCCTGAGGGAGAGAAGGGGAGAGGAGAGGATCTATGGGGCCAGCCTGAGGGAGAGAAGGGGAGAGGGGAGGCTTCTGGGGCCAGCCTGAGGGAGAGAAGGGGAGAGGAGAGGATCTATGGGGCCAGCCTGAGGGAGAGAAGGGGAGAGGAGAGGCTTCTGGGGCCAGCCTGAGGGAGAGAAGGGGAGAGGAGAGGATCTGTGGGGCCAGCCTGAGGGAGAGAAGGGGAGAGGGGAGGCTTCTGGGGCCAGCCTGAGGGAGAGAAGGGGAGAGGAGAGGATCTATGGGGGCAGCCTGAGGGAGAGAAGGGGAGAGGGGAGGCTTCTGGGGCCAGCCTGAGGGAGAGAAGGGGAGAGGAGAGGATCTATGGGGCCAGCCTGAGGGAGAGAAGGGGAGAGGAGAGGATCTATGGGGCCAGCCTGAGGGAGAGAAGGGGAGAGGAGAGGATCTATGGGGCCAGCCTGAGGGAGAGAAGGGGAGAGGGGAGGCTTCTGGGGCCAGCCTGAGGGAGAGAAGGGGAGAGGAGAGGCTTCTGGGGCCAGCCTGAGGGAGAGAAGGGGAGAGGAGAGGATCTATGGGGCCAGCCTGAGGGAGAGAAGGGGAGAGGGGAGGCTTCTGGGGCCAGCCTGAGGGAGAGAAGGGGAGAGGAGAGGATCTATGGGGCCAGCCTGAGGGAGAGAAGGGGAGAGGGGAGGCTTCTGGGGCCAGCCTGAGGGAGAGAAGGGGAGAGGAGAGGATCTATGGGGCCAGCCTGAGGGAGAGAAGGGGAGAGGGGAGGCTTCTGGGGCCAGCCTGAGGGAGAGAAGGGGAGAGGAGAGGATCTATGGGGCCAGCCTGAGGGAGAGAAGGGGAGAGGAGAGGCTTCTGGGGCCAGCCTGAGGGAGAGAAGGGGAGAGGAGAGGATCTATGGGGCCAGCCTGAGGGAGAGAAGGGGAGAGGGGAGGCTTCTGGGGCCAGCCTGAGGGAGAGAAGGGGAGAGGAGAGGCTTCTGGGGCCAGCCTGAGGGAGAGAAGGGGAGAGGAGAGGATCTATGGGGCCAGCCTGAGGGAGAGAAGGGGAGAGGGGAGGCTTCTGGGGCCAGCCTGAGGGAGAGAAGGGGAGAGGAGAGGATCTGTGGGGCCAGCCTGAGGGAGAGAAGGCGAGAGGAGAGGCTTCTGGGGCCAGCCTGAGGGAGAGAAGGGGAGAGGAGAGGATCTATGGGGCCAGCCTGAGGGAGAGAAGGGGAGAGGAGAGGCTTCTGGGGCCAGCCTGAGGGAGAGAAGGGGAGAGGAGAGGATCTATGGGGCCAGCCTGAGGGAGAGAAGGGGAGAGGGGAGGCTTCTGGGGCCAGCCTGAGGGAGAGAAGGGGAGAGGAGAGGCTTCTGGGGCCAGCCTGAGGGAGAGAAGGGGAGAGGAGAGGATCTGTGGGGCCAGCCTGAGGGAGAGAAGGGGAGAGGGGAGGCTTCTGGGGCCAGCCTGAGGGAGAGAAGGGGAGAGGAGAGGATCTATGGGGCCAGCCTGAGGGAGAGAAGGGGAGAGGGGAGGCTTCTGGGGCCAGCCTGAGGGAGAGAAGGGGAGAGGAGAGGATCTATGGGGCCAGCCTGAGGGAGAGAAGGGGAGAGGGGAGGCTTCTGGGGCCAGCCTGAGGGAGAAAAGGGGAGAGGAGAGGATCTATGGGGCCAGCCTGAGGGAGAGAAGGGGAGAGGAGAGGCTTCTGGGGCCAGCCTGAGGGAGAGAAGGGGAGAGGAGAGGATCTATGGGGCCAGCCTGAGGGAGAGAAGGGGAGAGGGGAGGCTTCTGGGGCCAGCCTGAGGGAGAGAAGGGGAGAGGAGAGGCTTCTGGGGCCAGCCTGAGGGAGAGAAGGGGAGAGGAGAGGATCTATGGGGCCAGCCTGAGGGAGAGAAGGGGAGAGGGGAGGCTTCTGGGGCCAGCCTGAGGGAGAGAAGGGGAGAGGAGAGGATCTGTGGGGCCAGCCTGAGGGAGAGAAGGCGAGAGGAGAGGCTTCTGGGGCCAGCCTGAGGGAGAGAAGGGGAGAGGAGAGGATCTATGGGGCCAGCCTGAGGGAGAGAAGGGGAGAGGAGAGGCTTCTGGGGCCAGCCTGAGGGAGAGAAGGGGAGAGGGGAGGATCTGTGGGGCCAGCCTGAGGGAGAGAAGGGGAGAGGAGAGGCTTCTGTGGGGCCAGCCTGAGGGAGAGAGGTGGAGAGGAGAAGCCCAATCATAGTTTCATAGCAGAGCACAGGTATTCAGCTAGTGGGGTCATATTTTGCTCGTCCCCTACTTAATCCTTCACGAGCAGTGAGAGGACAAAGCAGAAGCATAAATGATGGTCCGGAAAAAACTTTGCAAAATTCCAACAGAGGGGGGGAGAGTTATTCCCTGTTTTTTTTCTCCCCCTCCCCCTTGTTTTCCTGCCTTAGGGATTTTCAATCCCTGGGAGCCTTTCCTTCATTTAAGGACCAGCGACTTATTGAAGTAACCCCACAATAGAACATTGCATGTTTTCGGCACTAGGATGCCTGCATTTCAGTAAAACTCCATAAAATATTCTAATGTTTTTAGTGCACCGTTTTTTTGGGGAGCAACTGCTCTACTTGGGAGCCAGTGCTTCTGCAGGAGGTACCCCAGGGAGGTGACTTGGAGAGGAACCCACAGGAAAAGCAATCCAACTCCCGTTTCCCTGGAGGGAATTCCATCAGCAGATGCTATGGACCGTCTTCCCTTGGTTGCCATGGAGACGCAGCCTCCGCTCAGCTCACAGATGTACTTTAAGGATCTCTTCCGCATTTTTTCCTCCCCATCGAGAGCTTCATGGGATTGGGTGTGTGTGGGTGTTCAGCTCCTCAATCTGTAATTTCAGGGTGGCCTTTAGTCTCAAGCAGGGAGGACTGTGTCTCTGAGCATAAGCAGAGGGCCTTAAACCTCCCTCTCCCTTTCCTCCTCTCATTGCTGCCCGAAATGATGGGGATTTAGATGCTGGCTTTGTAGATAGGATTCGAGTCCCAGCGTCTCTTGCAAACACAGCCTAGGGGTAGGAGAGGAATGCAAAGTAATGGGAAGGTTGGCAGCACCTGGAAGATCTTTATCTGGGTTTGGAAGCTAAGTAGGGTCAGGCTTGGTTATTATCTGGAGGGGCGCCCAGCCAAGATAAGGAAATTGGGGGAGAAAAATCCAGAAGAAATCGCCTGCCCATAAATGCTGTAAAGGATTTTAGAGATGCTAAAACTCCACAGGAAGGGAGGGGAAAAAACCCATTCAGGGAGAACTTGGGGAAAAGTTTACAGATACAGATAGTCCTCGATTTACAACAGTTTGTTTAGTGACCGTTCAAAGTTACAGCGGCACTGACAAAAGTGACTTATGACCGTTTTTCACAGTTACGACCTTTGAGGCATCCTTATTTATTTATTTATTTATTTATTTATTTATTTATCAAATTTCTATACCGCCCTACTTCCGGAGGACTCAGGGCGGTGCACAGCCAAGATAAAATACAGATAATACAAACATTAAAAGTCCATTAAAATTATTAAATATTTTGGCCGAAAACAAATTTAAAACACCCAATTTATAAATGGCCCGATGATCAGAATTTGGATGCTTGGGAACTAGTTCACATTTGTGACGGTCGCAGGGTCCCCGGGGGAGGGGTCACGTGATCCCCTTTTGCGACCTTCTGACAAGCAAAGTCCACGGAGGAAGTTGGATTCACTTAACAACGGCATGACGAATTTATCAACCACAGTGACTCCACTGTGGGAAAGGAGGTCGTAAAATGGGGCAAAACGCACCTAACATCCGCTTGGCGTACCAGCATAAATTTTGGGCTCGATTGTGGTGGTTAAGCCAAGGGCTGCCTGTAGTCCTCAACTTACGACCGCAGCTTTCCATGGCTGAGCAAATTAAGGTGGAGTCGCACCCGATTTTAACGCCTCTTTTGGCCACGGTCGTTGAACGCATCACTGCAGTTGCTAAGTGAATCATGAGGTTGTTAAATGAATCTGGCTTGACTTTGCCAGCTAGGACAGTTGCACATGGTGATCACAGGTCTCTGGGATGTTACAACCGTCATAAATCCATGCCAGATTCCCCCTGCCTGATTTTGATCACATGACCATGGGAATTCTGCGACGGTTACAAGTGCGAGGACCAGACGTAAGTCACTTTCTTCAGTGCCACCGTAACTTTGAAGGAGTGGTTGTAAGTCCAGGACTACCTAGTACCCCCTTCCAAATAGAAGGAAGGCTGAGAAAGAAACTCAAGATAACAGAGCCTTGATTTACTTTAGTATAAGACAGAGAAAAACTTAGATAACTTAAGATCCTGCCATCGTACCTCCACTTTAATAAAGCGACATTCCTGCGATCCATGCCTCCTGCCCAGTCCTACCTTGCAGGGCTGATGGTAGAAACCACCCCGGATGCCGTTATGAGTTGAGTTTGAGCCAGAGGAGACATTCTTGTTGACGCCCTCGAGGGCTTTGCCTCACAAACCAAGCAGAGAGAGAGACCTGTCTCGTCTCGGGATGGGAGACCACCAGGTAATGTCTCTGCTATTGATTAAACTCAGGGGAAATTGCAATACAGATCCTGGGAACACAGCAACAACACACACTCCCTCCTAACCCATCAGTGAAAATATGGATTTTGCCCAGGAAGCTATCTCAACCTCGATTTGTAGGAAATTAGATATTTATTTATTTTACAGATGTTTTTTTTTTCCGGACTGATCTTCCTGAAGCCTGCTGCTTGGGAGGGAAAACTTGCTGTCGTTAAAGGAAAAGGGAATTAAAAGTCACTTTTATTTTTGATCTGGGCCACGATCCGGTCTGTTTCAGCCCTGCCTTTTATCCCTTGCTTCAGAAGTGTGCACTGGACATTTTCGGCCCAGCATTTGAGGAAATAATCAGGGTTTTCTACCGGCTTTTTTCTCACCCCACTTTGGGAAAAAACAACAACAACCCGAATCTTCTTTGAGCTCTTTCGATATGAAACTCCCAACAGGAAAAGAAAAAATCTGCCATCTGTGCCCTTTTTCTCCTGGTCTCATCCCATCCCCTCTTGGTTGCTCTCGTCAAGGTAGCTTAATAAATATATTAACAAAGCAAAGACAGTCCCGAGAGTGATAGGCGCCTTGGGTGCAATCCCAAAACATCTGGAGCATCTCTGGAACACCACTGGCATTGACAAAATCCCCATCCGTCAATTGCAAAAGGCAGCTTGTCTCGGAAGAGCTCGCATCCATTCCTCATTCCAGTCAACCTCTTATTGTTTTTGCTAAACCATTCCAGATTTGAGTCACAGATGGCAGATATTTTTTCCACTCTGGGTTTCTTCCTTCCTTCCTTCCTTCCTTCCTTCGTTCCTTCCTTCCTTCCTTCCTTCCTTCCTTCCTTCCTCCTTCCCTCCCTCCCTTCCTTTCTCTCTCTTTCTTTTTCTTTCTTTCTTTCTTTCTTTCTTTCTTTCTTTCTTTCTTTCTTTCCTTCCTTCTTCCCTCCTTTCCTTTCCTTCCTTACTCTCTCTTAGTTTCCTTTCTTCCTTTGTCCCGCCCTCCCTCCTTCCTTCCACTTCCCTCCCTCCCTGCCCCCCTCTTTCCTTTCCTTTTTTCCATCTTCCCCTCCTTCCCTCCCATCCTCCCTCTCCTTTCCTTCCTTCTTTCCTTCTTTCCTTCCTTCCTTTAGTTCCCTTTTTTCTTCCTTTCCTCCTTTTCCTTCCTTTTCCTTTCCTTCCTTCCGCCTGCGCTCCCTCCTTCCTTCCACTTCTTTCCTTCCTCCCTGCCTCCCTCATTCCTTTCCTTCTTTCCCTCCCTCCTTCCCTCCCATCCTCCCTCTCCTTCCTTCCCCCTTCCTCCTTCCTTCCTTCCTTCCTTCCTTCCTTCCTTCCTTCCTTCCTTCCTTTCTCTCTCTGTTTGAGGGTATCCTGTTTCTCCCAATAAACCTACTTTCTCCCTCTCTTGTTTCCTTTGTCTTTAAAACCCCCCAGCTGCTCCTTCACAGTAGCTAGTCCAAATTAACATTATTCCCTCTCCTCCTCCTTGCCTATTCTCCTTCCTCCCACAAGCTAACAAGCTCTGCTTTGATTAACCTTAACCAGTAGTTTTAACTAGATGCTAACTCTTCCTTTAGATAATGTGTTTAACCTCTTCCTTAATTAGTAACTAAATCTAACTAGATCCTTAACCAGCTTTAACCACCTAACCCCCCTTTCCCACTCTAATCAGAAATAATAATCACATCGTTTTTATCCCACATCCTGAAAATGGTGCATTTGGGATAACATGGAAGGAGGGAGAAAGAAAGAAAAAGAAACTGAGGGAGGAAATGAAAAAGCAAAAAATGAATAGTTCGTGAATCTGCAAGAGGACAAAAGGCTTTGTGTGGGGAAGGAGGTGGAATTGGTGTTATTCTTGCTTGTCCTGCAGATATTATTCATAAATTTCGGCAAGTCAGACCACTGTGGGGACATTTAAAAATATTTGCATGGGCCATCAAAAATTAGACAGTCTCTGTGATGCCCAGGGAACCTGGATCCAGAAAAATAATCCGTGAAATCCTTTGCTTTGTTTTCAGGATTGGGGTAAAAGAAAAAGAAAAAAAAAACCCTTTTTGAGAATTTTACAAAATATACTTCTTGACTGAGAAATAAACCTTGGAAAGCCAGTGGGAGAAAGGACAAGGGTGATGTTTCCCAGGCTAACAAAATTTATTGCCCACAGAGTGAGTGGAAGGCTAAACCAGGCATAATTGCACTCTGGGCCACGCTAGGAGGGCAGTGGGGAAAGAAGAGCTTCTGGTCATGTGCAGAGGGCCTCCCTTCGCCAAGAAACCGCTTTATGGCATTTTACAAGCTAGGCAATGCTACTCAGTCTCAGCTTTTTAAAATAAGTCAGATTCTCCCCACCCCCACCCCCAGTGTGGTTCTCTTAGTAACACCGAGGACAAACCAACTTCTGAGTTCTGCTAATTGCCAGAGTTTTTTCTGCAAGTTTCCTGGGTAACCAACAAAAAAAAAAAGAAAATTATATTCTCCTTCTGGTCCTCAAAATCTCTTAATTTTTCCCCTGCGCACTCACAGAAGCGAAGGCTATTTTTATTTTTAATTTTTTTTTTTTGCAAAGTGGATCCACTTAAGTTCCTAGTCCTCATGAGTCTGAGTCAAGATCTGGATCGAAATAGGGCTTGATCTTAAATCTTATCTGAATTATTATTATATTTTTGCAACAGCCAGGGTAAATAAGGAACAAGCTAAGGAAGAGGCAAAATTATTAATTTTTGTTCTCTAAAACTCGGAGATTTTACTCCAATTATAGTAGCCCATGTCCCCCCCCCAATCTTCATTCCCCCTTAACCAAAGTGGACATAGGTACCAAAAACTGAATTGCAGGTAATCCTCAACGTATGGCCACAACGGAGAGCAGAATTTCCGTCGTTCAGCAAGGCGGGTTATTAAGGGACCGGCATCTGACTTTTATGACCTTTCTTGCCATGGGTCGTTAAGTGAATCCAGTTTCTCCCCCCCCCCCCTTGACGTTGCTCATGGGAATCTGGCTAGGACGGTCGCAAATGGCGAATCACATGACCCCAGGATGTGACAACCGTCATAACTACACGCCAGTTTGCCAGGCACCCAAATGTTGATCGGGTCACCGTAGAGATGCAGCGACGGTCGTAAGTGCGAGGACCGGGTTGCAAGTCGCCTTTTTTTCAGGGCTGTGGTAACTTCGAACGGTCACTGAACGGACGGTCGTAAATTGAGGACTACCTCTAAGCGTCCCCCCACCCCACCCCAAACCATGCCTCGGAGATGCAGCCTCAGAAACTCACTCGCCCATTTTTCTCCTGGGTGCCTTCCTTCCTCCCACTGGCTAGTCCTGAAAGAAAAAGAAAAGAAAATTCCCGTTTGTTCCCCCACTTGGCTTTTCACTTCTGTGTTTGTTGTTCTTTTTTTTTTGTTTGTTTGTTTTGTGTTTCTTTTTCTTACAGAAGGTACTCCAATCCGAGGTAAGATCCCCTTGCTTTGTGCTGGAGAGCACAATTACCCCTTTCCTTAAAAAAAAAAACACCCCAAAACCCCCTGTTTCCTCTCAATTATAACCAGTTATTGTTCCATGTAGTTGCGTGGCCTGTTGTTGTTGTTTCTTTTCCCAATCCAGAATTGTGTTACCTTGTCACTGTTGGAAAATGTCTTTTCCTGCCTTCTGTGCATCTCCTCTATCTTCTGTTCCTTCCCTTTTTATTGCCCTCCTGCCCTCTGAATTCTGATTTATTTCCCAGCACACATATAATATCACCCTATATAAAAATATCTATAAGAAATAGAAATATATATTTATATATATCTCCTCTGTGTTTGTGTATGTATATATGTATACAATAGTGGCCAAATTTGTGGAAACCTTTTGGGAAAAGTGTATTTTTGAGGTTTGATGGCTAATAACACCACTTTTGTTTTTGGGAGTTTCATGATAATCCTATTCCACTGCTGGAATGGCCTGGGAATAGTCCAGACCTTCTTAACCCAATTGGAAATCTATGGAGCCGACTAAAGAAACTTGTTAAGTCAGAAGCGACCCAGCAATAAAACCCAGTTAATAGAAGCCATCATTCAATCTTGGTTTCACATTATAACAGTTGCAGACTAAAAGATTTGGTTCACTCCATGGGAAGACGTTGTAAGGCCGTAATTCATACTAAAGGTTACCTAACTAAGTATTAACTGGTGATAATTTTTGTATCTCTCGTTTTTTCTATGGTGATATTTTTTGTATATCTCACTTTTTTTCTATGTTTCACTTTTCTTCTTTCTACTGTAACTGCTATTCTAATAGCAAATCCTTCATAAAAATGATTGTGTTACATTCTTGATTAAATTATCTTTCCATTGATATATAATTTTATGGTTACTACTCAAAAAAAAAAGTGGTGTTATTAGCTAGTTTCAGATTTTAGTTTTAGAAAAAAGGTTTCCAAAATTTTGGCCACTACTGTATATATGTGTGAGTGTGTGTATATGTGTATATACATACACTCACACACACAAACATATACATATATACACACACATACATATTCACAGACACACAGACACAGAGGAAAATATATATGGTTCCTTCTGGAATGTTCTCTTTTTTCCTGGCTGGATGGACTGAGTCACCTCTGACAAGGGGGTGGAAGACTTCTTAAATGCTTGTCTTATTTGCAATTTATGGTCCTGCAGGTTTAAAAAGCTGGTTTCTCTGATGCTTGGATGGGTGTAGACATGTCTGTTTTTTGTTGTTTTTTGTTTTTTTTTGGTGTGGGTATCTAAGAATAACTCTTTTCCACTTTCCACCGAGATGACAAGTGTTAATTTGACACAGCTCCGCAGTGAAGGACACAAGAAGTGGGATTTTTATTTTATTTTTTTAATGAAATCGCAGTGGTATTTTTTGGTGTGAAAAAAAAAAAAACCCAGAAGGAGAAATCAATGCTGGAAATATAAGAGACGTACAGAATCAGAACAAAACAAGTTTAAAAATAAAATGCAGAAGCCAATTTTTCCTGATACCTTTGGAATCCTCTCTGAAGATGGAGGATTCATTTTTAGCTACCTTGCTAAATAGCAGAAAATTAACCCTACCCTAATTCGGATGGTCCAAAGACCAAATCTTGAAGACCAGCAGAAAAAAAATTAAAAAGTTATTTCTGCTGCTTCTTTCCAGATAGGAAGAATTTGCAATGTTGCTGTGATCCATCAGGGCCAGTGGTGGGATTCAGCCGGTTCGGGCCAGTTCAGGTACATCGGTAGTTAAATTGCTGGCTGGCCTCACCCCGCCCCTTCCAGGAGTCCCCCCGCGCCCCATTTTGGCTCCCAGGTAAGTGCAGGGAGACCTACTAGACCCAAAACGGGGCACTGGGGGTGCAGGAGGCCAAGTGCTGCCTGTCACACCCCATGGCCATGCCCACCCAGCCGGTCATTAGGGCAGAGAACCGGCTGTTAAATTATCTGAATCCCACCACTGACCAGAGCTATTTCCAATATAGTTTTATTAAGAGCCTCCATGCACAGGGGCAGTCAACCTTGGATTGTGAGATGCTGAGGACGAGGAAGGGTTCATGGTTTGGTGGCGGAACTTCCATAACTCTGCCTCCATTCATAGAGACAGTCAATCTTGAGTCATGAGATCCTGAGGACCAGGAACTTCGAAGGGTTCATGATATGGTGGTCGATTTTCCATAACTCCGGAGGACAGATGAAATGGCCTTGAGGGATAGGAGGAAGATAAAGGGAAGCCCAAGTCTAGGGTAGGGCTGTAACATATGCAAATGTCTCAGGCGAGGCCCACCCTAGATCAGCAAAGATAGAGAGGTGGAAGCACATTCAGATTCTGTTATTATAACTTTATAATAAAGGTAGTATTTGTCCGCATCATTGTTTTTCAACCTGGGCCCCTTTAAGATTTGTGGACTTCAACGCCCAGAATTCTATGCTGACTGGGGTATTCTGGGAGTTGAAGTCCACACATCTTAAAGTTGCACAGATTAAAAACACGGCTTTGGTTTGTAAGAACTTTCCTTGGAGATGGAACATTGCAATACACTGATTTTACTGACAGTGGGAAAAATGCTACGTTCTTAACCAAAGCCGTATAGCATCCCAAAAGCTGTTTGGTTCATGGGTTGTTTTTTTCCTTCTTGTTGTTGCTTTGGGACGTGGCCAAACCCAACCTGGCAGCTGGAATAACCACAGAATAACCGTCTTGCGGTTGTGGCTGTTCAAGGCTGAAGAGGGAAGTATATTGGATTGCAGGAAAGAGTTAAGCACAGGAATAAATTGCATTGGTGTTCTCCATGTTTGGCTGTTTTCTTGTGGACGTTTCATGACCCAACTAGAAAACATCATCAGCGCTAGAAGGATGTGAGGTGGACTCACATTTTATATTTATTTATATGTTGTTCAAAATCAAAAAACTAAAAAGGAAACCAAAGGCCTAAAACATCTTCCCATCATCAATCAATACCCAGATAAGCAGGGATTAGCACCTGACAAACAAACTAGAAATGATACCCTAATCAAGAAACTACCAGCGAGGAAAACCACACTCCCATCAGCACTGACAAGGCAAGGATATAAATAGAGCCTTGGTAGTACAGTGGTCTAAGGCACCCTGTTATTAAGCTGGTTATTAAGACCAGCTGCCTGCAATTACTGCAGGTTTGAATCTCTCCAAGGCTCAAGGTTGACTCAGCCTTCCATCCTTTCTAAGGTAGGTGAAATGAGGACCCAGTTTGTGGGGGCAATAAGCTGACTTTGTATAAATATACAAAAGAATAAAGGCTATTGCTTAGCGCATTGTAAGCCGCCCTGAGTCTCCGGAGAAGGGCAGCATATTTATTTATTTATTATTCAAATTTCTATACCGCCCTTCTCCTTTCGGACTCAGGGCGGTGAACAGCCAAAAATAAAAACATCTATACATAAACATTACAGTTAAAAATAGAGTTAAAATAATTTATAAATTTGGCCCGTAATTTAAAATTTGTCAATTTAAAATTAGTATTAAAATTTTAAAACTAACCCTAAAATCAAGACAGATTTATTTATATAAATAAAAAAAAAAAAAGAGCAACTCCCACTCCCTTCTAGCACTGATGATGTTACCTAATTGGATCATGAGACGTCTGCAAAAAAAAAAAAAAAACCATCTAGCTCAGAGAGCACGATGTCAGCGTTCCAAATTAGGCTCTCTTCCAGCGCTGACATAACAAGATGAACTTTTACCTAGTTTTGTATGTACAGATAGTGTTTCCTGGGAGACGAGGGTGGGGGCTACATTCCTGTGAAAAGAACGTGCCGGGAGGTAGAGATGGATCTGCATGATGGCCAATGGGACATTGGGGTTGGAGAGCGGAAGAGGAGGGGGTTGGAAGGAGGGGCCAGTTTGGCTGCAAAATGAAATCAGGAATGTCGGCTTTTTATGTTCTTAAATAAAAATGACTCATTAGAGAGATTGCGCTTGAAAATGAAACTTATTTAAGATAGCACCGAAACCTGACACACCAAGGATCTCACAGTTCAACCCTGAGCTCCGGATATGCTATCGGTAATAATTGGTGCGTTCGGCATATTAGAGCCGTTTCTCCCTTTTGTGCCTGATCTGCCCTCGGCCGACAATTAACATATTTCTCGGCATCTCCTCTTTCCTTTTTGTCTTGTTGTCTCTTCCCTGCCAGGTGGCCTTCAGATCGAGAGCAGCGAAGAGACAGACCAGGGTAAATATGAGTGCGTCGCCAGCAACAGTGCCGGAGTGCGTTATTCTTCGCCCGCCAACCTATATGTGAGAGGTAGGGAGCGCCGTGACTCATAAGAATGGCAAATGTGACCCCTGCCCGTCCTTAACACGCATGCACGCAGACACACCAAGGTCTTTCGGGAACCTTGCGTGGCCTTTTGACGAGATGGAAGAAGTCGGGCTGAAGGCCTCAAAGGAAAGAAAGGTTTAGTTAATTGGAGTCCTAGTGGACGGTCATTTAAAAATGAGCCAATAGTCAATCAGAATGGAGCTGGAAGGGACCTTGGAGGTCTTCTAGTCCAGCCCCCTGCTTAAGCAGGAGATCCTGTACTGTCCCAGACATGTAGCTGTCCAGTCTCTTAGCAGAACACACTTTCAAATCGAAACACACTTCCAACAATGAGAAACTCCTGTCTCTAACAGCAGTGCTTGTTATTCTCATTTTTATGATATTAATGAGGTAGGCTGGGGACATTTGGGGAGCAGCGGGTTATCTCTCCAACGAATCTATTAAATATAATAGAATAAAAGAGTTGGGAGGGACCTTGGAGGTCTTCTGGTCCAACTCCCTTCTCAAGCAGGAAACCCTCTACCATTTCAGCCAAATGGTTATCCAACCTCTTCTTAAAAACCTCCTGTAATGGAGCACCCACAACTTCTGGAGGCAAGTTGTTCCACTGATTAATTGTTTTCACTGTCAGGAAATTTTTCCTTAGTTCTAGATTGCTTTTCTCCTTGATTAGTTCCATCCATTGCTTTTTGTCCTGCCTTCGGGTGCTTTGGAAGATAAATTGACTCCCTCCTCTTTGTGGTGGCCCCTCAAATCCTGGAATACATGTCCCCCCTTAGTCCTTCTTTTCTCTAGACTGGCCATATCCAAATCCTACAACCGTTCTTCATGTGTTTAAGCTCCAGGCCTATCTAAGCCAACACGGTCCTAAGCTGCATTAACAGAGGGATAGAATCAAGATCATGTGAAGTTCTAGTACCGCTTTACACAGCTTTAATAAGACCACACTTGGAGTGCGGCATCCAGTTCTGGTCAGCACAATATAAAAAAGGTATTGAGATTCTGGAACAAATGCATAGAAGAGCAACTGAGATAATTAGGGGACTGGAGGTTGAAACATATGAAGAAGGGTTGCAGGAATTGGGTATGTCCAGTGTAAAGAAAAGAAGAATTACGGGCGACACGATAGCAGTATTCCAGTATTTGAAGGGCTGCCCCAAAGAAGAGGGGATAAATTTATTTTCCAAAGCACCCAAAGGCAGGACAAGAAGCAATGGATGGAGACAAATCAAGGAGAGAAGCAACCTAGAACTAAGGAGAAATTACCTAAGAGTGAGGACAATTAATCAGCTTAACAGCTTGCCTTCAGAAGTTGTGAATGCTCCATCACGGGGGGCTTTCCAAAAGAGACTGGACCGCCATTTGTGTGAAATGGTATAGGCCAGGGTCTCTTGCTCGAGCAGGGGGTTGGACTAGAAGACCTCTAAGGTCCCTTCCAACTGTGTTATTCTATGTTCATGATCCAGAAATCCTTTCAGGAGGAAGAACAACAACTTTGTGAAAATTAGCCATCGGGGACTATCCAATAATGTTGATTGGACCACGTTCAAGGGAAATGTGGAATACCATTCAGGTAGTCCTCGACTTATGACAATAATTAGAACCACAATGTCTGTCGCTAAGCACACCATCATTAAGTGAGTCATCACATGACCCTGCCCAATTTTGCTATCTTTTTTGCCGCAGTCCCATGGCGGGGAGCAGAATTTTCTATTGGTAAAAAAGACGGTTGTTAAGCAAGTAACAACTGTGTTACTCCCTTAACAACCACAGTGATTCACTTAGTAACTGTGGCAAGAGAGGTCATAAAATGGGGCCAAACTCACTTGACAACCGTCTTGTTTAGCAACAGAAATGTTGGGCTTACTTGTGGCCGTAAGTCGAGAATGACCCATACAGACTAGAATCTAACCCCAGAAGCAGATTTTTGAAGAGAAGCAATTGCAGGTAATCCTCGACTTACGACTACACTTGGGACCAGACGTTCAATTACAAAGAAAGTGCAGAAATTAAGTGAATCATGCTCAATTTTACACCCTTTTTTTTTGCTACCGTTGTTAAGTGAGTCTGGGGTTGTTAGTGAATCCAGCGTCCCCCATTGACTCGGCTTATCGGAAGCCACCTGGGAATGTCACATATGGCCATCACGTCACTCCGAGATGTGCAACCAACATAAATACTTGCCGGTTGCCAAGTGTCCGGATTTTGATCATGACTGTGACAGTTTCAAGTACAAGGAGTCAGTTACAAGTCACATTTTTCAGCACCGTCATAACTTAGAATGGTTCACTTAAGGAGTGGTCATAAGTCGTGGATTACCAGTAAATGGGAAGAATTCTGTCCCTCAGTGAAATGTGTAGGGAGCATTTGAAGATGAGGGTTATCCTTTCAAAGGTTTAAAATTCAAGGAATTTTTAATTCCTACGTCTTCCCAAGAGTTATCCAGGTTAAACTTAGGTTTTTAAGAAGAGACTAGACAGTCACTTATCTGAAATAGTATAGGTTCTTCTGCTTGAGCAGGGGGCTGGACTAGATGACCTCCAAGGTCCCTTCCAGCTCTATTCTATTATCAAAGCGAGAACCAACCTAAAACTAAGGAGAATTTTCCTGACGGTGAGAAGAATTAACCAGTGGAACGACTTGTCACTAGAAGTTGGGGATGCTCCAACACTGGAAGTTTTTAAGAAGAGATTGGACCGCCATTGGTCTGGAATGATATAGGATTGCCTGCTTGAGCAGGGGGTTGGACTAGAAGGCCTCCAAGGTCCCTTCCAATTCTGTTTTTCTGCTAGTTGTATCTCCCACAGAGGATGCTTGGTATCCCAACGGCCCAATAAATTGCAAATTTGTTCGTTCGCTTTTCTGTGCACGAAATTTTGGTAGCAGAATGTGGGGCTGCCTCAAATGAAAATTTACTGTGAGCATAAAAACACCTGCCTTTTGTAAGGTGCCTTGTTAAGCCCCAGGAAAAAAAATATCCAGCTGAACAACACAATTTTCCTCCAAGAAAGCATTATTTTCAAAATATTCACTAGAAATGAGTTAGGGAAAGAACCAAAATGCAAAGTAAGCAGATTATTCGGAATACAGATAGTCCTGGATTGACGACCAGAACTTCCATCGCTAAGTGAGGCGATTCGTGTCCGATTTTAACGACCTTTTTTTTTTGCTGCAGTCATTAAGTGAATCACACGGTCGTGAAGTAAATCCGGCTTCTAGGAAAGTTGCGAATGGCGATTATGTGACTCTGCATCTCTCATCAACGAGGGGTCCTTGGTGCTCTCTGAGCTTGGTTGTTTTCTTGCAGATGTTTCATTACCCAAACATCATCAGTGCCAGGAAGGACTGGAGTTTGCTCTCAAACCGTTGTAGCACTGATGATGTTACCTAGTTGGGTAATGAAATGTCTGCAAGAAAATTTTAAATGTTTTAATTGGTTTGTATTTTTAATCTTGGGCCAAATTTATATATATTTTAATTGTTTTTTAATATTTGTATTCCATGTTTTTTAATTCTGGCTGAACACCGCCCTGAGTCCTCAGGGAGAAGGGCGGTATATAAATTTAAAAATAAATAAATGAATGAATGAATGAATGAAAGAAAGAAAGAAAGAAAGAAAGAAAGAAAGAAAGAAAGAAAGAAAGAAAACAGCCAAGCTCAGAGAGCACCAAGGACCCCCTCATTTCAATGCACGAGCTACAAATTTTCTCCTTTATTGATACTGTCATAAATACATGCCAGTTGCCAACATGCCTGAATTTTGATCAAATGACAATGGAGACGTTGTGATGGCCATAAAGGGGCAGTTGTGAGTCACTTTTTTCAATGCCATTGCAGCTTCGGACAGTCACTAAACAAACAGTCGTAAATAGAGGACTATCTGTATTCTCAGAAGAGAGGCGGTGTTCATTCTTGGCCTTTGTCTAGCCTACCCATAGGTCTAACCACAAGTTTCCAACATTTGGAATTGACAAATCAATCTGAACTGAATCAGTGAATTTTCCCCCTGCACACAGGCCTACCATATTTTTCAGACTATAAGACACTTTTTTGTCTCCCAAAAGGGGGTGAAAATGTCTGTGTTTCTTATAGACTGAATATTGCCAAAGCCCTGCCCACCTGACGGCCATTTTTTGGCCTCTGCACTCACCCTTTTCGGGCTTTTTTTCAGTCCGTTTTTTTTAGGCTTTTTATGGCCTGATTTCAAGGCTTTTTCCGGCCTGTTTTCTAGGCTTTTTTCGTCCTGTTTTGCGGGCTTTTTTTGGCCTGTTTTTGAGGCTTTTTTTGGCCTGTTTTCGAGGCTTTTTTTGGCCCGTTTTTTCCCCGGAATAATTGGTCCAAAGAAAGCCTCGAAAATGAGCTGAAAAAAGCTCAAAAAACGGGACAAAAAAAGCCTCGAAAACAGGCCAAAAAAAGGGCTGAAAATTGGGCGCACAGAGGCCAAAAACGTTTTTTTTGTTGTTTTCCTCTTCTAAATTTAGGTGCATCTTATAGTCAGGTACGTCTTCTAGTCTGAAAAATATGGTATTTTTTAAAAATTCTGGCTGAAAGTCTCTCCTTGAATTTTGGGATGTTGGAAAGTAGGGAAGTTTTCAGGAGTTTCAATAGCTATTCATCCCTCCCCCCTCAAAAAACCCCCCACAAAAACTACCATTTGTCCCATGAAAGTCAGATTAGCCATTGGATAGGCTCATGAATGTTTTTTTAAAAAAATTCTTTTCATGGCTGGCCACCATGAAGTTACAGGAAGCTTGATGAGGCTGTGACCTTCAGACGTTCTTTCAGAAAATGTCACTGGTTTTTCACCCATATTTTTCACACCCTTCCCTTCCTTGCACACCTATGCCAAATTTAAAAAAAAAAGTGCATTTGTTACTGTTTATTGGCATGATAATAATGAGGTATATATTGTCTCTGTTGCTTATTGTCTCTTTGGAACTTTGGCTTCACACTGCAAAGGATGAAGTGTAGTTTTTTGGGGCAGAACTGCAGGATTTTTTTCCTCCTTGGTTACAGTCTCTTAGTCTTATTTTTATTTATTTATTAAATTTATTTGCCGAATGGTGCGGTGGCCTAGAGGTGGAGCTCTCACCTCACAATCAGGAGGCTGTGAGTTCAATCCTATTGTAGAGGCAGATATTTCTCTCTCTGGGCAGAATGAGAATATATCTGCTAAATATAACTCCGCATTGGTGACAGGAAGGGCATCCGGCCAGTAAACACTCAGCTCCATTCAGTTGCCCAAACTCTACCCCACATTAAAACGGAGATGATGATGATGATAATGATTAAATTTATTTGACACCCGTCTCGTTTCAAAGAGACTCCGGACAGCCTACAGCATAAGAAACATTTTAAAAGACCTTAAAATCATCAGATGCAAAATGACAAAGTGACAAGCCTTAAAAATGAGCTGACAATCCCAGGATTTGTGCGGGCGGTCATTTGAATTCTGCAACGCAGAAACAATTCCTTCAGTATCATCTACGTACAGACCTGAAATTATTTCATTCCCGCTGGAGATAATGCTGGAATATCAGGCTGTCCTGAAAATCTTGACCCTCAAATTTATTTATCTATTTAAAAATCCTACCAGAATTCACACTTGGTGCAGTGGTGCTTATTTGGTCAGCACACCAAAAAGCAACGTACAAAGATTACAAATGTTTGAATGCTTACAACAAGTGTGAATGAAACAAATTCACCGCTCCAAACTTAACTGGATGGGGTAAACCGGCATGCCCCACGTCTGCAAATGTACACAAGAGCCGATTCTATTTGAACCCCTCTTTTAAGAGGCTTTGTGGAGACTTTTGTCCCAGTTTAAAATGGGGTCCGATTTCCATGGAGCAAACTCTAGCTAACTTGGAAGGCTTGCAGGTTAATTTGGGTTGATATCTCCCCAAGGATTGAATTGGGGGGGCAGATATGGGGGGGCAGGAGGGGGTCTTTACGCCTTGTTTTTCCCTCTTTGTTGTCGCTGCACTCAAAATTTCTTGATGTTTTTTTCTTGACTGTTTCTTCCCGTAACATGCTTGTTTCTCTTAATGACTTTTGGGGTTTGCGGGTGGGGGCATGTGTGTGAAGGGAATAAGAGCTCCAGTTATCATTTCCTTTTCTTTGGCGGGGGGGTTCCCTGAACAGCAAAAGAGGTCTGGTTTCCACCCCTCCTTTTTTCTTTTCTTTCTTTCTTTCTTTCTTTTTTTTTTTTTTTTTTTTTGGTTAAGTTTGTGGCGGGGAAGAAGATTCAAAGGAATTGGGGTTCGAAGCATGTCCATATGGACGCGAGGCTCCCGACACATGTCTCCCTTTAATTCGGCGAGATTGGACTGATTCAAAGATATGGAAAATTGCATTCTCCCTCCCTCCCCCTCCTTAAAAATTCAGAATTGAAGAGTTTGACAAATTTGGGGTTTTTTGCTAATTCGAGCCAAATTGGGTTGGTCCGTTTGCAACCTGAGTTTCTAGGATGTGACTCCCAAACCCATGTGGACATGCCTCGAACGGGTGTCAGAATCTTACTTGGCCCTGCCTGAAATATTTTGGTGGACCGCGGAAGAGCTCTAAACCCACGGTGAGGACCCCCATGGTGACAGAGGTGGTGGGAATCTGGTTTCTCCCGGGGTGCCACACTGTCCTTGTTAATCTTTCTTTCCTTCAGCCGCAGGGGGCGATGGTGGGGGAGGAAGGGGGTGGGTGGGCAATCCAGCAGTGCCAGAGGGGCTTCCGAATTCTCGGGAGGGGGCTTCCATTAAACCCGGGGCCCGTCCGGGTTGATATGAGGCACCCACTCCCCAGAGGCCTTCAACATTCCTGGGCCCTCTCGGTGGTGGCCTTGATGGTTCGGAAGGAAAAAGGGTCGTATTGGAGATTTTTTTTTTTAAAGGAAAAAAAGTTTTTTTTTATTTTTTTAAAGTTAAAAACGGAAAGAAAGAGAAAAAAGCAAATCGATTTGCGGTTGCCAGCCTTGAAAGGCCTTTTTTTACTCTCTCTGTGTTCCCTATTTTTCTCTCTTCTCATGTCATTGTGTTCCGCATCAAACCCCTTTAACATCCCTCAGAGCTACGAGAAGGTTGGTGTGGTTTTTTTTCTTTTTTTACTTTCTTTACCCACATTTTTACATTTCTTAAAGAGAGAAGTATATATATCTATTATATCTATAACCTTTATCTTTTTTTTATAAAAAAAAACGGCTACGATGATGACGATGATTTAAAAAAATATATATATATAAAATAAAATAAATAAGAAAGCTCTTATCGATAACAAAATATGTCTATTTTAAAAAAAAAAGGAAAAAAATTAAGAAAAGAGAGAGAGAGAGAAAGAGAAAGAAAGCAAGAAAAAAAAATTCTCTGTCGATATCATTATTTAAAAATATCAAATCTAAGACGGCGGGCGAGATCTGCTCGTTCTCGCGTCTCGCCGGAGATGAGTTGAGTTGCATTGTGGGCCTCTCTCTGCATCCTTGGTAACGTTGCTGCGTTGTATGTGCACTTTTTTGTCCTCTGTACGGACGTTTGGGCCTGATGCATGATTAGAAGAATGTTAACAATGATCTTTGCATGCCGGTCCTTTTCTTTTCTTTTTTTTTAAAAAATATATTTTACATTTTTGTTTTGATGGCTTTATTATTATTATTTTTAAAAAAATTCCTTTGGAGGAGGGTGTTTTTCCAACTGTGCGTATGTATGCGTGTGTATATATATCGATATATATCTATATCCATTTTTTAAAAAATATATTTTACGTTTTTGGTTTTTTTTTGTTCAGTGGATTTTCACCCACCCATCCTTCCAAGCTTTCCCTACCTGGTTCTCAATTTATTTATTTATTTGCTTTGGGGGTTTTTTTTTTCTCTCTCTCTCTCTTTTTTTTAATTTGGGATTCATTGGTTTCGGATGTTGTGTTTTCTTTTTTTTTTCTTTTTTTTTTTTAAGTTGGTTCGGCTATGCTGCAATTTATTCCAAATGCATTGTGGAAAAATATATATATATATATAAAAAGCCAGTGTTCCTGCTTCCCTTTCTACCCTCTCCGATTCTACCCCGTTTTCCATCCCTTTGATAATTGAAATGACCCGGCAAGACAAAACAACAAACATCACACAGTTCTAAAAGCTTTCCGAATTCCAGTGCGTAGGAGATTGAGTGGTTTGGCGCCTTTGTTCCCTTAACTGAGTCACGGGAATGGGATATGTGTGTTTTAGGAAGACAAATAAGGAGGCCATTTGCCCAGCTGTGTAACACCCGGGAGGGGTGTGTGTGTGTGTCTAAATTCAATCTCAAACAGATTCGGTCCTGCATTGCAATGTTCACACCATCAATACTATTCTGTTGGGCTCCTCGACCATCTGGTCCTCCATGAAAAAGAGCCGGATAAGAAAGAATGTCAGGGATTTCAAGCCTCTCTCTTCAACACAACTCTATGGTAGCCAAGGCATGGCAGCATTTTTAGGCACTGATTGGCTGTGGAGAGTGTGTGTCAAGCTGCACCTGTAGCTTCCTACCTCCTCCCTGACCAATAGGAAAAGGAGATAGCCACTGGGATGAAGCCTTGCCAGGACCCTCTTGTTGCAAGGGCTCATGGGATATTTTATTGATTTAGACATTTATTAAAATTTCTACCTTCCCCCCACCACGCCCACCTCAGCTAAGAGACTCTATTAATGAGAAGAGGGAGGGCTACTCATTGAAAAGAATGCAATATATATAGGTAGTCCTCGACTTACGCCCGGAATTGAGCCTGGAATTATAGTTGTTGAGGTTGTAAGTCGAGGCATCACATGACCAGACTCAATTTTTCAAGTCGATTTTGCCGTATTTTTTTGAATGGCAGTTGTTAAATGAACACTGCAGTCGTTAAGAAAATCAATTTTCCCCAATGGGCATTTTTTAGCTGGAAGTAAATGTTGGAAACTGGCAATATGTGTCACATAAACCATAATTGGTTAACTGCTTTTTAATTAAACCATGGTTTGGCTAACACAGTTTTGGTCGATATATATTTATTTATTTTAAAAATATCCTACTTAGAAATCAGCCATCTCCCTTACAGAGGGACACTTGGCTATAAATCGTCCCTTCCAGTCACAACTGAGGCAGAAAAACCGATTTCTGAGTGAAGAGGGCAGAATTTATCCATCTCTTCTTGAAATGCATCATTGAAATGATTGATTAAAAAAAAAAAAGAATTTGAATTAAATTCTATGCAAAACGAAGCTGCTTCCGATAAAACTATTGAAGGCGCCTTTAAGTGATGTGTGGAGGTTTGTAGAAGAATTCATTTTACAGGCTTTAAAATTCTGATTCAATCCAGAGTATTTGTGGGTTGTGCGGAATGCACAAAAAACATCAAAGCTTGGATCATACCCTTGAGGCACTATCAATTTGACTTTTTTGACCATGACCTGTGGATAACCCTGGATTTAATCCTAATAGGAAAATTACTTACAGAATTTCATTTCAGACAGACCATGTACTGTGTGTGTTCACACAAAAGGGACTGGTAAAAAGAGAAATTGTGTTTTTTTTTTCCCTGTCCAGAAGGGTTAAAAAGATACAACTGTAAAAAAGTCTTTAGAGAGATCGTTGACTTCCATCTTCAATCATCGATTTCTCCAGGAGGGAAGGTAAAAATCAGTTTATAAAAATAATAAAGGCAGGATATGCATGAAATCAATCAATGAAAACAAATAAATGAACTGGTCTCCACCAACAGGTGATTTTAAGGGCCACAAGGTCAAGTTAAGACCCAAACCTGGCAACTTTTAAGACTTCTGGGTTTCAATTGAAGTTCACATGTCTTAAAGTTGCCAAGACTGGACACCTCTGAGATGGATGGATGGATAGGAAGGAAGGAAGGAAGGAAGGAAGGAAGGAAGGAAGGAAGGAAGGAAGGAAGGAAGGAAGGAGCTGGACAAACCATCACCTTATGTTTTCCTACTGTGCCATATCCCATTTTCTGCTCAGCTGTTATTCCCATTTCTTCAACTTTTAAAACCAAAAACCAAGAGAAAAAAGAGAAGAACAATTTACATTTTTCTAAAATTCTGAAACTGCTGTGTGATTTTTGTTGTCGTTGATATTTGTTTGAGAAATCCGGTGCAACCTTTTTTTAAAAAAAAAAAATCCCCCCCCCCTCTCTCTTTCTCTCCCTCTCTTTTTCTCTTTGCCTCTCTCTTTCTTCCTCCTCCTTCTTTTGTCTCACCATCTCTCCTTCTCTGAAGATGCAGAGAATTCCATGCTTAGATGCCTGGATGCAGACATTAAAACACTCACACTCACCCCAACAACAGCAACAAAAATACACACACTCATTATCCTGTCCCACATTCTTCCCTTTATTTACCAAGTTCAAAGTGGGTTCCTAGAACTACAAAGCTTGTAAACGAGGGGTGCCCAACCTTGGTAAATTTAAAACTAGTGGACTTCAACTCCCAGAATTCCCCAGCTAGCCATGCTGGCTAGGGACTTTTGGGAGTTGAAGTCCACAAGTCTTAAAGTTGCCAAGTTTGGACACCTCCATTCTAAATGGACCTCGAGACCTTTTAGGAAAAATTGCAAAGAATTATTCTTAATACAAGATATCCTTTCTTGGAGAGTATCGCATAAAGGATTATTAAGACACCAGCAGGGAACGCTCATTAAGATTGTGACATTAGGGTATTAGAAAACTCCCAACTCAAGGAAATATGTGGATAATTGGCTATTTTAATTTTCTGCTGAATAAGTGAGTTGCCATATGGAGTAGTGCGGAGGCCTAGAGGTGGAAGTGGAGGCTGTGAGTTCGATCCTAGGTAGAGGCAGATACTTCTCTCTCTGGGCACAATGAGAATATATATCTGCTGAACAAAACTCCGCACTGGCGACAGGAATGGCATCTGGCCATTAAAACACTCTGCTAGCTTCATTCAGTTGCTCAGACTCCACCCTGCAAGGGATTATGGGGTCATTAAAAAGATGATGATGATGATGATGAAGTGAGTTGCCGTATGACTTAATTTAGCAGAGAACAGCCTCATTTTTGAAGGAAGGCACCATCGGTTTGAAAGAACCTAGAATTCTTTAGAACAGATCATGGTTATTCATGCTTGGTTGGACTCCTAATAAGCCAGGTTTCCCGTTGTGACTGTAATGTTAAGTAAGCGATAGATGAGGCCATTTGGATCTAGCCCAATCGCAAATCCACCTGGAAAAGCTAGACTTTTTCCAAAGTCCTTTAGTTCCATTTTTGGCGTAAAGAAAACAGAATTGAAGACTAAGATGCTAATTTAAAGCAGAGATTGGGCAAATCAGCTGCATACTGTGGATTTTCTGGATGGCAAAATCGAAATATAGGCAGATTTGGTTTAATACTGGTTTGTTGAGGGCCTTAAACCAGGGGTGTCAAACTGGTGTCATCACGGCATCATCACAGGACGTATCAAGACTTTTTTCCTTCTTCGCTAAACCTGGCGGGGACGTGGTCAGCGCATGACGCATCTGGCCCACGGGCCATGAGTTTGACAGCCTTGCCCTAAACCAAACAAACAATATTCAGTGTTATGAATGAAGCCAGCCCAGTATTTCCATTATTTTAAAAAATAATCAGGATAAATGTTCAGTCTGAAATACCTTATTGCCATTCGCAGCTTTCCACAAAAATCCCTTATCACAAATTCACCCATTCATCCTTTTCTACAATAGGACATTAGCGTCCAGAAGAAACCTTGAGGAGATCTAATGATGTCTGTATTACAGCCTCATTGTGTAAATAACTTGAATTGCGTACAAGTTAGTCCTCGATTTACAATCACAATTGGGACCAGAATTTCCATGGCTTTAAGACTTCAAGATGGGTGGACTTCAGTTCCCAGAATTCCCCAGCCAGCACTGAATTCTGGGGAATTCTGGGAGTTGAAGTCCACCCATCTTAAAGTCTTAAAGCATATGGAAATTCTGTGTGGACTTCAATTTCCAACTTTAAGATTCTGGGGAATTCTGGGAGTTATAGGGAATTTTGGGAGTTGAAGTCCACCCATCTTAAAGTTGCCAAATTTGATTACCCCTGCTCAAAATGAAATCCATTTCCACCCTAGTATTCCATCTGTTCTTTATTGGATCAAGTTTTTATTTATTTTTTTAATAAGTTTTTTTTAACTTATTTAGCTAATGACCATTTTGCCATTCCAAAATCTGAGAAAACAGGGGTTTTTTTCCCCTGTTCCTCTGTCTCATATAACCCTTGATACTGAGGGAGGTATGTAGATATTAATAAGTGGCGGGAAAATGGCAGATCAATCTTTTCAGATTCCCCTCCATTTACTGCACAGAATCAAACAATTTTAGGCAGGGGTCTCCGAAGTTGGAAACCTTTAAGTTGACAACCTATTCTCCAAAGCACCCAAAGGCAGAACAAGAAGCAATGGATGGAAACTAATCAAGGAGAGAAGCAACTTAGAACTAAGGAGAAATTTCCTGACAGTGAGAACAATTAACCAGTGGAACTGCCTGCCTCCAGAAGTTGTGAATGCTCCAACACTGGAAGTTTTTAAGAAGAGGTTGGATAACCATTTGCCTGAAATGGTGTAGGGTTTCCTGCCTGCGCAGGGGGTTGGACTAAAAGACCTTCAAGGTCCCTTTTAACTCTTCTATTTGGTTATTCTGTTAAGACATATGGACTTCAACTCCCAGAATTCCTCAGCCAGCTTTGCTGGCTGGGGAATTCTGGGAGTTGAAGTCCACAAGTCTTAAAAGTTGCCAACTTTGTGGAAAACCCTGGTTTAAGGCCCTCGCTAAATCCTTTCCTAACTTCTACACACTTGCACTGAGAAAGAGAAAGAAAGAGAGGAGGGGGGGAATAATAGTTCAGGGGTAAGCGGATACCCTCTGCTGCTTTTAAATAAATCCCCTGCTCTCCAATTTCCCCCTTTTTAAAAAAAAAAAATGGGGGGAAAAAATCAAGTGAACAAACCGGGCGAAATTAACACTCTGTTTCTGCAGAAGGATTTCTCTCGAGTTTTTTTAGGGAATTCTCCCACCAAATTCCTGAAAGGCAGTCTGCAGGAACACTGTGCTATTGTGATTTTTTTTTAATTTAAAAAAAAAACACCCCCCTTGCCTGCTTATATGTCTTAAAGCCTCTTTTGCATCGCTATTTCTGGTTTTTTTTCCGTTCATTTTTAATGATGATTCTTTTGGGGGGTTAGGGGAGAGATTTTTAGATTACACCTGGTCACCTTTCTTTTCAATGCACGTTGCCACCATCAATGGCATCTTAAAATGTCCTGGCCTTCGTGGGGCAGCTCTGAATAAAATTGGGTTTTTTCACCACCTATCTTGCAAAATAAGCCTTTAAAATTTAGATTTTTAAATGAATCCGGGTGCACACACATACATATCTACAAACCTTATACTTCTATGAAGGTTAAGTTGTAATCAACCCTGGGGAAATAAATTTCAGACTCCCTAAATGAGGGGAAAGACCAGTTTGAAGAATAGACCAAGGAGACAGAGGAATTATTATTATTATTTTGTTCCTTGGAAGAATTAAGGAGAGAAAAAAATTAATTCTGAGCCCAGGACTCTGGTGATAACTAGCTTTAAAAATCCCCCCCAATTGAATTGTACCCACAAAACGATTCACACAACCTGCCTTATATAACCCAAGAAGACAGGTGTAATCTAAGTTTCCTCAGAATTATGTTGAGGCTGTATGTTTATTTTGGACCCCCTCCCCCTCTCCTTTCCCCGTCCCCATTTTGGGGCAAGATCCTGTCTTCTCACCAAAATGACAAAAACTTCTCACCTCATTCAAAAGTAGCAGCTTGCTGGGTGTCAAAATGTTTTTTAATGCCATTTGGTTTCCTTCGATGCTTTCAACCTCACCTCCTTTTCTTTTCTCCCCATTCACGGTTTAATTTTTATTATTATTATTATTTTAAAAAACACACACACAAACACGCCCACACCCACAAAAAAGACAACCCCATAACTCTCTCCCCTCTTTGCTTGTTGGACCGAGCGAAATTAACGTCACATTCCTGGCCTTGCGTTCATTCCAGCTACCCTGTTTCTTTCCCCTCGCCTGCCTTCACCACCCTTCCTGCTTTCTAACCATGGCTTATTTTGAAACGTGGATCGGGGTCTGAAGGAACCAAAGTTTTAATAAGTGGGGTCCCGTTGCCTCTGCCTCCCCCCCTCCCCCCCAGCATTCTTATCCTCCCCTCTCCAACCAGCTGCAAATTCTACCTACCGGTAGTCCTTGACTTATGACCATAACGGAGGCCAAAGTTTCTGTCGCTGAGTGAGACATTGGTTAAGTGAGTTTTGCTTTGTCCCATTTTACGACCTTTCGTGCCACGGTCATTAAGCGACGCACTGATCCCAGGACATTGTAACCGTCATAAATATGAGCCGGTTGCCGAGATTTTGATCACGTGATCACGAGGACGCTGCAACGGTTGTTAAGTGTGGAAAATGGACATCAGTCACTTTTTTTCGGTGCCCTTGTAACTTCAAATGGTTGTAAGTCGAGGACTACCTGTTATCCGGGGGGGGGTGGTCACGGAAGGCTGTGGTCCTCAGAATTTGCTTTCCAGATCCATCTTGAGATTCCAGTGTTGTAAAGACAAGAGGTGTTTGGATGCTGGTGGTCCGTTCTCCTGGAACCAGGTCTGTCAAAACAAGCTTGCACCCCATCCTGCTTCTTTTTTGACTGAACTTGAACTTTCTGCTGCTCTTCTAGTAGAGGTCCATCAAACGTAGGAAAGCTCTTCTTAGGATCTCCAGCAGGGAAGGATCTTCCTTGATGGAAACATGCTAGGTGGAACCTCAGATTCATCCTAAGGACCTGAGGATAAAGCTTCAGATTTACGAGAGACGTTTCATGACTCAACTATATAACATCATCGGTGCTTGAAGGGCGTGGAGTGGAGGAGAAGGAGAAGGAGGAGAACTGTGGGGTCCTCGGTGACCTCTGAGCTTGGTTGTTTTCTTGCAGACGTTTCATGACCTCACTAGCTAACATCATCAGTGCTAGAAGAGTTTGAGAGCAAACTCTTATTTCCTTCAAGCAGTGATGATGTTTCTGTCAGATTTCGATGCTATCTCAAAATAAATGAATTTCCAAACTGCCGATCTTTAAGGAAATTTTCTCTTTATTCAAGCACAGCAATCTGATTCTGGCTCTTTCGCGGTCAGTACTGACCTTTGCCCCCCAATCCCTCCCTTTCCGATCCCCAATTCTCTGCTTCTCATTGGCTATCTTCCAAGTCACTTTCCTGATCCCTTCTTCGTCAGATCACAGGAATGTCTCCCCACTCTCCCATCTCCGAGGAGACAGAATCTTCAAAGGGATTTAGTAGGCAAAAGTTCAGGCTTCTCCTCCCTTTATTATATGTCAGTGCTGGGACGCTGACAGTTACCTAGTTTGGGTCATGAAACATCTACAAGGAAACAACCAAGCTCAGAGAGTTCCAAGGACCCCACAATCCTCATCCTTCTCTCCACAAACCCCATTCATTTCTAGCACTGATGATGTTACTTCCTCCTCCTCCTTCTCCTCCTCCTCCTTCTCCACTCCACACTCTTCTAGCACTGATGATGTTGCCTAGTTGGGTCATGAAACATCTCCAAGAAAACAACCAAGCTCAGAGACCCCTCCAGGACCCCTCATTTCAACCTACCAAGTTACCAATATTCTCCTTTACAAGGAGAATGTGTGTTATTCCTTTCCTGCCATCTCCTTATTCCTGGTAGTATCTGCTGTAATGCAATCTTTGTTGTATAGACAGTCCTCGGCTTACGACTTGGTCGCTAACCTGAATTCGTAGTTCTGATGTGGTCGCAGGACTGAACTACAATTGGTCGGCAAAACCAGGATGCATTTATGGCCATTTGGCCTGCCTCACAGTCATGTGACCGCTTTGCCGAAAACCAGCATTTACTTCCAGATTGAAGGAACGATGGGTTCATTTAACGGCTGCGAGCTTTCGTTTAATGACCATCACCAAAATGGTCATCCGGTTGGATCGTTTGCATGAACCAACCGGTTTTACAATCATCGCGACTTAACAACGGTTGATGGGTAGGCTGCATTACGGACATAAGACAAGGACTTCTCCCTGTAGTTGTAAATCTTGGATTGGCATGTTCGCTTCTCCTCTAAAACTGATGCTCAAATGCAGCTGCAGGACTGACCACAGGTAGTTGCAGGTAGTCCTCGACTTACAACAATTCATTTAGTGACCGTTCGCAGTTACACCATCCCTGAAACAAGTGACTTAAGACCGCTTTTCACACCTATGACCGTTGCCCCATTGCCATGATCAAAATTCGAACCCTTTGCAACCGATTCGTGTTTATGACGGTTGCAGTGTCCCCTCGGGGTCACGTGATCCCCTTTTGCGACCTTCTGACAAGTCCATGGGGAAGCCAGATTCACTTAATAACGGGGTGACTAAATTAACAGCTGCCCTGATTCACTTAACAACCGTGGAAAGAAAGGTCGTAAAATGGGGCAAAATTCACTTAAGAACCGTCTCTCTTAGCCACAGAAACTTGGGGCGCAGTTGTGGTCGTAAATCAAGGACAACCTGAAATGTAAATGTAAATCAAATTTGGGATTTAGGATCCATCCTGATTTCACCAGCTTTGCTCCATAAGAGCTGGATGGGCTTTGATTTTCCAAAGAAAGAGTCACAGAGATTTATCACTTGGTTTAAATTAAGATTAAATTAAAATTAAATGGATTCAATTAAATTAAGAGCCAGGCAATCCAGCCCAGGGAAACTTAGAAACACTTGCAAATCTGTGGACCGTATACAGGTAGTCCTCATCTTACGACCGCAATTGAGCCCAAAACATCCTTTGTTAAGCAGAGACGTTTGTTAAATGAGTTTGATGGGGGTTTTTTGCCACAGTTGTTAAGTGAATCATTGCAGTCATTAAGTGAGTCACACGGTTGTAAAGTGAATCTGGCTTCCCCCATTTACTTTGCTGGTCAGAAGGTCCCCAAAAGGGAATCACGGGATCTCTGGGAAACCGTAACCATCGTAACTATAAATCAGTTGTCAATCATCTGAATTTTGATCACATGATCACAGGGATGGTCATAACCGTGACAAACCGTCCTAAGTCACTTTCTTCAGTGCCGTTGTAACATCAAACAGTCACTAAATGAACTGTGGTAGGTCAAGGACTATCTATATTAACTCCGCACTATGTCTAAACTCCCCTGTGCAGCCCTTGTTCCATGCATTTAAATAGTTGATAATTGGGGACTTATTAACATGATCTTGACATATCAAACATTGCGTTCTGCTAAATGTTACCAGGAATAAGGATTAAGGAGCCTCCCTCCCGTCCTGAGATCAAATTCTGCCTTCAACGAGAAAATCCAACTGGTGATAGACTTAACCACACCATTGACATCAGGGGTGAAATGCTACCGGTTCTGGCCGGTTTACCTGAACCGGTAGTAAAAAATGCTGCTGGTTCGCCAAACCGGTAATAAAAATATATTTTTAAAAAAGTTCTGACGATCAGCTAAGCAACGTGCAATCGTGGGACCTTTTTTCTTTTTTTTTACTTTTTAAGCATTTTTTACTACCAGTTCTCCGGAACCGGTAGTTAAAAATGCTTTAAAAAGTAAAAAAAAAAAAAGTCCGACGATGCATGTTGCTCAGCTGATTGTTGGAACTTTTTTTTTACTTTTTAAAAGCATTTTTTACTACCGGTTTAGGCGAATAGGTAGTAAAAAAATGCCTTTAAAAAGTTAAAAAAAAGGGGCTCAGACGATCGCGTGGCACAGCTGTGATCATCCGAGCCTTTTTAAAACTTTTTTAAAGCATTTTTTACTACCTATTCACCCGAACTGGTAGTAAAAAATGCTTTTAAAAAGTTTTTAAAAAGGTTCCCAAGATCACACACCACAGCTGATTCCCCCCCTCACTGTTCTACTTATCTTCCCAAGCCTCCTTTTGGGGTGTAATGCACGGCCAGCGCGCATGCGCAGCCTGCGAAGCGGTAACAAACCGGTTCAGATTTCCCCACTGATTGACATATTGCATCAAGCCTGGTTAGTTTAAACCATGGTTTAATGGAGGGGATGGAAATAGGTTTGTAACAAATTCTGTGGCTTGGTCTATTTGTACGAAGATGTTAAAATGGATTAAATTAGCAACGAGCAAAGCGCGTTAGGCGAATCCAAGTTTAGAAGGAAGTTGGGAGACAGGGAGTCCTCAAATTACGACCTGAATGTCTGTCTCCTAAGCCGTGCGGTCATTAAGTGAGCCCTGTCTGATTTTACGACTTTTTTTTTTGCAGTGGTTCTTAAGCACGGTTGTTAAGCAAATCCAGATTCTCCTATTGACTCCTGGGAAAGTCATAAACGGCGATCATGTCTCTCTCTCTCTCTCTCTCTCACACACACACACACACACGGGATAGTGTAACCGGTTTTAAATCTATGCTGGTTGCCAATCGCCCCAGTTTGGATCATGAATGGACCACACAAATGCTTGTACGTGTTTTAAGTGCACGGACCGCTTGTCGAATCCCTTTTTTTTTTCCCAGCGCCGACCTCATTTGGAACCGTCGCTAAGCCAACGGTCGTAATTTGAAGACTACCTGTAAAAATTACCCTAGGAGGAAGACGACTTCAGACAATTTTAAAATAGGACAGGGACAAAGGGAGAGAGGATGAGATTTTGAGCGTCAGGAAGAGAAGAAGGGAAAGTTTTTTCTGAAAAGCAAAAAAAAAAAAAAAAGACAAATAGATTTATTCCGTTTTCGGCCGTCCCCTTTCATTGCAAATGTTTAGTGCAGGGGTCTCCAATCTTGGCAACTTTTAAGATTTGTGGACTTCAACTCCCAGAATTCCTCAGCCCCCTTGTGGAGTTGAAGTCCACAAGTCTTAAAGTTGCCAGGATTGGAGACTCCCTGGTTTACTGCAAGCTGCATTCCCCAGCTTTTGCGTTAAAGGCATTCTTCTGCTCTTCACTCTATCCAAAAGAGGATTCTCCAGATGGTTGGACCCTGGACTGTTACCTTCCCTCTCCCCCCCCCAATTTTCTCCCTCCCTTGAAGTGAAAGCAGCCCCCTCCCTTCCTCACCCCCCCACTCCGCACAGACGATTGGACTCTCCCTTCAGATTTCGATTCACAGCACTGGCCCACATGAAAAATGGTTTGGCAATTTCCTCTTTTGAAGTTTGATTTGAATTTCCTTCCTCCTTATTTTCTTCCCTTCTCTTCCTTCCTTCCCCTTCCTTCCCTCCTTCCTTCTCCTTCTTTTCCTCCCTCGTCTTCCCTTCCTTTGTTCCCTCCTTTCTCTTCCTTCCTTCCCCTTCTTTTTTCTTTCCTCCTTTCTTCTCCTTCCTTTCCTCCCTTTCTCTCTGCTCTTCCCTTTTTCTTTTCCCTTCCTTTGCTCCCTCCTTTTTCCTTCATTCCTTCCCTTCCCCTCCTTTTTTCTCTTTCTTCTCCTTCCTTCCCGCCTTTTCCTCCCTCCCTCCCTCCCTGTTTTCTTCCCTTCTTCTCCTTCCTTCCTCCCTTCCCCTTTCTTTGTTCTCTCCTTTCTTTTCCTTCCCTTTTCTCCCTTCCTTTCTTCCCACCATCCTTTTACCGTTGTTTTCCCTTCTCCCTCCCTCCTTCCTTTTTTCCCTCCCTCCTCCCTCCTTCCACCTTTCTCATTTTCCGTTCTCCCTCCCTTCCTTCTTCATTACGATATTCAATTTGATTTTGTTGCCTTCTTCTGTTTCAATTAATACTCCGGTGTTTGCATTTCTACCTGCCTTGTTTTGCCATTTTGATGCCTTTTGCAGAGTAAATCTTACCTCTTCAGTTGGATATTTCTCTCTCCCCTTCTCTTCCATTTGCTTGGTCCCCTCTTTGAATTCACTCTCTTGCCTTGTGTGCTTTTTTCAAACTCCTCGTCCTTCAGCAAGTCTTCCACCAATTTCCTTCCTTTTGGTCTCCCCTTTTCATTTATCATATGGATGGCACTGTTTTCTTGTGGCTCTATTTTGTACCATGTCTTCCTTCCTTCCTCTCTCCTCCTACTCTTCTTCCTTCTCCTATCCTCTCCTTCCTTCCTTCCTCTCTCCTCCTACTCTTCTTCCTTCCTTCCTCTCTCCTACTCCTTCCTTCCTCTCTCCTCCTACTCTCCTTCCTTCCTTCCTTTGTCCTCCTCCTCTTCCTTCTGTCCTCCTACCTTCCTTCCTTCCTTTTCTCTGTCTGTCGCTCCCTCTTCCTCTTTCTCTCTCCTTCCGCGAGTTAAATTCAGATGAGAAAAAAAAAATCAAACAATTAAGAAAGGTTTCCAGAAGTTGGTGTGATTCTCCATTTCATCCCCCAGAGTAGAAAGCAGTGACTTTAGAAGAGAGGAGAATGCCTTGTTTTTAGTGCGGACTTAACCCCTCTTAGTTCGCCTAGTGTCGCCTGCAACAACAGCCCTGCAAGGTAGACCAGACTAGGAAACCAGTACCATATAGATCAGGATTACTTTTATTGTAACAGGTGTAATTAACAGCACCTTGCGAGCCTGAATGTGCTTCCCCCTCCATCCTTTAATCTTCACGTGAACAAGGGAGGGATGTGTGTTTATGTCCCAGGCACTAACTCACATTACTTTCCTGGCTGGGGCTCGAACACCTCTTATCTAATATACAGACAGAGCATAGAAACAGAGAGCAAATCCCACTGTCTTCTTGCACTGTTAACGTTGCCTAGTTTGGTAATGAAACATCTGCAGGAAAACAACCAAGCTCAGAGAATAGGATCAAAGGTCCCCACACCTCTTATCTAACCAGGGCTCAGCCACCTCTTATCTAATGTTGCTTTGCTAGCATCAGTTCCTCTTATCCCTCAGGGCCGTTCCTGGCTAGCTTTGCCCAACAAGGAAGGTTAAATCAATGAAATTGGTCCTTCAGCTTCTTAATTTATTGACACCCTAGTTGCAAAAAAAAAAAAAAAACTTTCTAGCAACCCAGCCATTGTGGCATAATGCAGGCCACCCGCTGAACTCTCGTATCCTTTCTTCACTTGATAATGCAAACGCCGTCGTTGCTTTTTTATTAAATCCTAGTTAGAATTAAACGTGCTTTGCCAACAGCACCGCCCCATCTTTTTTAAAACCTAAAGATATCCAGAATTTGGCTGGATTTAAACCAAGGCTTATTTCAGGGCAGGACAAGGGACTCTTAAACCCAGTTTCAATCCCAGAAAACCCAGAAGGAGTCAGTCGTTAGAAAGGAAAGATAAATTAATGGGTGGATCCCCTACGTAGAAAATATTCCCAAACCCTCTTTTGTAGACTGTAGAGTTAGCGGAAAGCTAATTAGCCCATCACTTTTGGTGTGCAGTTGTGCGTGTATGTGTGTGTACGTTTGTGTCTGTGCGAAAAATGGATCCACACGAAACCAGTGCTTTTCTCTCTCCCATCCCGTTCATCCTTCCGGCGAGGTGCATCCGATAGTCTCTGCATGCAAACCCCCATCGTGGTCATTTTGTGTATTTCTCGTCTCCCCACCCCCGCCCTGTGTCCGTTTCCTTTTTTGTTTCCTCCCCCCCCCCTTTTTTTTTTTTTTTGGTTCGGATTCTTATGAATTCTCTTTTTATTCTCTTTTATTGTTATGGTTATTGTTATGATTATGATTATTATTCTGGCAGGGCTGTGATGTGCCAATGTTAGATCAGCACATTGGATCACATCAGCTAGAAACAGAGTATGCAGCATTTTTAAAAGTGGGTTTCCCCGTACCCCTAACCTCTCTGTCTCTCTCTAATTTCCCCCCACCCCGTTTTTCCCTGAACCTCATGGGCGTTTGCTAGCAGCCCATTTAATAACTTCCAATGTTCTACACCTCCTTCTCCTCTCTCTCTCTCTCTCTCTCCCTCTCCCTCTCTCTCTCAATCTCTCTTTTCTTCCTTTCTCTCTCCTTTCTGCTTCTCCCTTTGCATGACCTCTGAAAGCTGCATCTATCAATGGAATCATGTCAGATTTTTCCAAGAAGCTTCGTTAGGGTGTATATACCCCAAAACCACAAAAATTTGATTAGAGTTTCTCATCTTTTTATCTTTTTTGTTTGTTTGTTTGTTTCCTTTCCCGTATGCGGCCTTCATGTTGCAGCTTCTCCTTCTTATTGGGGGTGGTGGGTAAGGGGAGAGGGCTCTCTCCCCCTTCTATATTCATTCTCTTCCATTTTGGGGGGGGGGCTAAATTTGGGGTACCTGTAGAGAGCAAGTTCCTTTACCTTCGCCTGCTCACCTTGATTTTTTTTTTTTTTTTGCACCCGCAAGCATTTCAGGAAAATAGGAACGCCTAGCTTTAACCATAGTTACAGGTCGTCCTCGTTTAGCAGCTGTCTTGCTTAGTGACCGTTTGCAGCGACGACACTGGTGAAATTTCACCGGGCGATGAGCAATCCTCGACCCAAAGTTACAACCTTTACAGGGGTCTGTCAAGCAAAGGAGAGCTGCAGTCAGATCCCAAGGGCAGTTGCGGTCTTGTTTAGTGACTGAGTTGCTGGTGTCACTAAATGAGGACAAGCTGTAAAGGATGTCAGCCCTTTTGGTTCCATTTTTTGCATCTGGTCACAAAGCCAGGAGAATTAAAAAAAAAAAACAAGCTAGGCTGGCTGTGGAGACTACAGGTAGTCCTCGACTTATGACCACAAGCAAGGTGGTTGATAAGTGAGTCGTGCCTGATTTTTAGGAGCTTTTTCCCCCCCACGGTTGCTAAGCGAATCCATGGAGTCATTAAGCGGGTCATTTAATATTAAGCTGGATTGTTAGGCAAATCCAGCTTTCCCCATTGACTTTACTTGCTGGAAACTAGCTAGGAAGGTCACAAATGGTGATCAGGGGACCCCAAAATGGTGCAACCATCGTAAATACATGCCGGTTGCCGAGCCCCTGAATTTTGATCATATGACCATGGGGAATGCTATGATAGTTGTAAGTGTGAGGACCAGTTATATAAGTCATTTTTTCCAGTGTTGCTGTAACTTCAAACAGCAGCTAAATGCATAACCCTCATGAAGGACTGCATATCCAGATGTTTTATCACCACTTCCCAAATAATGTCCCAAAGGTGCTTTCTTTTTCTCCCAAGAAGCAACTGGACTTTCTGGGGTTTTTTTTTCTATGAAGATGTTTCGCTTCTCATCCAAGAAGCTTCTTCAATTCTGGCTGGTGGGGAATGGCAGAATTTATATTCCTTGCAGACAGCTGGTCATTTGCATTCTTTTAAATTTAGAGAGTCATTGAGGCCACTTAGAGGTTTAATCTGTGTCCTCAGGGTCACCTGAGTGGTACAAATGGGTGTGGAGCCTTCTTGGAACTGTTGAAAGGACTGTAGACCGGAGATAGATGACGGGCCTCCATCAAATCTCAATAAAGACCCTACAGGAACTCCTCTCTAGCAGACAACAAAGAGAACAATAAACGAAGCAACGTTGTCATTCCGTACGTTGCAGGAATATCGGAAAAGCTCAGGAGGATCTTCAACCAACACAACATACCTTGGTAGTACAGTGGTCTAAGGCACCCTGTTATTAAGCTGGTTATTAAGACCAGATGCCTGCAATTACTGCAGGTTCAAATCTCGCCAGGCTCAAGATTGACTCAGCCTTCCATCCTTTCTAAAGTAGGTAAAATGAGGACCCGATTTGTGGGGGCAATAAGCTGACTTTGTATAAATGTACGAAAGTATGAAGGCTATTGCTTAACGCATTGTAAGCCGCCCTGAGTCTCCGGAGAAGGGCGGCATATAAATCAAATTAAAAAAAAAAAAATACGTGCACCTTTCAAACCCAAGAATACACTAAGGCAGAAGCTTGTCCACCCCAAGGATAAAACACCCAGACATAAACTGAGCAGCGTGCACTACATTGCACATATGCAGTACCTGCATATGTACTGCATATGTGCAGTACATATGCAGTACAAAGCAGTGAGCCGCGTGCGGATATGTACATTGGGGAAACAAAACAACCACTTCACAAACGCATGGCATGACATAGGAGAGGAAACCCATCAGGACAAGATTTAGCTGTCCACCTACATTTGAAAGACAAAAGGCCACTCATTTGAAGACAGCAAAGTCCACATTTTGGACAGAGAGGACCGCTGGCTTGAAAGAGGGGTCATCTATGTCAACATTGAACAGTCCTCTCTCAACGGGGGTGGGGGAGTGGGTGGAATAGGACATAATCTGTCTCCAGTCTACAACACAGTCCTTTCTGCAGTTCCAAGAAGGCTCCACACCCACTTGCACCACTCAGGTGACCCTGAGGACACAAATGAACCTCCAAGTGGCCTCAACGATTCTCTAAAAAGGATGCAAATGATCAGCTGTCTGCAAGGAGTATCAATCCTTCCCTTCCCCACCATCCAATCAGAGCTGAAGAAGCTTCTTGGATGAGAAGCAAAACGTCTTCAAAAGAAAAACCAAGAAAGAAAGTTCACTTGCCTCTTGAAAAAGCACCTTTGGGACAACAATGACTGAGAATCTCCATAGACATTTTCCCAAAATAATGGCCATCTAAACCAACAGAATATTTGGTTTCGGAAATTTTCTCTCCCAAATTTTAGACGTCCGAAAGTGAATTTCTGAAAACGACGTAAAATTGAGCTCGAAATTTCCGCTGCTGAGCAAAACAGTTCTTAAGTGACTTTTGCCCCGTTTTTACGATCTTTCTTGCCCCCGTTGCTAAGTCAGTCGCTGCAGTTATTAAGTTAGTAAAGATTGTCGTTAAGTGAATCTAGTTTTTTTTGCTTGTCGGAAAGGTCGCAAAAGGGGATCACATGACCCCAGGGACACTGCAACCCTCATAAATATGGAGTCAGTGGCCAAGCATATCTGAATTTTGATCACGTGACTACGGGGATGCTGCAACGGTCGTAAGAGTGAAAAACGGTCATAAGTCACTTTCTTCAGTGCCGTTGTAACTTAGAACGGTCACTAAAAGAATAGTGGAGGACTAAATTGAGGACTACCTTTAAAAAGCCATTCTCCTCGTCTTCCATTTTTTTATTTTAGGGAGCAGGCTTTGATGGAGCCCCCATTGTTTATCCAGAGTTTTTTTTTTTTCTCTTCCCCCAAACCAGGTTGCAGATTTTAAAGGGAATGGAGGATGGACCCCACTTTTTCTGGCCACGTCCTCAGGGTTGGGGTGGCGGGACATGGATGCCCCCCCCCCATGCCAAGACATAGGACGCACTTGTGCCCTCTTTGCTTTTTCCAAAGATGAGAAATTGCTAATAAATTTTTGTGTCTATATTTGTGCTGTGATGACAGGTCTCAAACCGATCATTGGAACTTCTGTTGCTATGAAATATTGCTTTGATGTCTATAATTCTATATATCGTTTGTGAAAGTAAATTCTTTTCGAAGTTCTGTTTATTTCCCCTTCCCCCCCCTCCCCCTTTTCCTTTCTTGATTTATTTCTTTGGCATTCCGACAATTTTTTTAATTTCCGCCTTTTTTCATTTTTGAAAATGAAGGAACTGCAAGTAATCCGAGCCCCCCCTCCCCACCTGTATTTAAATTCTCTTCTGCTCTTTTTTCCCCTTTCCCGTCTTTTATCTTTTATTATTATTTTTTCTTCTCTCTTTTTTCTCCTCCTTTGTTTTTTTTTGTTTTTTGTTTCCTTTATTCTTTTTTTTTTTTTCGTTTTGTTTTGTTACCGCTGTGCATTTCGTCCGCAGTGCGGCGCGTGGCCCCTCGGTTCTCCATCCCGCCCACCAGCCACGAGATCATGCCCGGCGGGAACGTGAACATCACCTGCGTGGCGGTGGGCTCCCCGATGCCGTACGTGAAATGGATGCAAGGGGCCGAAGATTTGACGCCGGAAGACGACATGCCGGTGGGACGCAATGTCCTTGAGTTGACCGACGTGAAAGACTCCGCCAACTATACTTGTGTCGCCATGTCGAGTCTCGGTGTGATTGAAGCCGTGGCCCAGATCACCGTCAAATGTAAGTTGGCACCATTCCTTGATCGGTTTGCTCTCCGACTGGCTGAGTTTGATCCTGGTGATCTTTGCTCTTGATTCCTCCCAATGGTGGAGCTTAGCGCTTGATTGACAGCCGTTTTCCACAACGTGACAACTCCCAGGGATCTGGGGGTTTCATGGGACAAAACTGCTGTGTTGAAAATCGGCTTGGGTTTTTTGAGTCATTTCAATCCAAAGGGGATGTTGGTTAGGTGAGCCGATCTCCCCCTAACTTAGATCCCCGCGTCTTCCTGTGCATGGCCGCCATTTTCTTCCCCTTTCATCTGCTTTGACTCCATTTTGTCCCGTCTTGTCGATCGGCAGAACTGAATGCGTTGAGTTGCAAGTTGGAATCCTCTTTATTTAGGATTTCGGGGAACAGATAATCGAATGCCTTCCCCATGTTTGGGACTGCAGTGTTGATCACGTCTTGCCTTTGGCTATGTGGATTGGAGCTCGCGGACGTTCTACAGGTAGTCCTCGATTTACGGCTGCAGGTGGGCCCAGCATTTTCTGTGGATAAGCAAGGCGGTTTTTAAGCCATGGTGGCGCAGTGGTTAGAATGCAGTATTGCAGGCTAATTCTGCCAGCAGTTCGATCCTGACCGGCTCAAGGTTGACTCAGCTTTCCATCCTTCCGAGGTGGGTAAAATGAGGACCCAGGTTGCTAGGGGGCCATAGGCTGACTCTGCAAACCGCTTAGAGAGGGGCTGCGAAGCACTGTGAAGCGGCATATAAGTCTAAGTGCTATTGCTGAGTCAGGCCTGATTTTACGAGCTTTTTTTGCCACGATTCTGCTGCTGCGGTTGTTAAGTGAATTGTGCCGCCGCGAAGCGAATCTGGCTCCCCCCGTTGACTTTGCTTGTTGGAAAAGTTCCAAACGGCAAGCACAAGGACCCCAGGGTGCCACAGCGGTCGTAAATTCATGCCGGTTGCCAAGCGCCTGGATTTTGATTGCGTAACCATGGGGATGATTCAACGGTTGTACTGTTAAGTGCAAGGAGGTGGTCGTAAGCCCCCTTTTTTCCAGTGCCGTTGTAACATCCGGCGGTCACTAAATGAATGGTTGTAAATCGAGGACTACCTGTTGTCCAATATATCTGAAATGCATCCCGTGGTCTGCATTTTCCTGGGGAATTGTGACTTCTGGCTAACTTCCTACATGGGGGAAACAAAGCTGTGCATGCAAAGAGCATTGTTGCATGACATGACATCAGCCTGTTGCATGTGTTCCAGATTGCCCTCAAATGCTCCCTGGGGAGGGGGGGCCTGCATGACACCCCCTCCTGCTGCCACGTTGTTTGCAAAGAAGGTCCCGACGCAACCACAGTCTGTCTCATTTGCTTCTTGTCCTTCATATCCTCAAGACGCATGCGTGCCTCCCGTGTATTTTTGCATAGGTTTGTGTGGCCAGTTTGTGGGCTCTTCAGGCATGCTACCGTCGTACGGTCTTTGGGGGGGGAGGGGGGTTGGACTAAAAGACCTCCAAGATCCCGTCCAATTGGGTTGTTCTGTCATGAGAGGGTGAGGAGCGTTTGACAGAGTAAACGAGCAACGGGCGTCTCGCCTGTCCTGGTGCAGGAAAGAGTCTGGGTGTATTTGTACGTTGACCTGAAGGAAACCAGAGGTGTGCTATATTAACATCTGTATTTCGGGAACGGTCCAAGAGGAAAAACCAAAAGGAATATTGGCCAAGATGATCCAGGATTAGTTAACAAGCTAATGTTTCTATTTTGGGAATAGTCAAAGAGAAAAAAACAAAGATTGGCCAAGATGATCCAGCATTAGTTAACAATCTAGAACGGTCTTTCCCAACCTTGGGAAAGCTGGCTGGGGAATTCTGGGAGTTGCAGTCCACCCATCTTAAAAGGCCCAAGGTTGGGAAAGACCATTCTGGAACATCACGGATGCTTACAGGATGTTTGAAAGCAGATGGTTCATTTATTGCCCCAACTGCAACAGGCAGGAAGAACAAAGGAATAAAATCTACACAGGTAATCCTTGATTTACGACCGGTGGCTTAGCTTAGCGGCCATTCGAAGTTATGACAGACCTACCTTGGAGCTCCTTACCCACCTGCTTCCAAAATTCTGACCATCGGATCCTTCATAGCTGCCCTCTGAAGCATCTCGTGCTCGCGCAACTGCCTTTTTTTTTTTTTGCACCTTGCTTGCCAAACGTAGTTCATTCCGGTTTTCGGCCAAACCGAGCTCACATCGAACCCTTGGTTCGCTTAACAACGGCAGCGTTTGCTTAATGTGGTGGTCGCTTTAGCACCATGGCACTGTCTGCTTCATGACCACCGCAAAAAAAGGTTGCAATACAAATCTCGGAATTTAATGACTGTGGTGCGTAGGCTCCATTGCAGTTGTAAGTCAAGGACTACCCATAGAGATAGGAAATCTATAGAATAGAGGTGAATGGTTGATGGAAGGGAAAGCGTCAGTTAAGTCAGGGGTCCACAACCCCCAGTCTATGGACCATCCAGTCCACAAATAACCTTTGTCCATGGAACTGGTCCCTGGTACCCAAAAGGTTGGGGGCCAATGATTTAAGGCTCCAAAGTGACCCGTTACAGACATAAGTCATTGCAGTCGTTAAGTAAGGCACCCACGTGATCGCCTTGCTCAACGACTGTTGTCCTGGCCCTCCCAGATACAATCGTTAACTGACTGCCTAAGTTACTAAATGAATCAGGGTGGATTTGATTTAAATCGAGTTGATTTAAATCACAATTTAAATCATGAGGCTTGATTTAAATCAACTCGACTTAAATCATAATTTTTAAAGAGCAACTGTCATCTCTGCTACTCCTTTGACCCACTCTTGACTCACCGATAGTCCCAGTGTTGCAGAATATACAGCCTCCTGCTACCTAACTAAGCTCCATTTCATGCTGAATAAACTCAATTATTTATGTATCTTAAATAGAAAACTATCTTACGATAGATTTTTACCCCAAAAGTTTTTTATTAAAATAAATTCGATAAAAATAAAAAAAAATCCGATTTAAATCAAAAAAATCCAATTTAAATTTTAAAAAAATCTGATTTTTTTTATTTTTTTAAAAAAATCATTGATTTTTATCCTGAAATGAATACAGGCAGTCCTCAGGCTTACCACCACACCTGAGCCCAAAATTTCTGTGCCTAAGCGAGACCGTTGTGAAGTGAGTTTTGCCCCATTTTACGACCTTTCTTGCCACCATTGTTAAGTGAATCACTGCAACTAATAAGTTAGTAACGTGGTGGTTAAGTAGATCTGGCTTCCCCGTTGACTTTGCTTGTCAAAAGGTCACAAAAGGGATCACATCAGTGGATAAGTTAGTAACATGCTTGGCCACTGGTTCATATTCAAGATGGTTACAGTGTCCTGGGATCATGTGATCCCCTTTTGTGATCACATGACCCCAGGACACTGCAACCATCTTGAATATGAACCAGTGGCCAAGCATGTTACTAACTAATCCACTGCAGTGGTGGGTTTCTACCAGTTCACTCCGGTTCAGAACGAACCGGTGCGAACCGGTAGTGGCAGTGGCAGGAGGCTCCGCCCACCGGCCCGGATGTCATCACGGACGCTCTGTGCATGCCCAGAAATGCTGTGTGCGAGTGGAGTGAGCACGCAGGCACTCACAGTTCTGAACCAGTAGTGAAGGTAAGTGGAACTCACTACTGATCCGCTGCAGTGATTCACTTAAGAACTGTGGCCAGAAAGGTGGGGCAAAACTCACTTAACAAATAGCTTGCTCAGCCATATAAATTTTGGCACAATTGTGGTTATAAGTCAAGGGCTACTTATATTTGCAAGCAAACGGCCATTTTTTTGATGCCGGGCACACATTACTGATGCCAACCACTGAGCTGAACATTTTCTGTCATGAGCCGCCAGTGGTGAGAATGCGGTACTGCAAGCTACTTCTGCTGTCTGCCTGTTGCCGGCACTTCGGCAGTTCGATTCTCACCAGGCTCGAGGTTGACTCAGACTTTCATCCTTTCGAGGTCGGTAAAAGGAGGATCCAGATTGTTTGGGGGCAATAGGCTGACTCTGTAAACCACTTTGAGAGGGCTGTGAAGCACCGCAAAGCGGTATATAAGTCTTAAGTGTTACCGCTACTGCTATTTCTGGGTTGATAATGCTGTTTAAGAAGGTTGATAAACTCCACTTAACTAGGGTGGGGATATTTCAGCCGCCGTTCTTCAGTACAGGCTGTCCCTTGCACCACACGGCGGGTGCTCTCGCTTGCCAATAAGGGGAAACGTAGTGCGTGCCGCAGGCGTGACTGTATTTCTTTTCAGTCAATTCTTCCCATTTTCTCAGCCTTTCCCAAAGCTCCAGGCACCCCTGTTGTCACCGAGACCACTGCCACCAGCATCACCATAACCTGGGACTCCGGAAATCCGGACCCTGTCTCCTATTACGTGATTGAATATAAGTCGAAGAGTCAGGACGGGCCGTATCAAATCAAGGAGGACATCACTACGACCCGCTACAGCATTGGGGGGCTTAGTCCCAATTCAGAATATGAGATCTGGGTGTCGGCGGTGAACACCATCGGGCAGGGCCCGCACAGCGATTCCGTTGTGACCCGTACAGGGGAGCAGGCACCCGCCAGCGCCCCCCGAAATGTTCAGGGACGGATGTTGAGCGCTTCGACCATGATCATCCAGTGGGAGGAACCTGTGGAGCCGAACGGTCAGATCCGGGGATACAGGGTGTATTACACCATGGAGCCCGATCAGCCAGTCAGCAACTGGCAGAAACACAATGTGGACGATAGTCTCCTGACCACTGTCGGGAGCCTTCTGGAGCATGAGACCTACACCGTGCGAGTCTTGGCATTCACGTCCGTGGGGGACGGCCCACTCTCCGATCCCATCCAAGTGAAAACCCAACAAGGAGGTGAGATTTTGTTTAGTGTAGTGGGCTAGGAGATGGAATTCTAATCCTGTTTTAGGAATGAAAGATGGCTGGGTGATTTTGGGTCAATAACTAGGTGCCAGTGAGTTCCAGTCCTGCCTTAGGCATGAAAGCTGGCTGGGTGACTTTGGGCCAATCACCAGGGGGTGGTGAGTTCTAGTCCCGCCTTAGGCATGAAAGCTGGCTGGGTGACTTTGGGCCAATCACCAGGGGGTGGTGAGTTCCAGTCCTGCCTTAGGCATGAAAGCTGGCTGGGTGACTTTGAGCCAATCACCAGGGGATGGTGAGTTCTAGTCCCGCCTTAGGCATGAAAGCTGGCTGGGTGACTTTGGGCCAATCACCAGGGGATGGTGAGTTCTAGTTCCGCCTTAGGCATGAAAGCTGGCTGGGTGACTTTGGGCCAATCACCAGGGGGTGGTGAGTTCTAGTCCCGCCTTAGGCATGAAAGCTGGCTGGGTGACTTTGGGCCAATCACCAGGGGGTGGTGAGTTCCAGTCCTGCCTTAGGCATGAAAGCTGGCTGGGTGACTTTGAGCCAATCACCAGGGGATGGTGAGTTCTAGTCCCGCCTTAGGCATGAAAGCTGGCTGGGTGACTTTGGGCCAATCACCAGGGGATGGTGAGTTCTAGTTCCGCCTTAGGCATGAAAGCTGGCTGGGTGACTTTGAGCCAATCACCAGGGGGCGGTAAGTTCTAGTCCCGCCTTACGTGTATGAAAGTTGACCTGGTGACTTTGGGCCAATCACCAGGGGATGGTGAGTCCGCCTTAGGCATGAAAGCTAGCTGGGTGACTTTGGGCCAATAATTACGAGACAGTGAGTTCTAGTCCCACCTTAGACCTGAAAGCCATTATATATATATATATATATATATATATATATATATATATATATATATATATATATATATATATATATATATATATATATATATATATATATATATAAAAAATAATATATATATATATATTTTATATATATATATAAAATAATAATAATAATAATAACAACAACAACAACCTGGTACGGCACTTCATTTGGTCCTCCAAAATGTCTTCAGAACCACTTCACTGCTCAACAATCATTAAACTCGTTTTCATGAGTGTCTCGTTTGTTATTTAAGGTTGCTTTGCATTGTGATAGATTTTAGTTTGCCATAGCATTAACTTTAACTAACTGTGAGAGTTGAATGCCATAGGAATAGAATAATTAAGGAGTGTCTGTCAGCCAAGAAGAGATGGAATCAAAAATGAATGGAAGATGAATGAATACATTTGTCTGGAATGGTACAGGTTCTCCTCCTTGAGCAGGGGGCTGGACTAGAAGACCTCCAAGGTCCCTTCCAGCTTATTCCATTCTATTCCATTCCATTCCATTCCATTCCATTCCATTCCATTCTATTCTATTCTATTCTATTCTTGGTCGTAAGCCAAGGACTACCCGTTTATTCAGTTGTCTTCGGTCTCCTTCTCACCTATTCTCACATACAACCTTTCTGCGTTCCCATCCCTCCCCTCCTTTACTTTTACTAGTTCCCGGGCAACCGATGAATTTCCGAGCCGAAGCGAAGAGCGAGAGCACGATTTTACTAACTTGGAGTCCTCCCCGCCAGGACATTATTCTGAAGTACGAGCTCCTTTACAAAGAAATCAGCAACAAACCAGGAACCCCGGAGGTGAGTCCGCTTTTGGGAATGGGGATCCGCTGCAAGGAATCCCAGGAGTGACTGTGTCCCCCGTTCATACCTGCACCTGTGCATGGTTTCCCAATTGCACAGTGATAGATGAGACAACGCTCCAGTGGGTTTAAACGTCATTGCCCAGAGGATTATTGGTTGCCCTTTCCCCTCTTTGGAAGAGCTTTATAGCTCCCACTGCCTTAAGAAAGTTCAAAACATTCTTAAAGATCCATCTCATCCTAGGCACCGTTTTTTTTTTTTTAACTATTACCATCTGACAGCTGGTACAGGGCAATAAAAACAAGGACAAATAGGCTGAAAAGAGCTTTTTCCCCAGAGCAGTAACTATATTGAATTCTACTGTATAGTGCGGATGTCGGCTACCCGCAGCTCCTGAGCCGCAGGCAGCTCTTTCTCCCCTCTCCTGTGGCTCCCTGTCGTACCACCGGTAGTTAGGTTTTTTCAGCAGTTCCAGCTGATCTCACCAATTCAATTCAAGTCAGTTGCTCCACTCAATTCAGTTGCATAGAACGTGAAGGATGTAGTGTTTGTGTTTTATTTTTATAGTTATAACTTACACTGAAGATGGCATTTCATTTTGTCGTACCGGGGGCGCAATGGCAATAAAGTAAATTAAGCTAAACTACCTCTGTCCTTTGTTTCTGTTGCTTGTTTGGCTTGCCGACACTCACGCCGGCTGCCGCTCTGCAGTTTCTGAAGACATTTGACCCCGTGACTTTCTTCCTGGTGAAAGAACTCAACCCCAACACGGAATACGTCTTCCAGTTGGCGGCTCGCTCAACTTTGGGCCTTGGGGCCCCGACATCGGAGGTCAGGGAGCGCACGCTACAGTCTAGTAGGTGTCCCTTTTCTTACCCAGAATTCTCTGAAGGGATCACGGTCAGGCAGGAGACACAACGGCAGGGGGTTCAAGGTGTGGAATGGCGACCAGGGTAGAGCCTCGGAGAGAGCAAAACTGGACACGGTCTGCGTTTAAATGGCTTTTGACCCGTAGGAGTTAAGCAAGGAGCTTAATTTTTCTGGCTGCAGGCTCAACCAGGGGCATTTCTGGGTACAAAAGAGAGGAAGGTGGGAAGGTTTTTGTGTGGCTGGGCCTGGTTTATCACAGGACACAACGCAAATGTTCTCGGGCTGTGTTTCGAGGGGCTCAAAGAGTGAGAGGGGAACCATCAGTGATTCGCCAGTCTGCCTGTGTTGACTCTCTCTTAAGGCTGCCCCCCCCCTTACCCAATTGAAAACGTGGCATCTTCCTTAGTGAGGAAAAAATGGCTCCCTGACATTGAAAGTTCGGTAACCAGGATCGGTGGCAGAGGGTGGACGTCATGCCACAAAGGGATGTAGGTTCGTGAGCACCAAATGCTGTGTGGCTCGGGGTTGGATGGAACGGGCGGAAAAAACACACCGAGGGTTACAGGATGACTTCATGACTGTGTTTTTGAGGAGAGACCTTACCCCCCTTGCTCCTTCCTCTTCCCTGTCCCATAATTCACTGTCACAGCATTTCCCCTCCTCCCCCCCCACCCCCAAAAAAGAAAGTATGACGGAGGGCATGGGGGCACAATTATGCCACCAGGAGCTTTATCTAGTGCTGGTTTTAGTTTAATGGATTGTCTCCCTTCACGGTTGCACCAGGGACAGCACCAATCCTGGCTGGCAATAAAATATGAAACTTTGCTTTAAAAAAAAAAGAAAAGAATGAGGTGGTTTTCTTTATTGTTTTTCTTTTCTTTTCTTCCTTCCTTTTGGTTTTCTTTCTTTCTTTCTTTCTTTCTTTCTTTCTTTCTTTCTTTCTTTCTTTCTTTCTTTCTTTTTCTTTCCGTTGGTTCTTTTTTTTTTTCCACCCCAACAGCATGAATGGCTGTGGCTGTTCTTTGTCTTTCTGTCTTCTTTCATCTTTACTGTATTGAACTCGGCCACAGGATTGGGGTCGCTAGGACCAGAAAGGGGGAGGGAGGGTCGGTGGGGTGAGAGACCCAAGGGACTTGCATTTTGTCCTCCCAGGAAGCCTCAAAAGTAGGACAGCTGCCCATCCAAAGGTTACTGAGAGCTTCATCTGCCTTTTTTTCTTGTTGTTTCTTTTCCGGACTCTATTTTACTATTTTCTCTGCCTTCTGTCTTCTCCCCACCACCATTCCCAACATATACAATTTATCCTTTCTGCACCAGGGATGGGCTTCAAAAATTTTAGCAAGGGGTTCTCTGCCTGGTTGCCGGGTGGGCGTGGCCTAGTCAGCCTCCTGCACCACGGCAGGGGAGGGGGACGTTTTTGCCCTCGCCAGGCTCCAGCGGTTTTCTTCGATCCTCCGGGAGGGCGAAAATGGCCTCCCCAGACTCCGGAGGCCCTCTGGAGGCTGGAAATGGGCCCAGCTTTCCCAAACTTCTGGTAGGCCCATTTTTCTCCCTCCCCGAGCCTCCATGCGCCCTGCACTTATCTGCATCCAAAACGGGCCGTGTGGGGACTCGTGGGCGGGGCCAGCCAGGAGTGGGATTTGGAGGTTGTCCGAACTGCACAGAATCTTAACTAGAGGTTCTCCCGAACCCTGTGGTTGTAGATCAGTTGCCACCACTGTTGTGCCTTGTGCACACAGTTCTCCCAACAGTCTGGTTGGGGCTGATGGGGATTGCAGTCCAAGGCAATCTGGAGAAGGAGGCCCAATTTGGAAAGAATGATCTGCAGGCATAATTCTGGTGTCAGGATGAAGTCAAACCACCTCAAGTTCTTGAGATGAATTTAGTTGTGGTCTGGGGTCTTTGGGGCTCCCCTGAGCTTGGTGGTTTTCCTGCAGAGGTTTCATGACCCAACTAGATAACATCATCAGTGTTAGAGGGGAGAAGGGTTTGCTCTCTGCTTCTATACAAGTGCCTTGGCATAACAGCCTAATCAAGGAACTACCAAGAGCCACCTGGTTCTTACCACTGACAGGGCAAGCCACTTGTATAGAAGCAGAGAGCAAACTCCGCTGATGACATTACCTAGTTGGGTCACGAAACGTCTACAAGGAAGCAACCAAGCTCAGGGAGCGCCAAGGACCCCACAGTTCAACCCTGAGCTACAAATATTATCTTCTTAGTTGTGGTCTCATTGGGTGTGTAACTGATCTTACCTGGATCAAGAGAATTAGGACATCAATAAGTAAGTGATGGACTTTATAGCAGGGGTCTCCAACCTTGGCAACTTTAAGACTTGTGGACTTCAGCTCCCAGAATTCCTCAGCCAGCAAAGCTGCTTTATAGTATCTCTTCATACATTGGAAACATGACCACTTAGTCTTCAGGAATTTGGGATTTGCTTGCAGGTGGCTGCTTAGCTTTTGGGGGGCAGAGGAGAGGGAAAACCACCTGGAATCGGGGGCCTGATCGGGGCCCCCGTTAATTTATTTCCTGTTTTTGCATTCTTCCTGACTGTAATTGAAGCCTTAGAGGCAACCTGTCTTATGGGGCCAAGAATTCGCCCAAGGATCTCTCTCCTCACCTTTTGCAGAGCCTTCTGGACACGTAATATTTTTGCAATGGCATGAGGAGGAATCTGTAATGTTTCTGCTGTACGAAAAGGGGGCAGGTAGATGAAATTTTTGACGAGACAACGGTGGGAGGCTCTGGTGGATTTGGAAGGAAAAATAGGCGGTTGGAAACGACCAGGCATTAATTTTGATTTTTTTAAAAAAAAAAAATTATTTTTGGGCTTTGTTTTGTTGGGTGTGGTTGATTGGGTGTGGGTTTTTGTTTTTTTTGCAGGAAGGGTAGACAGAGGCCGCGGTGGAAATGGTTGTGGGCAGCTGTGAAATTGTGTATTTGGCTTCCCGTGAAAGGGAAGGGTCTTCGACCCACCAGCCGCTCACCCAGGAGGAAAGGCTAAGGACCTTGACTGGGCTCCCATCATTCAATTCCATCAGCCCTGTGGAGAATAGCCATCCCTGCCCCCTCCCCACTCCTGGTCTCTCTTGAGAGGGGTCTTGGAATAAAGCCAAACCAGGAATAACCTAGGATAAGGTCTGGGGCCAAGGATCACTCTCCCTTCCTTTCCTCTCTTCCTTTCTCCCATCCATTACCTCCCTCCCTCTCTCCTTCTTTCCCATCCATTTCCTTCCTCCTTCCTTTCTCACCAATCTCCTTCCTTCCTTTTTTCCTTCCTTCCTCCCTTTCTTTCTTCCTTCCACCCACTTATTTCTTTCCTTCCTTCGTTCCCCATCCATTTCCTTCCTTCCCACCCACTTATTTCTTTCCTTCCTTCATTCCCCATCCATTTCTTTCCTTCCTACCTATTTCTTTCCTTCCTTCCTTCCCCACCCATTTCCTTCCTTCCTTCCCACCCATCTTTCATTTCTTCTTTCCTTCCCCATCCATTTCCTTCCTTCCTTCCTTCCCACCCACCTATTTCTTTCCTTTCTTCTTTCCCCACTCATTTTCTTCCTTCCTTCTTTCCCACCCATCTATTTCATTTCTTCCTTCCTTCCCCGCCCATTTCCTTCCTTCCTTCCTTCCTTCTGATCCATTGTTTCCTTCCTTCCCGTCCCTTTTCTTCCTTCCGCTCTTTTCCCTTCATCTCTCACTCTTTCTTTCTTTCTTTCTTTCTTTCTTTCTTTCTTTCTTTCTTTCTTTCTTTCTTTCTTTTTCTCTGTCTCTCTCTCTTTGTCTCTGTCTCTCTCTCTCTCATCAGTTAGCTCAGACCATCTCTGCTTCCTGGGGGTGGGGGGACGTGACCTGGGGCAGGGGAGGTTGCTCGGTGGTCTTGTAACCTCTTGAAAACCTGTCTTTTATTTCCTGACTGGCTGCTGGAGGAAGGAGCCCAATTCTTCCCTGTCGCTGGTGGGATTCTTCGGCGTTCAGACCTCCCAGCTTGGGCAGGCTTCTGTGTCTTTTCCTCCTCCTCCTCCTTCCTTTCTTTTAACTTGTTTTCTCCTCCAGTGCAGCCTTCTCCTCATACAGTCTTCCTGGCGAGTTTCCCTTCCTTTCTCTCTCTCTCTCTCTCCCTTCCTCTTTCTGTCTTTCTTTCTCCCTCGGCTGGCATGTCTGTCTGATGCATGGATGCTTTCTCTGCGTGGAAAAATAAAATATGTTTTTCACCGCAAACCAGCATGGTTTGTTGTTCCCTCCTTCTCTTTCTTGTCTTCGCTCCCAGGGCATATCTGCATATTTTTCAGCCTGTCCCAATTTTTCTTCTCTAAGTTCTGCAAGGATTTCCGATATTCGGCAGGCCGAGGTGATTTTTTTCCAAAAATTAGAAGTGGGGAGGAATCTCCCTTTGCATTTCAGTCAAGTTTGACACTTCTCAACCTGTCCTGAACCAAAAACGTACTTCTCAGGCTATTATGAGGCAGGGTCACGCTAGGTTTGCAAAAAGAAAAAAATTGCCCCCCAGATAAATAACATTGGAAGAGATGATTTCAAAATGTTATTTTATGCAGAGCGTTCAGGAATAGGTGCATATCTTCTACAGGAACGTTTCCGCTACGTGCATAAACCAGCATGATTTTTTTTTTTTTTTTGGGCCGGTATGTCAGTTTTTGGAGTGACTTCTAATTTATTTATTTACTTTGCCTAAGACACTTACGGAGGTCATGCAATCACCGATATGCAAATTTAGTTAACTTAAGCAGTTCATCAATTCTGTGTGGTGACAAAAACTGATGCCAATAAGCATGTAGGAAAATGTGAAGGCTGAACGAGGTTGTAGGATAGGATAGGATAGGATAGGATAGGATAGGATAGGATAGGATAGAATAGAATAGAATAGAATAGAATAGAATAGAATAGAATAGAATAGAATAGAATAGAATAGAATAGAATAGAATAGAATAGAATAGAATAGAATAGAATAACAGAGTCGGAAGGGACCTTGGAGGTCTTCTAGTCCAACCCCCTGCTTAGGCAGGAAACCCTACACCACTTCAGACAAATGGTTATCCAACATCTTCTTAAAAACTTCCAGTGTTGGAGCATTTACAACTTCTGGAGGCAAGTTGTTCCACTGGTTAATAGTTCTAACTGTTAGGAAATTTCTCCTTAGTTCTAAGTTGCTTCTCTCCTTGATTAGTTTCCACCCGTTGCTTCTTGTCCTACCTTCAGGTGCTTTGGAGAATAGCTTGACTCCCTCTTCTTTGTGGCAGCCCCTTTTTTTTGACAACTTCTCCGTTGTACATGGATAGAGAGAGATGATAGATAGATAGATAGATAGATAGATAGAGAGATAGATAGATAGATAGATAGATGATAGATAGATAGATGAGAGAGAGAGATAATAGATAGATAGATAGATATAGAGATAGATAGATAGATAGATAGATAGATAGATAGATAGATAGATAGATAGAAAGATAGATAGATAGATATAGAGATAGATAGATGATAGATAGGTATATAGATAGATAGATAGATAGATAGATAGATAGATAGATAGATAGATGATAGAGATAGATAGATAGATAGATATAGAGATATAGAGATAGATAGATAGATAGATAGATAGATAGATAGATAGATAGATAGATAGATAGATAGATAGATAGATAGATGATAGAGATAGATAGATAGATATAGAGATAGATAGATAGATAGATAGATAGATATAGAGATAGATAGATAGATAGATAGATAGATAGATAGATATAGAGATAGATAGATAGATAAACATGCTGACTCTGTAAACATCTTCTCTCTGTCTACAATATCTATCTATCATACCTCCCTCCCTCCCTCCCTCTCTCTCCCCCCCTCCCTCCCCCTCCCTCCCTCCCTCCCTCCCCCCCCTCTCTCTCAAGAGCCCTGGTAGTGTAGTGGTTTAGAATCCAGTATTGCAGGCAAACTCTGCCCACTGCCAGGCGTTCGATCCTGACCAACTCAAGCCTTTCATCCTTCCGAGGTAAAATGGGGGACCCAGATTGTTGGGGGCCATAGGACGACTCTGTAAACCGCTAAGAGAGGGCTGTAAAGCACCATGTGAAGTGGTATATAAGTCCAAGTGCTATTGTTATCATGGTGAATCCTTGAATCTCCAGACTGAGCAGGATCAGTGGTATCTTCTCCAGAAGACATTTCCCAGGCTTGCTTTTCATATCTGGAACCTTTTCTATGCAGATATGCCCCTTTCCTTTCCTTTCCTTTCCTCTAAGGTGTCCTGCCACCACATCTCTGCTTAGCTTTTTCCCCAATCCATCCATTGTCCCCGTTTGCTAATGTGTCTGGTGCCAAGTCCTCCATGCAACCATCCCTGGCTTGGCTGGTACCCCTTTCCCTGCCTTGCACGGCATGTCTTTTCACAGCACTTCTCCACTAAAGTGGGGGGACCCCCCAAGCATCAAAACCCCAAGATTTTTGTTAAAAACAAATCCATTAAACTAAAGGTAACGTATGCTCTCTTTTTTTTTGGATCTTGAAACAACTTGGTGTTTAACTCTTCAAGTACCAAAGACGGTAGACTTGGATGCCTAAGAGAATCTCTAAAATGTGTCCCAAAATCATGAGATTAGGGAGGGGGGAAAAATGGAATTATTGGGATGAAAAAAAAAAAAAGACATTGCCCCAATTTTTCCAAAATCCATAGATTCGGCTTCTTCTTTGGGATAAGTCGTTTCGTTTCCCTTTTCGATAAGTCCTTTTCTTCTCAACGTTGACTTGGTTAGATGGGTGAAGGGCCAAAAACTCCATTGTCCCATGGAGCCATTTGACTTTAGGAACCCTTTAAAAAAAAAAAAAGTTTGGGGAGGTGTAGGTTTTGTTCTTTTTTAAATAGTCAGTGACCTGACGTTGAGGTCTCTAAAGTCTATGGTACCTAAAGGGTTAAAATTTAAAAAAAGAAAAGAAATCCTTATCGCTTCCATATAAAAGCACAGTCAGGTTCCGTTGTTGAGTCTTGGACAGTCAACATTTAACGCGTGTGAAAGGTGAGTACTGGCTAATTCACAAATACAGCTCAACCTGTTCCCTCTTCCAGCCCTCTTAAAATGGCCTATTCTAATTTGCACATCTTAGGATACCTGCCCGGCCCTTGGTGGCCTCGGTGAGAAGAGGGCATAGTGCCCGCTGCCATGTGCGGGCACACACACCACCATCCCAGTGCTTAATCTCCCTTGCCCCTTGGTCGAGAAAATGCAAGTGCCCGCCTACACGCTAACACCTACCCGCCAACCCACATGCGCGCCTGCCTCCTTGAATTCACACAGGTTGGGCTGGATTGTGAAGGAAACTCCTTGTGGATCCTCTCCAACAGCAAGGCCAGCGTGGGGTGGCATCTTGGCACAGACGGTATGGTCCAGACAAGTCATAGAATGGAGCATTCCCTTGGCCCCTCGGCTTAGCCAGAGGAGAAAAAAAACCCAGTTCATGATTTTTATCTGACCTGCCCCGAAGTGGATTGTTTAGAAGGGTGAGTGGACAGACACCCCATCCCGTCCCCTCCCGCTGGGAATCAGGTTGGCAAAAGTTGGAAAGTCTGCATTTTGGGGGTGCTGCCCCTCTTTCCTGGAAGTAGAGTTTACTGGGTTGAGGACTCCTGTGTTTTCAAAACCATCCAGAATCTGGTAGGTCTTCTTTTAGTGGGTTTCTTGGTGAGGAGAAAAGGGTTAGATAAAGGTTATCTTGTTGAGGATCATGGGTAGAAAAAGACCCCTTTCAGACAGCTCTCTGTCGGGCACAAATTAAGAATTAAAACCCATTCCTCAGAGGACGTGAAAGACCTTTCTAGTTTAGAGCTTCTTGTTTAGCCTTATTTAATCCTTCATCTTATTTGGTGCTTCTTGTCTAGCCTTGTTCAATCCTTTAGCTTGTTTAATGCTCCTTGTTTAGCCTATTCATTCGTTTACTCCAGTGTTTCTCAAACTTGGCCCTCTTAAGACCCATGGACTTCAACTCCCAGAAGCTAGCTTGCTGAGAGTTGAAGTCCACTGGTCTTAAAAAGAATGGCCAAGTGTGAAAAGCATGGATTTAAACCATTTGCATAGCTGCCTGTCTCACCACAGGAATCCTGAAAGTAATGTGGCAAGAGAGAGCGGGTTTGTTGGCATCTTGAGAAAATCATATTTTCCAAATAAAAATGGGATGTAGAATGAGGTCCTTATGCTTTTATTCACATCTCCAAATTTTGGCAAGGATAAGTTTGCCAAAAAATAAATATGGCTCTTACAACAGTGAATCTCAGCAATCTTTAAGCTGGGTGGATTTCAACTGCCACAATTCCCCAGCCAGCCCAGCTTAAAGTCGCTGAGGTTCATAAACACAGTTTTAGTGTATCCCACCGTTCACTAGATGCTTTTGAGATTCTATCCAGCTCCGTGACTCTGTGATCACCTGGGGCAAAAAAAATTGAATTACGGAAGAGGAATTGAAAGTTGAATTTCATATCTCAAATTATACAGTCTATAACAACCGCCTTCTCCCCCTCCAAAATAGGTAGGAAAACAACAAATCCAACATAAATTGGATAATTTTCGGCACTGTGCTATCTATCCTTGAGGAGGATTTATAACAATTTGATTGTCTTTGATTGGAATAGTTGACTTGTCCCAGTTTTGAAGCAGGGGAGAAATTCAGCAACTCAGATCAGGCCCTGTACTTTTGGTGCTGAAGATTTTTTTTTTTTAAACTTATTTAAAACAGGCTGACCTCCTCTTTCCTTTTCAAACCTTCCCAATTAAATAGTAAAAAGAACAAACCCGGAATACAGTAATGGGATTATTTGGAAGGTGTGTAAATTGGGAACAATGGAATTCAGCACAAAAAGACCAATCTAAGTCTATAGAGCAAGTTCGAAGCAGAACTAATTGTATAATCCGACGGGCACGTTAACTAACATGCATGAAAAATTAGATTGGGTGTCTCTCATTCTCCCCCTAAACTGAAATATTTTATGGGCTGGGAATGGACAAAATACAGGAAGTTCTCTACTTACGACTGCAATTGAGCCCAACATTTCTGTGGCTAAGTGAGATGTTTTTTAAGTGAGGTGTGAAGTTTCCGAAAGATGCCCTAATTAATTCATGAGCCATGAGTCAAACTTCAAAAGAAATACAGTCATTTATTAGGAGCACCATTTCGGCAATATTCGGATGCAGTTAGAACTAATCCCACATAGATTTACGTTCCCCTATGACCCTGTCTCTCACCTCCTCCCTGGCCATGTCATAAATCACATTCTCCAATTAACCACTTTGGCTGGCTGTGAAATCCAACACCCTCCTTCTGATTGCGGAAAGAAAGCATGTATGGAATGTAGCTTCAGTTAGGGAAATCAATCAGCTCTATCAGTTCTCCCTCCCTCCTGCTTATGGCAACTTGAAAGCTTTGCAAGTTGACATGAGGTTTTTTTGCCCTATTTTACAACTTTCCTTGCCACATTTCTTAAGTGAATCACTGCAGTTGTTAAATTAGTGACACCGTTGTTAAGTGAATCTAGCTTCCCCATGGACTTTGTCGCAAAAAGGGATCACATGACCCTGGGACACTGCGACCGTCATAAATATAAGAAAGCATCTGGATTTTGATCACCTGATCACGGGGATGCTGTAAAGGTTGTAACTGGGAAAAATGGTCACAAGTCACATTTTTCAGTGCCGTTGTAACTTGGAACAGTCACTAAACAAACTGTTGTAAGTTGAGGACTACCTGTATCTTGTGTTTTGGGAGATTTTTTTTCCCACCGTAAGATGATTTTGACAGGATCAAAACAGGAAAAATAGAAGGCAAAAAAAAATGATGACCTTCTCCCCAGCATCATCGAATAATTCCAGTGCCTGAGCTTGCTTTCTGAATGTCAATTTGGGAATTTGCATAAGAAAAATGCATTTATAACCTTTCAAAACCCTCTTCTGAATCTCCCTCAATGGGGCATCTTGATTAGACCCTTTGACTTCAAAATGCTGAATAAGCTAAATTTGGGGTTGGTTTTATCGTTATTATTACAGGTAGTCCTCAATTTACCTTGTCAATCCTTTTAATCCTTTAGTTTATAATATAAAGTACAAAAATAAAAAGGCAAATAATAGGAAAAACAGGAGAGGGAAAAGGGAAGAGAAGAAGTGGGGGGGGGGAAGAAAAGGCATTGAATTCCGACTCCCTTTGGTGCAGTAGAATAAGATAATAGCATCAAACCTCAACTTTTTCTTTTTCCATAATAGTATAAACTAGCCATTTCTATAACAACAGATTTATCTAATCAATAAAACCCAAACTCAAAGTTTCATTTTTTTTCCACATCAAGCACAAAGTCCAGAATCGGTTTCCAATTAGCAACAAAAGTTCTTGTCTTTTTTTTTCTTTTATCCAGTCACTTTAGTCCTCAATTTACGACCACAGTTGAGCCCTGAATTTCTGTTGTAAAGTGAGACATTGGTTAAGCGAGTTTTGCCCCATTGTATGACCTTTCCTGCCACAGTTGTTAAGTGAATCACTGCGGTTGTGAAATTAGTAACACGGTTGTTAAATGAATCCGGCTTCCCCATTGGCTCTGCTGGTCAGAAGGTCGCCAAACGAGATCACCTGACCCCGGGACACTGCAACCGTCATAAATATGAATCAGTGGTCAAGTGACTGAATTTTGATCACGTGACTGTCGGGATGCTGCAACGGCCATATGAAAAACTATCATAAGTCATTTTTTTCGGTGCTGTTGCAACTTCGAACGGTCCCTAAACGAACTGTGGTACGTCGAGGCCTGCCTGTATTAAATTTCTTTGCCGCTCGTATCACAATCCGAAGTGACTCTGAGCTAAATGTGGGGAAATTTATTGGGGACAATGTGGCTATTTGCTTACCTCTAAAAAGACCTTGGTATTCTGACCCAGCTCCCCAAACACGACAAACCCTCTGACGTGAACTCAAAAGATTCCTTTATTAGGATTGCCGTCAGCTCCGGCAAAAACCAACAAGCCTGTTCGGCCGGAAGATGAATAGTTGTCTGCCACATCTATTCATCTCCGCCCCCTGCCTTTTATCCCCAGAGTTAGGGTGGGGCCTCGTTAGCAGCGGTGGCTCTTCCGTCCCTAGAATCGGCCCATAGATTTCCACTGCTCTCCTCTCCTCTGCTTTCTGCGAATCCACGTGTCAGGCACTGGACCCAGCTGTTCCTCCTCTTCCTCATCAGCCACCTCCAGACCTTGGGGCTGTTGACTCTCCATCTGAGGCTGAGGGCCGGCCCAGGCTCCGCCTCTGTCTCTCTCTCTGACAGCTCCATTCCCTCTTCCCCCTCGGAGCTCTAAGGTAGCCTTGATGCTGACCCTGACTCCCACGCCTCCTCCTCCTCCTCTGATTCAACTGTTGGAGGGGCTGGTGGCCGACAGGCCACAACATTGGGCCTTTATATCTGGCCTTTTGGCTGTCCCTATCTGGCCCTTATAGATTGCTTTTATTTTGAGGGCAACTGATACATATAATTTTTTTTATTTATTTTTTTTATTTTTTATTAGATTTCTATACCGCCCTACTCCCGAAGGACTCAGGGCGGTGCACAGCCAGACAATAAAAACACATACAATACAAAATTTAAAAAATAGAATAAAATCAAATTAAATAATTTTGGCCCCGACAAATTTAAAACCCCAAACTTTTAAAACCAATAATCTTACGTCTGTGTGTGGGTGTGTGCCTACACAACTTCACAGGCCTATTGGTTTGGCCTTCCACAACAGTCCCTGTTTCTCCTGTGGCTCCTTAGGAAAATTAATTCTCCTTCTCTAAAGAAGTGAGAAAACGGATTTTGCATAAAAACCCCAGGTTATTTCCAATTGGATATGGCTAGGCCAGAGGTCGGCAACCTTAAACACTCAAAGAGCCACAAAGGTCCTAACCGGAACACCACTACCCTGCCCCCCTCAATTCTGGAGCCGACCGGAAGTCCGGTTCCCCCACCATAGAGTCTCCTCCTAGTGTGGCGTCCTTTTTCCTCTACCTGTCCTGACCGAAAGCCCTATCAATTGTGGAGCCAACCGGTGACAGGGAGCCACAGCAGAGAGATGAAAGAGCCACATGCGGCTCCAGAGCTGTGGGTTGCTGACCCCTGGGCTAGGCGTTTAAAAATGGCATCCGTAACTGAAATAAAATTTAGCCATTTAAATTTTAGAATTTAAACTTTAGAAACGGGATCCGTAATTTGAAATAAAGAATAGACTCTCCATAAGGAAAGAAGATTGCGAGTTAGTGCTTTTCCATCTAAATTAGTTTGACCTTGACGTGAGGGAAGACTTGTATTGACATAACATTTTTGCAAATGTTGCTCTCCTTATTTTGAGCTACCCGCTATTTTTTTTTTCAACCTTGGCAACTTTTTAAAGATGTTCCGGACTTCCACTCCCAGAATTCTTTGCTGGCTGGGGAATCCTGGGAGTTGAAGTCATCCCTGTCCCCCGTGCCCCCATCTTAAAGTGTCTTAGCTTGTGAAACGCCACCTTTACTTGGATTTGGTTTGGAAGGCAGGTTTCCTACTCGTTTCAATTGGGATTTACCATTCTTCCGGGAAAGTGTAGCTTCAGGGATAAGAACAGGACTGTAACTTGAACCCAGAACTCTCTTGGCACCAGTTAAAAAGAAGGGGCCTCTCTGTTTCTTTTTTTGCTGAAGCCTGTCATAAGAAGCCAGATTGGAGGGTAGGGACAGGGGTGCTTTGGGGTTGGGGGGGGGGAGCCAGTGAGTTCAGGCCCGGATCTTAGGAACCTTCCGTGAATCCCATCGTCCCCAGCCGAGCTTTCACGAGACAGTCTGATAAAGTTAACCAGTGCTGAAGGTAGGTAAACCCAGACTACTGAACGTGGACTCTAGAAGGCTTTGCTTGATGAATAATTTGAGGATTATTATTATTATTATTATTATTATTATTACAGTTATTTCCCTTATTTTATTTTATTTGGAACCCGACCGTTTGTCTTTTTTTTTTTTTAATCTCTTGATTTCTTTGCGTTCCAAAACTTCTCTGTTGCTTTTGAGTGTCTGTCGCTGGTTTTTTTGGAAGGGGGAGGGCTAGTTAAGAAATTGAGATGTGTGAATCCTACAAGAGTTGGTGAATTATTTTACAGCGATGGCAGGCTGGGCATCAACCCTCCTTTCCCCTAAACACAAACCTTCTAAACCAGGGATCTCCAAATGTGGCGAGTTCAAGACTTGCGGAGGGGGCTGGACTAGAAGACCTCCAAAGGCCCCTTTCAACTCCGCTGTTAATTCTGTTAAGACTTGTGGACTTCGACTCCCAGAATTCCTTAGCCAGCCAAGACTGGGGAATTCTGGGAATTGAAATCCACCAGTCTTAAGTTTTGGACTATCCTGCCTTAAAGAAACCAGGAAGCCCAAGTGAGAATTTCCTTGAGCCTCCTGAAATTAAAGAGAAATTTTTTGCTTCTCTTGTTAACCAGATTTTATCAAGGTGTATCGGCTGTAAAGCTTGCCAGGAAACAAAAGCCTCTAAATTTACAGTCAGTCCTCGACTTACAACCATTCCTTTAGCGACCAGTCAAAGTTACAATGCCACTGGAGGGAAAAATGTGACTGAAGACCCGTCCTTGCACTTATGACAGTTGCAGCATTCCCACGTTTAACATGATCAAAATTAGGTCGCTTGGCGACCGACATGTATTTACGACGGCTGCAGCCTCCCCGGCGGTCACGTAAAAGCCATTTGCGACTTTCCCAGCCAGCTTCTGACCTGAATGGGGGGAAGCTAGATTCGCTTAACGACCGTGTGATGATTCACTTAACAACTGCAGTCTTTCACTTAACCACGGAGAGAAAAGTTGTAAAATCAGGCGCAATTCCCTTTAACAACCGCTTTGCTTAACAATGGAAATTCTGCTCTTAGTTGCGGTCGTAAGTCGAGGACTACCTGTAGAGCTCACTCCTAAGCCTCTTTCAAGGGGAACCTAGCTGAAGACGGGAAGGTGAATATGAATCAGGCCCCTTTTTAAACCAAAAAGAGAGTAAATCTGCCCCTTAAAGATTTTCCTTCTCTATTAAATTAATGCTGGTTAACACTGGCCAGCCTGACATCTGGAGTGCGTCCAGTTGGGGAAATAATTGGAAAGAAAGAGAGAGAGAGAGAGAGAGAGAGAGAGAGAAAGAAAGATGATAGATAGATAGATAGATAGATAGATAGATAGATAGATAGATAGATAGATGATAGATAGATAGGTAGGTAGGTAGATAGATAGATAGATAGATAGATAGATAGATAGATAGATAGATAGATAGATAGATAGATAGATAGATAAGCCTTCTTTATGCTCTGGGCTCTAAAAGCCTTAATCACGGTTATAAATTACTATTTGCAACCTGCAGATTAGCAAGCGGAAAAGATGTCTACCATTCTCCTTTGGTTGCCGAGAGGGGATCCCAGAAAGTAAATAGATCATGGATCCCTCATGGCTTCTAGGCCAGATTGGGAAGGAAGCAGATTCGGGGATGAGATACGGTTGGTGATTGGTGGAATTGCAGATCCCGGCAGTCCAGAGTTTTTTCCCCAATGATGGGAATAGGATAGATGGCAGGGAGGATTTATCCTTTTTATAGGAATGGAAGAAGCACAATGTTCTTTGCTGGTGTTTCTCAACCATGGGGATTTTAAGACGGGTGGACTTCAACTCCCAGAATTCTGGGAGTTGAAGTCCACCCGTCTTAAAATTCTCACAGCTGAGAAATACTGATCTATGAGTGGCAGAAACTCAAGATGGCGTCTTAAAATTCCCGCAGCTGAGAAACGCTGATCTCAGAGAGGCAGAAACTCAAGATGGCTGCCGCCATGGTGAGCACTATCTTGACTTTTTTGACCCGCTAAGCACCAGCTAGCCCAACCAAGCCCCCGTGTCTCTTGAGTTGCGTTGCCCGCTTGCTTTTTCGCCCCTGTTAATCCTTCGTTTATTTCCGTTTTCATGGAAAAGAAGCCCATTTTTTTTTAGTTTTTATTTGTTTATTTTTCTGAGTTTATATGTTCCTGGACCAAGCTTTTTTTTTTTTTTTTTTTTTTTTTTGGTGCGTTTCGTTTCGGGTTTTTTTGTTATCATTTTTTTCCTTTTTTTTTTCCTTTTATCTTTCCTATATTTTGTTTTCCGCCCGCCCCCTCTTCTCCTCCCCCCCCTCTTCCCCCGATTCCCACCACCCCAAACTACCCCTCCCGCTACCGTAGAACCGTCCGCCCCCCCTCAAGACGTAAAATGTGTCAGCACCAGGTCCACGGCCATTCTGGTAAGTTGGCAACCACCTCCCGTTGAGAGCCAAAACGGTGACTTGGAAGGCTATAGCGTCCGGTATCGAGGCCTGGATCCCGAGGTCAGCGAATTGAAAGAGGTGAAGGATATCCCTGCCACAACCACCCAGATCAGCCTGGAAGCCCTGGAGAAATGGACAGAGTACCGCATCACCGTGGTGGCGCATACGATTATGGGGCCCGGCCCGGAAAGCTCGCCCGTCATTGTCCGTACCGACGAAGATGGTAAGTGGGACTTCTCCCTAAATTTATTTCCATCTCTATTTGTATCCTGCCTTTATTGTTTTTACAAATAACCCAAGGCAGTCAACTTAGCCAACATATCTTCCTCCTCTTGTTTTCCCTGTAACAACAACCCTGTGAGGTGGGTTAGTTAGGCTGACAGAAAGGGACTGGCCCAAAGTCACCCAGCTGGCTTTCGTGCCTAAGGCAGAACTAGAACTCACCATCTCCTGGTGATTGGCCCAGAATTACCCAGACAACTTTCATACCTAAGACAGGACTAGAACTCACCGTCTCCTGTTGATTGGCCCAAAGTTATCCAATGGCTAAGACAGGACTAGAACTCACCATCTCCTGGTGATTGGCCCAAAGTTACCCAGCTGGCTTTCATGCCTAAGGCGAAACTAGAACTCACCATCTGCTGGTCATTGGCCCAGAATCACCCAGACAATTTTCATGGCTAAGACAGGACTAGAACTCACCGTCTCCTGGTGATTGGCCCAAATTTACCCAGCTGGCTTTCATTCATAAGACAGAACTAGAACTCACCATCTCCTGGTCATTGGCCCAGAATCATCAGACAACTTTCATACCTAACACAGGACTAGAATTCATCGTCTCCTGATGATTGGCCCAAAGTTATCCAATGGCTAAGACAGGACTAGAACTCACCATCTCCTGGTGATTGGCCCAAAGTTATCCAATGGCTAAGACAGGACTAGAACTCACCATCTCCTGGTGATTGGCCCAAAGTTATCCAATGGCTAAGACAGGACTAGAACTCACCATCTCCTGGTGATTGGCCCAAAGTTATCCAATGGCTAAGACAGGACTAGAACTCACCATCTCCTGGTGATTGGCCCAAAGTTACCCAGCTGGCTTTCATGCCTAAGGCGAAACTAGAACTCACCATCTCCTGGTCATTGGCCCAGAGTCACCCAGCTGGCTTTCGTGCCTAAGGCGGAACTAGAACTCACCATCACCTGGTGATTGGCCCAGAATCACCCAGACAACTTTCATACCTAAGACAGGACTAGAATTCATCGTCTCCTCATGATTGGCCCAAAGTTATCCAATGGCTAAGACAGGACTAGAACTCACCATCTCCTGGTGATTGGCCCAAAGTTACTCAGCCAGCTTTTGTGCCTAAGGCAGAACTAAAACTCCTCATCTCCTAGTTCCTAGTGATTGGCCCTAAGTCTCCCAGGTGACTTTCATGCCTAAAATAGGACTAGAACTCACAATCTCCTGGTGGTTGGCCTAAAGTCTCCGGCCAACTTTTATGCCTAAGGAGGGACTATAACTCACTGTTTCCCGCTTTCTAACCTGGCGCCTTAATCACTAGGCCAAGCTGGCTTGTTCCCGGATGAAACACAATGATGAAAAAACTTGTTTTAAGATTCAAACGTAAAGATGCTTGGGACCAGTGATGTCATATCTATGTCCCATGTTTTTAATTTTGAATTATTAATAAAAAACATTTTTAAATAAATTTAAAAAAAAAGATTCAAACGTAATTCCTGTTTGCTCCCACCCCAAAAAAAAAAAAAACAGTGTAAGGCCCATCTGTTTGTAAAATAACACCTCCCTTTCCATGTGAGAAAGTGGGTTTCTCATTGCCAAAAACTCCAGGGACATTTTCTTTTCGGCCTCTGCAATAGGAACGGCTTTTTGGGGGAGCGGGGGGGGAATCCCAAAATCCGTGGGAACCTCTCGCAAGTGGATTGCCGAGGCAGCGAGGTAGAGCCAAGCAACTCTCCCCAACAGAGAGGGGTTGCGAACAGTCCGTAATGAATTCCTAGTGGCACTTTATTTATTTTCGAGCGTCTCATTTATCACACTCTCTGGAAAGGACGTGGTAGGACGGCCAAGCGTCAGCTGGATAATGGAGAAAATATAAAAGAATTGTCGTGCCAATTTTGGGACGATAAAAACTGAGAATTTAGAGCACTGTTTCTGCTTTGCTGGCTGGGGAATTCTGGGAGTTGAAGTCCATACATTTGAAAGTAGCCAAGTTGCAGAATCATTGATTTAAAGCCTCTTTTGTGGCTGTATTGAACTACAGGGTAATCCTTGACTTACGACCATAATTTCTGTTGAGAGACATTTGTCAAGTGAGTTTTGCCTCATTTTACGACCTTTCTTGTCCCCCGTTGTTAAGAGAATCACTGCAGTTGTTCAATTAGTAACGCGACTATTAAGCAAATCCGGCTTCCCCCATTGACTTTACTTGTCAGAAGGTCGCCAAAGGCGACCGCAGCAACAGTCATAAATGTGAATCAGTTGCTAAGCGTCTGAATTTTGACCATGGGGGAATGCTGCAACAGTCGTAAGGGTGTGGTTATAAGTCACTTTTTTTTCAGTGCTGTGGTAACTTCGAACGGTCACTAAATGAAACCGTTGTAAGTCAAGGACTACCTGTATATGGAACAATCTGCTTTTCTTAAAGGAAGCTGTTGTTCTGTTCTCATTTTCTAAGCCCGTCCATTTTTATTTTCCCCGATAAAATCTTCCCCAGTTGAAGTGTATCCTTGTAACCAAGTTATGATGACTAACCATTAATGGTTAGAATGCTAGCTGGTCCTTGTCACTTTTCATAGCACGTAGCAACCCTTACCTGACTTTGCCTGTTTCCCCCTCAAGTTAAGAAAGATCTCTTATTATTTATCCCTGGATAGGAGGCCACCAGGAGATCCCAATGTAGGTTAGATTGAGAAATCCTTCAAAAAATCCTAGAAAAAGCAGGGAGAAATCCTTTCCAAATTGTTCTCTTGAAAACTACAGGATTGAATGTATGAAAGTTCAGGAATGAAGATTAACCTGTTGTGAATCTTCGCGTTTTCAGCCACAGCTGAATGGTTGAGAGATTACTAGAAATTGTTGTGGCTTCTTTGTCTATATGACAGCACTGCAATTTGTTGCCTGGGGTCCTATGTTCTTCCAGGGTTTGAGAGAATTCTACTTTTAACCTAGTTAAATTGTTTGAGTTATACAGGCAGTCCTCGATTTACGACCACAATTGAGCCCAACATTTCCGTTGCTAAGCCGTTAAGTGAATTCTGCCCCCATTTTACTACCTTTCTTGCTGCTGTGGTTAAGTGAATCACAGCAGTCATTAAGTTAGTAACACGGTTGTTAAGTGAATTGGGATCACGTGACCCCGGGACACTGCAACCGTCGTAAATATGAATCAGTAGCCAGGCATCTGAATTTTGATCGCATGATCATGAGGTCGTAAAAGTGAAAAATGGTCCTCAGTCACTGTTTTTAGTGCTGATGTCACTGCAAACAGTCATTAAATGAATGGTTGTAAGTCAAGGACTATCTATATTCTACCAGTAATTTTGCCCCAAGGCGATCAGCATGCCTTCTGCCCTTTGCTTTAAGAAATTCTGACTTTGATCCAGCCCAACCTTGAGGGCATTTTAAAGGGGCATTTTATTCCCTTTCTTCTTAGGAATTAGCAATTTCCCCAAATCATCCAAATTTAAGAGGGGGAAAAAAAAAATTAACGTGCTATCGGAGTAGAAGGCATAGCTGCAGTATACAAAGAAATTTAAATCCAAGATAAGTTGATGGCTGGTTTTTCACCGACTGATCTGTTAGGTTGCCATAGGGAAGAGACTGAATAATTAAGCTTTTCTTTTTTTCTGGGAACAATTGGAGTTCAGAGCCAGAATACTTGGGGGAAATGCCAGCTAGAATTCTTCACTTCTCCGAATAAAGCTAGGAAAAGCCTTTCTGAATTTAATTTTATATACCCAGTTCTTTTCATTGGTTTCACAGTGATTTACAACCATTAAAACATCCAGTGTAAAACATACCCGCAAATATATCAACAATAAAACCTCTCCACCGGTTAACACAGGTAGTTCTCGAGCTACAACCACAATCTGGATCAGAATTTCCATTGCTAAGCAAGATGTTCTTAAGCGAGTCACACCCTATTTTATGACCTTTTTTGCTGTTCTTCTTTTGCCTTTGTCTTTCAAATGTTGAATCGTGTCCGGATGGGTTTGTTCTCCTATGTTGCGCCATGCGTTGGTGAAGTGGTTGGTTTGTTTCTCCAATGTCTCAGATGGCTCACTGCATTAGGTTGCAAGTGGTGATCATGTGACCTCCGGATGCTGCGACTGACATAAATACATGTCGGTTGACAAGCACCCAAATTTTGATCACATGACTAGGAGGATGCTACAACGGTCCTAAGTGGGAGGAATGACCCGTAAGTTATTTGTTTCAGTGCCATTGTAACTTTGAATGGTCAATAAATGACCATTTTTGTAAATCAAGGATTATCTGTATGGGGGGAGGGGACACAGATCAAAAGAGATTTATAACCTGGTTTGAGACACTGTAGTGTCAGATAGTCCTCGACTTACAACAGTTCATTTAGTGACCATTCAAAGTTACAACACTGAAAAAGTGACTTATGACCGTTTTTCACACTTACGACCGTTGCAGCATCCCTGTGGTCATGTGATCAAAAGGCAGATGCTTGGCAACTTACGCATATTTATGACAGTTGCAGTGTCCCGGGGTCCTGTGATCCCCTTTTTGTGACCCTCTAACAAGCAAAGTCCATGGGGAAGCCAGATTCACTTCACAACCGTGTGACTCACTTAACAACCGCAGCGATTTACTTAACAGCTGTGGCAAGAAAAGTCGTTAAACAGAGCAACATTCACTTAACCATTGTTTCTCCTAAGAGTAGAAATTTTGGGCTGAAATGTCGTCGTACGTCGAGGACGAACTATGTCTGTGAATTTACACAAACACTCAGCGAGACACACACTGGCCAACTTCGGCCACTGCATCACAGTTGCGAATTGCAGTTCTCGATGGGCACCTGGATATGCAAAATTGGGGGCCCAGCCAGCACCTTCCATCTCGCCCAAAAACCAGGCGCGCTTTCGCTAGCCGTTTTCAATGACTGATTCCTCCTATTAAAGTCGAACTCTTTTCTTTCTCTCTCCCCTTTCCCTCTTCTCTCTCGTCCTCCTCCCTTCTCGCTTTCCAGTGCCCAGCGCCCCACCTCGCAAGGTGGAGGTGGAAGTCCTCAATTCAACGGCCATCCAAGTCTTCTGGCGTTCCCCAGTCCAAAACCGCCAGCACGGACAGATACGTGGCTACCAAGTGCATTACGTACGCATGGAGAACGGCGAAGCCAGTGGGTTGCCCCAGATCAAGGATGTCATGTTGGCTGATGCTCAGGTGAGGGAGTGGGAACGGGGGTCTCTCCTTTTGGGTGACAAGGTGCTTCTCGTGGCTAGATTCGAACCCAAGACAACCCCACAGCTTATTAACAATGGATGTTTCCTTTTTCTCCTCTTCCTCCTCCTCCTCCTCCTCCTCCTCTTTTTGGTGCCTGAGTCAACTTTTGACTTCTGGCTGCTACAGGTAGTCCTTGACTTACAATAGGGATCTTGAAAAACCGAGTTTCCCTCCATCCTTTATACAGGTAGTCCTTGACTTACAACAGTTGATTTAGTGACCGTTCAAAGTTATAACGGCACTAAAAAAAAAAGGACTTGGGACCATGTTTCACAGTTACGACCTTTGTAGCATCCTCAAAATTCAGACGCTTGGCAACCGGTTCACACTTACAACCGTTGCAGCATCCCCATGGTCATGTGATCAAAATTCAGCCTCTTAGCGACTGACTCATATTTATGACCGTTGCAGTGTCCCAAGGTCACGTGATCCCTTTTTGCGACCTTCTGACAAGCCAAGTCAATGGGGAAGACAGATTCACTTAACAACCAGGCGACTAACTTAACAGCTGCGGTGACTCACTTAACAACGCTGGCAAGAAAATTCGTAAAATGGGGGGGAAAGCTCACTTAACAAACGTCTCACTTAGCAACAGAAATGTTGGGCTCAGTTGTGCTCGTAATTTGAGGACTACCTGTATCAACCTTCCAAAATTGCCTGTTTTTTCCACTCACCCTCTCCTTCCTTTGTGCATCAAACAGCAATATTTTGTCTTTCCCCCAAAACAAATCCTGTAAAATAAGGCAATTAAAAATCTCTTTAATCCTTGCCGAAGTGCATATTAAATCTTGTTTTTTGTTATTGAAAGAAACAAAAACTAGGGACTGACAATGACCAAAATTTGGAAGGTTGAGGGTGGCCTCTGATTGTCCTTAAGGCAGCGGTCACCAACTGGTGGTCCGTGAACCACTGGTGGTCTGCAAGAAAATTTTGGTGGTCCGCAGAAAAAGTATTTGCATTTTTTATATTGCACTAAATCAGGGGTCCTCAAACTACGGCCCCTGGGCCAGTGCAATGAACGTTTGTGTTGCTGCAGAGAGTCTCCCCTTTAGGGTCTTTTTGTGTGGGTCGGAGGGGGGCAGAAATTCCGACTTGGGGTCTGCTTCAGCCTCCTGGTGTGGGGCTTTGGGCGAAGGCTGGAGGGAAGCGCCGCTGGTGGCAAAGAGCCGGAGGGCCTTGTTCCAGTGGGAATGCCTCATGGCCTGGAACTGGCTGACCATCTCGGCCTGCTGAGCCTCCAGATGCCTTTACCTGGCCTTGCATTCCTGCGGGTCTTCCCTCTGTTTGGAAAGCCTATGCTCCTAGTCCTCAGTGAGATACTTGTGCTGAGCCTTCTTCTCGGCCAGATCCAATTTGAACTGAGCTCTTTTGCCAACTCTTTCTCTTAGTGGCTATTTAGCTCCAACAACTGTTTCCTGTTGGGGCCCTAAGGAGCCCAGGCAGGCAGGCGAGGAGTAGCGAGTAGAGGTTGGCAAGGCGCCCCTCGACATGAGTGACATCGAGTTGACCATGCCCACCCAGTCACATGACCACCTAGCCACACCCACCCAGCCAGTCATTAGGCAGATCATATTAGTGGTCCACAGGATTTAAAATTAAGAATTTAATTTAAGAATTAAAGAGAAGATAGTCTCGTCCACTCGGTCAGTTCCACAGGTAGTCCTCGACTTACAACCACAGAAGGAATCTGAAATTTTTTTTATTAAGCAGCGCGGTCATTAAGTCAGGCATCGCACAGCTGCCCCCGATTTTATGAGCTTTTTTTTTTTTCCTGTGGTTGTTAAGCGAATCACCCGCGATTTTTAAGCGAGGCAGCGCTTGAGATCTTCCCTGCGATCACAACTGTCAGAAAGCCAGGCTGGTTGGCAAGTGCCCAGATTGTGATGATGTGACCGCAAGGTATTGTGATGGTCATAAGTGTGAGGACTGGTCACTTTTAGAACGGTCGCTAAATGAATGGTCATTAAATGAGGACTTCCTATAATGATCTAATGCCAAGGAGAGTTTATTTATTCTCACCTGAAGCAGTGTAAGGTAGAAGCCATTTCTGGTACTACCTGGAGGTGCCAAGTGTTGATGTTTACACGCCAAGCAAGGATTTAGCTGCATCTCTCCGGTATAAAGATCCTAGTCCTCATGATTCTGATGAAAAGCCTCATTGCCTTAATAAGGCAATTGACCCAAAGGAAGCATTTTCTCCAGGTTTCAAAGGGCAGTCGGAGCAGCCCGCGGTCGAAGAAGGAATTGCAGGCAAGCATTGAAAATGTTTACAGGTACTCCTCGACTTAACAACCGTAGTTCAAAGTTACGACAGCACTGGAAAAAAAGAAGTGACTTAGGACCAGTTTTCATCCCCGTGGTCACCGGATCAAAATTTGCCCGCTTTGGCAGCTGGCGTGTATTTATGAGGGTTGCACTGTCTGTTGCAGTGGTGCTGTTGTAACTTCGAATGGTCACTAAATGAATGGCTGTAAGTCGAGGACTATCTATAATTCTGAAATCGCACTCTTTCCAGCCCAGTTCAGCCGCCCCCCCCCCCCGCCCCGTGCCCCACCTATGGCTCCATTAACCAGAGTGATGCATTCTACTAACTAACCTCACCGATCTCTCCCCCCACCATCCCCACTTTGCCCCAGCAGCTTCAGGGGGGGCTTCTGAGCACTGGCCTTTCTCTCCCCAGGCAGCCCCCTCCTCGTGCTCCCCCCATCACCTCACTTTTCTTTCTCTTTCCCCTTTTCATCCTCACCTGCCTACCTTCTTTTGTTCAGTGGGAGACCGATGATACTGCAGAATACGTAAGTAAGACGCTTCCGTTGTGATGGTCTGTTCTCGGCTCCCTTCCCTGTTGTTAGTGATGGCATGGTGTTGAGTATCTCCCTTTCTCCCCCCACCCCACCTCCCCTTCCTCTCCCCCCCCCCCCTTTGTTAAGTTTCGTGCGGCTTGGTGTGCTTCAGCCTCTCTGAGTGTTGGGTTGGTTTCTTTGCATGGAATCTGGGGGAGGGAGGCAAAGGAGTTAACCCAGCATTAGAAATGAGTATTAAACCAGCATGAGTGTGCAGAGGGTTAAAGTAACATTAGTGTGCAGACTTAAACTAGCTTAAGAGGTGAGGGTTAGACTAGCATAAGTGTGTCCTTGTTCAGACCCTGTTAAACTAGTTTAAGAAATGAGGGTTAAACCAACATGAGTGTGCAGAGATGCAGACCCTGTTAAACTAGCTTAAGAAATGAGGGTTAAACCAACATGAGTGTGCAGAGATGCAGACCCTGTTAAACTAGCTTAAGAAATGAGAGTTAAACCAACATGAGTGTGCAGAGATGCAGACCCTGTTAAACTAGCTTAAGAAATGAGAGTTAAACCAACATGAGTGTGCAGAGATGCAGACCCTGTTAAACTAGCTTAAGAAATGAGGGTTAAACCAACATGAGTGTGCAGAGATGCAGACAGTTAAACTAGCTTAAGAGGTGAGGGTTTGACTAGCATAAGTGTGTCCTTGTTCAGACCCTGTTAAACTAGCTTAAATGAGAGTTAAAGTTTACAGAGGTGCAGATCCTCTTAACCCAGCTTTAGAAATTAGGGTTAAACCAACGTGAGTGTACAGAGGTGCAGATCCTGTTAAACTGGCTTAAGCAGTGAAGGTTAAACCAACATTTGCCCTTGTGCCGACCCTGTTAAAGTAGTTTAAGAGGTGATGGATAGATCAACATAAGTGTGCAAAGAAGCAGACCGTGTTAAACTAAGTTAACAAGTGATGGTTAAACCAACATAAGTGTGGCCTTGTGCAGACCCATCTAAAACAGCTTTATATACGAATTAAACTAATATAAATCTGCCGCTGAGCAAACCCAGCTAAATCAAGTTAAGACACAACCAAAATAAGTGTGTCCTTTGTGCAAACCTACCGTGTTTCCCCGAAAATAAAACCCTGTCTTATATTTTTTTTGAACCCTGAAATAAGCGCTTGGCCTTACTGCCATGCGCTCGAAAAGCCTGATTGGGCTTATTATCAGGGGATGTCTTATTTGGGGGGAAACAGGGTAGCTGTTATAAATTGCAGGAATTGTAAAATGCAATTTTTGGGCTTATTATTCTCAAAGCAGCTGTTTTTTGTGCTATAGAAACTAAAAGTAAAGCTCTTGCTATTTTTTGTTCTCTGATTTCCCACTCCCATCCCCAACGAACACAAGAAAAAAAAAAGGAGTTTTCAAAAGATACAAAAAAAAAAAGGTGTGGAGACTCTAGAAAGAGTGCAGAGAAGAGAACAAAGATGATTAGGGGGCTGGAGGCTAAAACATACGATGAATGGTTGCAGGAATTGGGTATGTCTGGTTTAAGGAAAAGAAGGATTAGGGATGACATGATGGCAGTGTTCCAATATTTGACGGGCTGTCACAGAAAAGAGGGGCCCTGAAAGTGATAACAATCACTCACTGAAACGGCTGACATCCAGAAGTTGTAAGCGCTCCATCCCTGGAGATTTTCAAGAAGGGATTGGACAGCCATTTGTCTGAAATGGTATACGGTTTCCTGCTTCAGCAGGGGGTTGGACTAGAAGACCTCCAAGGCCCCTTCCAACTCTCTTATTGTACAGTCAATTCGGTTGAGTACAGTCATTTTTTTTTCCTTTGGGGTTCTGCCCCTTTGAGGAACCCACAAAAGTCCCGTTGACGACAAGACCCATTTTCTGTGATGACGAGGAAGACCGGAGCCCTCCCTATTCAATAACGGGATTGATTTCATTGCAAGTTGTGCGTTTGGTATGGAGAATGCGTGGTTTCCTCCCCACCCATCCCCGTTTCCTTGTGATGTGATGTGTCAAGGATTGCTTTGTGCTGCGTCTTGCATGCTGGACCCCGGTTATTTTCCCAAGGAAGGGAAAGAAAGAAAGAAAGAAAGAAAGAGAGAGAGAGAGAGAGAGAGAGAGAGAAAGAAAGAAAGAAAGAAAGAAAGAAAGAAAGAAAGAAAGAAAGAAAGAGGAAAGGAGGATGGGTGGAAGGAAGGAAGGAAAGAAAGAAGGAAGGAAGGAAGAAAGAAAGAAAGAAAGAAAGAAAGAAAGAAAGAAAGAAAGAAAGAAAGAAAGAAAGAAAGAAAGATGGGTGGAAGGAAGGAAAGAAAGAAAGAAAGAGGAAGGGAGAAAGAGAGGGGAAAGAAAGCTATTTTGTTTTAATCCTTTGCTTTAATTCCTCAGGAAATGGTCATCTCTGGACTTCAGCCAGAGACCACCTACTCAATCACAGTGGCTGCCTATACCATGAAAGGGGACGGGGCCCGGAGCAAGCCGAAACCGGTCGTGACCAAGGGAGCAGGTGAGCGTCCCAGAAGGGTGGGTCTTATTAAGCAACCCTAAAGGACCCTTGTCTAAAGATTAGTCCTCGACTTACGACCAGTCACTGAGCAACCATTCAAAGTTGCAACAGACCTACCTTCGAGCTACTTATGACCCAGTCAGGGCTGTCCGCAGTCACATGACTGAACTTCGGGCGCTCAACAGCACAATCCCCCTTCACGGCCATTTGCAGCCTCCCGTACTCACTGCATTTTGCAACAGTTTAAATAAAGCCCGTCACTTACGTCTGTGGCATTTGCACTTAACGATTGCCGCCTTCGCCTAAAAAAAAAAAAATGTCGTAAACTCGGGTTGGTTACGTGACTAACTTGTATTATGACCATCATGACTAACGACTGCAATGGATAGGCTCCGTTGTGGTCATAGGTCGAGGACTACCTGTACAGTGAGAAGTCTGAAAATCTTTGAAAATTAGAATTTGATAGCTAGTGGGAGAGACCAAATGCAGTCTTCAGATGTTTCTCCTGATCTTCAGGGATAGCTCTGATACTCCCCCAAAATATTCTTTTTCATCTCTCTTCATTCTTTTCTCATTTTCCTCTTTGTTTTTTTTTTGTTTTTTTTTTTGAGGAATGCACAACTGAGATAACTAAATAGCAAAGTGTTTACTGATTTTATGTGTGTGTTTGTGTGTGTGTGTGTGTATCTCTTTAAATATATTATACAGGTGGTCCTCAATTTACGACCCCAACTGAACCCAAAATTTCCATTGCTAAGCGAGACATTTGTTAAGTGAGTTTTACCCCATTTTACGACTTTTCTTGCCACCGTTGTTAAAGAGAATCACTTCAATTGTTACGTTAGTAACATGGTTGTTAAGTGAATCTTTGACTTTGCTTGTCAGCAGGTCGCAAAAGGGGATTATGACACTGCAATCGTCATAAATGAGTCAGTTGCCAAGCATCTGAATTTTGATCATATGACTATGGGGATGCTACGATGATCATATGTGTGAAAAATGATCTTAAGTCACTTTTTTCAGTGCCGCTGTAACTTCGAACGGTCACTAAATGAACTGTTGTAAGTTGAGTACTATCTGTATGCACAGCTTCCACATTAATATTCCTATATCAGGTATATTAAGTTTTCTCTACATGTTGACATAGTCTATTAGTTTTTATTTGTCCTTTTATTTTTATGGTTTGTTTCCAGAAACCGCCCTTTCACACACAGGCTCCCACTGTATCTTGAAATCATATGAAATGGGGAATTGAATTATTTTTATGAAACTGTATTACATTTAATAACTATCCATCTAAGCTCGCTATGTTATTGTGTTTGGCGTACATCTGGATTGATGCAGAAGTAGCCATTTGCCTGTAATTAATTTAAGACAGTGAGCAAGTAGTTTAGTATAGAATTTATAGTCTGCCTTAAGTAATGAAATAGAAGCTTGCCAGGGTAGATTGATAACATGAAGATTAAAATATATTTCTGTTGAATTCTGCCGACAGCTAAGTCAAGGACTAACTGTACCCACCCACGTAAGATCATCTGCGGCAGTGACAAAATCATCCTGTTATCTAGTTTGCAAAAAAGTCTGCAAAAAAACAAAAACAAGCTCAGAGAGTACACCCCACAATCCTCCTCCTCCTCCTTCACTTCCTCCTCCTTCTCCTCCTCTTCCTCCTCCTTCTCTTCCTCTTCCTCCTCTTCCTTCCCCACTCCCTTCTAGCACTGATGATGTTATCTACTTTGGCATGAAACATCTGCAAGAAAACAGCCAAGCTCAGAGAGCACCAAGGATCCCTCATGTCAACCCTGAGCTACAAATATTCTCCTTTATTGATTGCATACTTCGCTTGGATAAAAATGGGGATGGAGCTTTGATCTTCTGCTTTCATTCCCTTTTTTTTTGACATCAGTCCCCATAAATCCCCTTATTTCCATCTTCACCCTCTCCAAAACAGAGAGGATATTCCAGCAGAGGGAAATATTCAACAAAAACCCTTGATGTGCCTAATATTTATGTGCGTTACTTTTCATAACATTAACTTTATCAATATTAAGCCATTTTTAAAAAAGAATTCTTTCATGAGGCATCAATAGAAGCAACACAGCCTTTTCAGGAGATCAGCAATTAGCTAAATGCTCAATGTCTTTCTTCTTCAAAATGATAATTTTTAATTATATTTCCCAACGTTTCAGGTAATGTTTTTTTTCCCCCCTAAAATCTTTGCAGTGAGTCACTGATCACTGGATTTCTTTTGCACTGCTAAATGTTTGGATAGGATAATTAATTCATGCATTGGCTGTTTTCCCCATCAGTATAATTTATTAGATAAAAGCAATATACTGGTAGGTAGTCCTTGACTTAAGACTAAGCACAGCTGGAAGATGAAATCCATTCCCTGGAAGGATGCTTTCTTCATGGACTACTCTCTTTTCACAGATACTGATGCTCTGGGAAATTCCTCTCTCTCAAACTGGGAGCGCTTGCCACAGTAGATCTCAATCCTAACAATTTTAAAATATGTGGACTTCAATTCCCAGAATTCCCCAACCAGCTGGCTAGGGAATTCTGGGGATTGAAGTCCAAGAATTCTAGTCCCGTCTTGAAAGCAAAGTGGGTGACTTCGGGCCAGCCCCCTTCTCTCTCTCAGCCCACCTCACAGGGTTGTTGTTTTGGGGAAAACAGGAGGAGGAATTATGTCCAGGTAGTCCTCGACTTACGACCACGGTTGAGCCCCATTTTTAAGTTGCTAGGCGAGACAGTTGTTAAGTGAATTTTGCCCCATTTTACAACCTTTCTTGCCCTGGGTTGTTAAGTGAATCACTGCAGTTGTTAAGTTAGTGACACGGTTGTTAAGTGAAGCTGGTTCCCCCATTGACTTTGCTTATCAGGAGGTCGCAAAAAGGGATCACATGATCCCTGGATACTGTGACCGTCATAAATATGTACCCGTTGCCAAGCATCTGAAAATTGATTACGTGACCAAGTGTGAAAAATGGTCATAAGTCCCTTTTTCTGGTTCCATTGGAACTTTGAACGGTCACTAAATGAACTGGTGTAAGTCGAGGACGACCTGTACGTTCGTCGCCTTGAGTTACTTATAAACGGTAATAAAAGTGGGCTAGAAATCTAATAAATAAATAACTACACCATAAAATTGCCAAGGTTGGGGATTGCTAGTGTGGAAGTATCACCTGTCCGAACAGGTGATAAGCACCTGTACTCCTGCTCCCCCTCCCTCTCCTGGCCCTCCCCCCCCATTGTCAAGACAATCCAGCTACCAATCAAACAACAGCAGCCAAAGAGCAGCAGCCAATCGAAGCATTGATTGACAGGAGGCATTGGGCAGGAGGCAAGAAGAGGGGGAAGACAAGATGGCTGCCTGAGGACTCTGCCACCACGGCCATTTTGAAGAGGAAGCAAAATAAAGAGAGCCAAACACAAGGAGTCAAATAAAGAGGCAGATTGAAAGATAGACTGCCCTGATGAGGAGAGGCCACAGAAAAGAGGCCACAGCTGAAAAAACTGGGGAGAAAAGAGGCATTTTATCCCTTCCCTCAGAGTGGTGTGAGGGAAAAACTCTCTTGCCTCTTTCTCTCCAGAGGCAGTAAAAATTAGGGGGGGAGAGGGGAAGGATAAAAAAAACCTCAGTCAGGAACAAATAAACTGGAAAGATGGGGAAAAGAGCAGATTTTGGATGGGAAAGGAATCAAAAACAGAAACTTAAAAACACAGATTGAATTATAGGTAGTCCTCGATTTACAACTGCTCGTTTAGTGACCGAAGTTACAACGGCACAGAAAAAAGTGACTTACGAACATTTGTTACAGTTAATGACTGTTGCAGCATCCTCATGGTCAGCTGATCAAAATTGGCTTATATTTATGACGGTTGCAGGGTTCCATGAGATACCCTTTTGCACCTTCTGACAAACAAAGTCAATGGGGGAGGCTGGATTTGCTTAATGACCATGTGGTTCACTTAACAACTGCAGTGATTCAGTTAGCAACTCTGGCAAAGAAAGCTCGTAAAATGGAGCAAATCTCACTTAACAACTGTCTTGCTTAGCAACAAAAATTTTGGGCTCAGTTGTGGTCATAGAATAGAATAACAGAGTTGGAAGGGGCCTTGGAGGTCTTCTAGTCCAACCCCCTGCTTAGGCAGGATACCCTACACTACTTCATAAATTCATAAATTGAGGACTATCTGTAAAAGTCCGGTTGATCTCTGTAGGAAAAATGTTACCGTTTCAGGGAGAATGACTATAGAGATAGAGAAAGATTAATACTACAGATAGAGAGAAATCAGCCATAAAGCAACATGTTAGCGATACAACATAGAAAGAGATGAGATTATAATGAAATTAGGCTTTAAAGAAAATAGTGTAGATAAAGAGCTCAAAGGAAATAGTTAATTGATTGATTATGTACCGTCAAGTTGGTGCCAACTCTTGGATAGGCCACACATATAGATAGATTTTCTCCTACCTCCAAACATTGCTTCTATAAATAATAAAGAATTAAGGGACCTTGAAGGTCTTTTAGTCCAATCCCCTGCTCAAGCAGGAACCCCTATACCATTCTGGACAAATAGTTCCAATCTCTTCTTTAAAAACTCCAGTGATGGAACATTCACCATTTCTGGAGGCAAGTCATTCCACTGATTAATTGTTCTCACTGTCAAAAATGTATCCTTCATTTTAGGTTGCTCCTCTCCTTGATTAGTTAATCCGTTGCGTCTTGTCTTGCCATCAGGTGCTTTGGAGAATATGTCGCCCCTCCTTATTTCTGTGACAGTTTTTCAAATGTTGGAAGACTGCTCTCATGTCACCCCTGGTCCTTCTCTTCATTATACTGGACAAAACCCAAATCCTGTAACCGTTCTTCGTATGTTGTAGCCTCCACCTCCTAATCCTCTTTGTTGCTTTTCTCTGCACTCTTTCCAGAGTCGCAACATCTTTTTTATATTGTGGCAGCCAAAACTGGATGAGTCCATCTACCTTGTTGCTGGTCATCCTCCTCTTCTCTTTCCATCCACCTTTCCCAGCATCAGAATTAGATCTTTAAGTTGTTTGATTGGTTGTGTACCATCAAATCAGAGTCAACTTTGAGCGTGTAGATTTTCTCCAGGTTGATCTGTCCCCAACCTGGCCCTTCAGGTCTTCCAACAAAACATCCATCACTGATGTAAACTGAGTTTTATCTCCCTTGATGCTGGTCCGTCTCTTCCACCTTTCCTAGTATTACAGCCTTCTCCAGAGTGCCACATGTCCAAAGTCAGTTAATTTGGAGTTAAAATAGAAAACATATTTTATTATTAAGATTCATTTCTACACTAGTGTTCAACTTGATTTCTTCTAATTGTGCATTTCTTTTATTCATTTGTATAAAATAAAGGACTTTCCCTAGTTACCGGGGGGAGAAATTTAAAAAATAAAACCAATCAATAGTCCAAATTTCCAGTGCTTTGTATCTATTGAGTCTAGGTCACAATCTAAGTGGGTTACTCAGGAGAGTGGGTGAAATCAGGAGACTATTAAGTACAAAGCAATTAATCTCATTTGTTTTAATTAAAAGTTCAAAAGTTGAAATGCAAAAAGAGAAAAAAGGAAAGGAAAGGAAGAAGGAAAGGAAAGGAAAGGAAAGGAAAGGAAAGGAAAGGAAAGGAAAGGAAATAAAGAAGAAAGAAAAGAAAGAAAGAGAAAGAAAGAAAGAAAGAAAGAAAGAAAGAAAGAAAGAAATAAAGAAAGAAAGAAAGAAAGAAAGAAAGACAACAAAAAATCAGATGGAATCTTGTAAGCATCTTTTCCAACTCACATATTTTATTTGAAGGCAGAAGCTTTCTATATTTTATTTGAATACATTCTGTGTGCCAGAAAAGGTGCTCCCAAAGTCGTCCTGATTTTGGGCCCACATTGACTAACACAACTCTCCTAAAATCTAATATTGTATATCCTTGCAGCAGACAAAAATGTAGTTTGCAATATATTGCAGTATAATCTGATAAAAAAAAAATTTTTTATCGTACTGGCAGGCTGTTTCCCATAGCAAATCCATTATCTCTTTGATTTCTAGTCCCAGGGAAACCGATCCTGTCTGTGTATCCCACCCATGAAAACTCTCTCCTGGTCAAATGGGAACCCCCTCTGGAAGCCGAAAGCCAAGTGCTGGGTTACCGCCTCCAGTTCGGCCGCAAAGATGTCGACCCGCTGGCCACTCTGGAATTTGCCACCCAGGAGGACAAATATACCGCTACCCATGTCCACAAAGGTGCCACGTACGTCTTCAAGCTGGCCGTGAAGAGCCGGGCTGGCTTTGGGGAGGAAGCATTGCAAGAAATCACCATCCCAGAAGATGTGCCAAAGGGTTACCCTCAAATTCTCGAGGCGAGCAACATCACCTCCAGATCGATCCAGGTCAAGTGGCTGCCCCCCGTTTTAGCCGAGAGGAACGGTGTCATCGTCAAGTACACCGTAGCCTACCGAGAGACCATCTCTTCGGGAAACCCCCAGGAGAAAGATCTCCCTCCCTCTCCAGAAAACTCATACATCCTGAACGGTCTCAAGCCCAACACCGCTTACGATGTTAAAATCCGAGCACATACCAGTAAAGGTCCCGGGCCGTACAGCCCGACTGTTCAATATCGGACGGTCCTTCTGGATCAAGGTAGGACTTGCCAGTTTCTGCCCCAAGGGTCTCTCTCTGAATCCTGGGAGGCAGAGAAGCCAAAACCTAAACCAAAAACAGCTGTAGTCCTAAACTCCTCGCCGGCTTGAAGATGGCGTGTGAGTACCGTTAAAAAAAAAACCCAAAACCAAACAAGCAGGCTTTTAAAAACAATTAATCATAACAAGGCAGGTGGTTTTCCTTTGCCTTCAGCAGGTAAGTCTTTTTTTCCTTTTTCTGCTAAAGTCCAGTCCAGGCAGCCTCTTGATTGACAGCTGGGCGGAGCAGTTGCCATCACAGGTGGGCGGAGTTTTTTCTTCAGCTTTTGCCCCCCTCCCTCTCTTCAATCTTTTTCATTATTATTATTATTATTATTATTATTATTATTATTATTATTATTATTATTATTATTATTATTTGCAAGCTGGTCAAGGAGAAAATACACCTATGCAACTAATTTTTAAAACAACAAACCTGCACGATTCCATGTACAGCTTCTGTCCTCAGCAGCCAAACAGGAGAATTTAGAGTTGATTTTCATTGCACTGGGATGCTGTAAGGGGATTATTGGGATCATAAGATATATATATTTTTTTGGTAGCGTAACAGGGTGTTGCAGGCGTGGATAAGAGTTTTCACAAGGCACAAATGGCCAGAGGTTACTTTGGGGGATTGGAGTAGCACCTAGTGTGTAGAAAACGTGTCTCCATTGATGAAATTCCAACTTCTGCCATTTTCACTCCGAGTCGCCTGCTCCACCCTTTGCTGACTGTTTTTCTTCCCCACAGTTTTTCCCAAAAACTTCAGAGTGAAAATGGTCACCAAAACGTCGGTCCTTCTGGGCTGGGAGTTTCCTGAAAATTACAACTCCCCTATTTCATACAAGGTACATGTTTAATATCAGTGTCTGCTAGAAATCCTTGAAAAAGGGGATCCTGCATCCTTCGTGCAACAGAGGCAATTTGGTCCGTGGATCAGCCGAATTGCCTCTGTTGAACAAAGAGGATCCCCTTTTGTGTCATTTGTGCTGAGATGTCATGACATGCAGTCTACTTTTGTCATTGCCCTTGTTTTGAAAGGTTATTCAATGAAAACTATTACTTTGGAATAAATTTTTGAATAAACCGTTGATTGAATAATTTTGACCGAATAAATTTTTGGATACGCAGTATTTTGCTCAAAAATCTGTCACAAGAGAAAAACTGTGCCCTCTTCTGAAGCAACCTAGATCATTTTCAAACAAATTATCCCTTCAGAAATTAGTTCTTTCTTCCTGCTTAATTGAAATCCGTTTAGCTAAATTAGGGAATTTGCTGCTATGCAACATTGTAATGACAAAAAGATTTGGACAGCTGGAAAAAATCCACAAAGGCTGACATTCTCAATGGCTACTAGGCATAATAGGCATAAATGATTTGTAGGATTTCCCAAACATGTCAATGAAAACAATGAAACGCTGCCATGGAACATAAATAGAACGATGCATTATACTTTATAACAGAGTTGGGAGTGAACTTGGAGGTCTTCTAGTCCAGAGGTGTCAAACTCAATTTCATTGAGGGTTGTATCAGGGTTGTGTTTGACCTCGGAGGCCAGGGTGGACGTGGCCAGCTCAGCATCACTTGTGTTGGGGGAACCTGTGGTGGCCCGAGCATTCTGCCAGTGAAAAGGGGCTCCCAAGCTCCGTTTTTGGCTGCAACGGCTTCCTGCAACCCTCTGCCAGCTCTGTTTTTGCTGGCAGAGGAACCGCGGGCTGGTCCTTTGCTGTTTGCTGTTTCCAGGGCAGTTCCACGGGCCAGATCTAAGCACCCCATAGGCCAAATCCAGCCCCTGGGCCTTGAGTTTGACATCCCTGTTCTAGTCCAACCCCTTCTTCAGGCAAGAAACCCTATACCATTCCGGACAAATTTATTTATTTATTTAGTTATTTGTTGGGACTTGTATGCCACCCTATCTCCACAGGACTCAGGGCGGTTCACAACAATTAAAACAGAACAGACAAACCATTAAAACAGAAGTCTAAATTGAAATTAAGAAATTCAGTAAAACCCAGATTAAAACCCCCATCAGTCAAGGCGGCCAGGTGAAATAGCCCATGGCGGAAAGAGCGAAGGTCGGGGGCCACCCGGAGCTCCAGAGGGAGTTGATTCCAAAGGGCAGGTGCGCCCAAATGGTTGTCCAATCTCTTCTTAAAAACCTCCAGTGTTGGAGCACCCACAATTTCTCCTTAGTTCTAAGTTGCTTCTCTCCTTGATTAGTTTCCATCCATTGCTTCTAGTCCTACCTACCAGGACTACCTGTAAGATGAAGATTAATGTTGGTCTTATATAGCAGGATTCTTTTGGGTTTCTTACATGGACCCAATTAAGTTTCTTCCATGCCCTCTTCCTCCATTTCTCACAGATCCGTCATGATAACACCGGCCAAGAAATTGAGGTGGGTGGGAGTGCCACCAAGAAGCTCATCACCAACCTGAAGCCACAAACATCTTACCGATTCTCCCTCGTGGGCCAGAGAAGCGAGAAAGGAGATCTTCAGCAGAAAGTGGTGGTGTCCACTGCAGCCAATATGTTGAACCGAAAACCAGAGGTGTCTTACCGACACGAAATAGATGGCAACGTGATAGTGAATCTGCCAGATGTCAGGACTTCAGACTCCCCAGTTCAGTATGTATACACTGGGGGACCGCGTTGAGTCTGGCTACACAGTTGATATTTCTCTCTTTCAGTATTTTCATATGGCCTTTCCATATGAAGTTGATCAAGGTTCAGTAAGCTATCAAAGCATATGAACCATGAACCATTCCGTTATAAAACACAGAAAGAATCATTTAGAGCTAGACTCAGACATTTTCACTGTCTGCACCTAAACCTTTTTACAACCTGGGCCAGTTTTGTTGGGGTCTAGAACAACTTGCTGCAGCCAATTCGCAGCAGCCAACTCACTGCAGCCAACTCACTGCAGGACAACTCGCCATGGGACAAGAGTTACACTAATATCGAAAAAATGGTGAAATAGAATCATTGAAGAAAGGCTGCAAAAGGAAGGACCAAATGAAATGTGAATGACAAAAATAACATAATGTTTTAATTATCTAAAATAATTGTTGAATTTTCCCACAGTGTTGTGGTTCCATGGCGAGTTGGCCATGGTGAGTTGGCTGTGGCAAGTTGTCCCATGCTGGTTTTGCTGCCTGAACAACCTAAAACGTGTTGTTTATTGAAATAAAATGCCATTTTTGAAAATAAAAGCAGGGGGACGAGCAATACCGAAGAAGAAAGTGTTAATGAAGAAGGACTGGAAAAAATACAGAAAGAAAGGAAGAATGCAAGGTTAACTTTTTGAAGGGATATTTGGAAGACTATTGCTGTCTAATTAAAATGTTTAACTAAAAATGGATAGCTCTTTAAGAGTTACTGAGGTATTAAAAGAGTCAATCAAAAATTTAAGGGGTAGCTTTTTTAAAGTTTTGGAATCTACGTAATACTTTTAGGGTTATCTTTGAACAATGCTTTATTGAAACAAAAGGTTTAATTAAAGTTGGATAGCTTTTTGAAATGTATTGCAGCTCTAAAGTGGTTAACCTAAAACTTAATGGATATTTTTTTTTTTTTCAAAAGTCTGAAATTTAGATTATGAAGAATGTCTTACTGAAACATGAGGAAGTATTAAGATATTTTAAAATGTTTAACTTGAGATTATAGAACTTTTAAAAGGCATATATAATTAAATGTTTATGTTTGATGTTACTGAATATTGAAAATTTTAAAAGGGGAGTTAAAGAGTCGGAGGGATTTTTGAATTTAATAGTAAGTTAGTATATGTTAGCTTAGGTTTGCTAAATGTTATATCCTGTTTTTGCCCTGGGAAGTCGGGGGAGGGGGAGGGGAGGGGGGGTTGAGAGGTGCTGGGGATAAAATTGTTTTATGATTTTTAATAAAATAAAAAGAAAGGCAAATGTATTAATAGAGAAGTAAGAAGAAGAAGATATAAAAGATGTATTAGATGATATATTCAATGACTGATTATGTATTGTTTGTATGTTTGATTATAAAAATAAAAAACTTTTGTATTATAAAAAAAAGAAATAAAATGCCAGAGGAAACCTTTCTAGGATTAACTAGAAATCTTGTGGGAATTTTGTAAACTAGATCCCACAGTCATTGAGTTAGGAGACAATTATTTTTCACCATTGGTGAGACAGCCCAATATATGCTTCCTGCTTTGAGTCTTACCTCCATTAATCACATTTCCCATCTAGATTAGCTCTTCTCCTTCATTTTCTCTTTTAATATATTCTCTGGCCTGTTTCTCTTTCTTCTTTTGATTATCAGAGCATATTACATTGTGGTGGTGCCCTTGAAGAAAACTAAAAGTGGCCAATTCCAAAATTCATACAATAGTCCGGAAGAAATGGATTTAGAAGAGGTAAGTGAGGATTTGCCATGAAAAAGTCCTAAGAGATTTCATCTTGTTTCATTTTTTGAACTTGTAATTTCCTTAGTAGATCCTGGGAATGCTGTAGATGTTATATACCGTATCTTCACTGGGGGAGGGGGGGAGCATTTGACAATGAACCCTACAGAGAGCCTTCTAATTAACAAATTAGAGCCTTGGTGGCGCAGCAGACTAAAGCGCTGTTAAGTAGCACCAGCTGCCTGCAATTACTGCAAGTTCAAATCTCACCAGGCTCAAGGTTGACTTCCATCCTTTTGAGGTAGGTAATAATAATAATAATAATAATAATAATAATAATAATAATAATAATAATAATAATAATAATAATAATAATAATTTTATTTCTATACCGCCCTTCTCCCGAAGGACTCAGGGCGGTATACAGCCAATTTAAAAACACAAGACACAACAATAATTAAAAATTAAAATAATTAAATAGATTTGGCCGATTTAAAACCCCAAAAATTAAAATACCCCAATTTAAAATTATTATATTGACAGCCCTGCCTGGCGGAACAACAGGGTCTTCAGTGCGCAGCGGAACACCCGGAGGTCAGAGATCTTACGTATTTCCGGGGGCAGTTCATTCCACAGGGTTGGGGCTCCCACAGAGAAGGCCCTCCCCCTGGGTGTCGCCAGCCGACATAACTTGGCTGATGGCACCCTGAGGAGACCCTCTCTGTGGGAACGGACTGGTCGGTGGGAGGCTATTGGTGGCAGAAGACGGTCTCGAAGGTACCCGGGTCCTGTGCCATGGAGCGCTTTAAAGGTGGTAACCAACACCTTGAATCGCACCCGGAAGACCACTGGGAGCCAGTGCAGCTCGCGCAGGAGAGGTGTCACGCGGGCACAACGAGGTGCGCCCATAACCACCCGCGCGGCCGCATTCTGGACCAGCTGGAGCCTCCGAGTGCTCTTCAAGGGGAGCCCCATGTAGAGAGCATTACAATAGTCCAGCCGGGAGGTGACAAGGGCATGAGTGACCGTGCGCAAGGCGTCCCGGTCCAGAAAGGGCTGCAACTGGCAGATCAGGCGAACCTGATAAAAGGCCCCCTGGCCACGGGCGTCATATGCTCTTCTAAAGACAGCCGTGCGTCCAGGAGGACACCCAGATTGCGAGCCCTCTCTGTGGGGGGCAAAGATTCACTCCCAATAGTCAGCGATGGCACCTGCTGACTATATCGGGACGCCGGTAGCCACAGCCACTCGGTCTTGGAAGGGTTGAGTCTGAGCCTGTTCCTCCCCATCCAGACCCACACGGCCTCCAGGCAGCGAGACATCACATCAAGGGCATCGTTGGGGTGGTCTGGGGTGGAGATGTACAGCTGAGTATCATCAGCGTACAGGTGACACTTCACCCCAAAACCACGGATGATCTCACCCAGCGGCTTCACATAAATGTTGAACAGAAGAGGCGAGAGGACCGACCCTTGTGGCACTCCACATGCGAGATGCCTCGAGGTCGACCTCTGCCCCCCTGCCAACACGAACTGCGAGCGGCCGGAGAGGAAGGAAGAGAACCACCGCAAAACGGTGCCCCCTACTCCTAACCCCTTCAACCGCTGCAGCATGATACCATGGTCGATGGTATCAAAAGCCGCTGAGAGATCTAATAGGACTAGGACAGAGGAGCAACCCCTGTCCCGGGCCCTCCAGAGATCATCCACCAACGCGACCAATGCCGTTTCTGTGCTGTGCCCCTGCCTGAAGCCCGACTGGTACGGGTCTAGATAGATAGCTTCATCCAGGTGCCTGGGCAGTTGTCGTGCCACCACACTCTCAACAACCTTCACCACAAAACGAAGGTTGGAGACCGGACGATAGTTAACTAATTCAGCCGGGTCCAGGGAAGGCTTCTTGAGGAGGGGCCTCACCACCGCCTCTTTCAAGGCGACGGGAAAGGCACCCTCACTCAAAGAAGCAGTTATAATCCCCTGGAGCCAGCCTCGTGTAACTTCCCGGGAGGCCAGTACCAACCAGGAGGGACACGGGTCCAATAAACATGTGGTGGCACTAATCCTACCCAGAACCCTGTCCACATCCTCGGGAGCCACAGGATCAAACTCCTCCCAGATAATATTCTCAAGACCTACCCTCGTCTCCTCCCCCGGACTCACCCAGTCGGAGTCCAAGCCTTCCCGAATCCGAGCGACTTTATCGTGCAGGAATTGCACAAAATCCTCAGCTCGACCCTGCAAGGGATCCTCCCGCACTCCCCCCCGAAGAAGGGAGTGGGTCACCCTAAACAGGGCGGCTGGGCGGTTCTCTGCAGATGCGATAAGAGCGGAAAAATGGTTAGATTTTGCCGCTTTTATCGCCACTAGGTAGGTCTTGATATAAGACCTCACCTGTGTCCGGTCGGAATCAGAATGACTAGTCCTCCAAATGCTCTCTAGGCGTCTTTTCCGACGCTTCATCTCTCTCAGCTCTCAGAGAACCAAGGAGCCAATTGAGATCGGCATCGGGTCAGAGGCCGCAAAGGCACGACACGATCCAAAGCTCCGGCGGCCGCACTCTCCCAGGCGGCCACCAGCTCTTCAGTTGAGTCGTGTGTCAGAGTCTCAGGAAACGGCCCAAGCTCTGTCAGGAACCTTTCTGGATCCATCAGGCGCCTGGGACGGAACCATTTAGTCGGTTCCGTCTCCCTGCGGCAGGGGGAAGCAGTAGGAAAGTCCAAGTGAAGGAGCGAATGATCTGTCCATGACAAAGGTTTAATGTCTAAGTCCCCTCTACCAAGATCATTCAACCACTGACCAGAGATGAAAATCAAGTCCAGAGTGTGTCCTCCTATGTGAGTGGGGCCTTGAACTAACTGGGTCAGGTCCATGGCCGTCATGGAAGCCATGAACTCCCGAGCCACCTCTGACGTCTCACCCACGGATGGAAGGTTGAAATCCCCCATGACAACAAGTCTGGGGGTATCCACCGCCACCCCGGCGATGACGTCAAGTAGCTCGGGTAGGGTCGCTGCCACGTGGCAGGGAGCCAGGTACACAGTCAGGTAAAATGAGGATCCGGATTGTGGGGGCAATAAGCTGACTTTGTATAAAAAAGAACACCGCTTGGGGGGGCCGAAAGCCCTACTAAGCAGGTATATACAAAAGTATAAAGGCTATTGCTTAATGCATTGTAAGCCGCCCTGAGTTTCCGGAGAAGGGCGGCATATAAATCGAATCAATCAATCAATGAATCAATCAATCAATCAATCAATCAATCCATGGTGAGCTAGGTGGCATAACTGATATTGGAACTGTAATGGGTTCAAAAGTTATCATCTAAGTCAGGGGTCTCCAACTTTGGCAACTTTAAGATTTGTGGATGTCCGCTTGGCTGCTAAAGAATTCTGGGAGTTGAAGTCCACGAAGTTGCCAAGGTTGAGGACCTCTGGTCTAAGTTACATTTACAAATGTAGGATGACAGAAGCAGTCATCTAAAATTAAACAAATCACTGCAGTTCAATGAATCATGCTGCCATTAAGTGAATCCAGTTTTCCTCATTGACTTTACTTGTCAGAAGCTGGCTGAGAAGGTCGCAAATGATGATCACATGACCCCTGGGACACTGCAGCCATTATAAATACATGCATGTTGCCAAGCACCCAAATTTTGATCTGGTGATCTTGGAGATGCTGCAATGATTGTAAATGCAAGGTTTGGTTCTCAGTTGTCTTTTTCAGTGCTTGTTGTAAGTTTGAATGGTTGCTAAATGAATAGCCGTAATTCAAGGACTGCTTTTATTTATTTATGTTAATACTTAACCATCTTGGCTCAGCTAGATATCCGCCTTCTCCTTTTCCAGCTAATTCAGCAGATCTCAAGGCTGCAACGGCGAAGCCTCCGCCATTCCCGTCAGCTGGATCCCCACAAAGCATACATCACAGCCCGTTTCCACATCCTGCCCCCTTTCTTCCTCCTTGGGGATATGAAACGCTACGACAACTTCGAAAATAAAGCCCTGGAGGCCGGACAGAAATATGTCATTTTCGTTTTGGCCGTTCTGCAGACCAATGAAGCTGTGAGTTCCTTTTGCGTCTCCCTACTAATTCTTAGGGCCCCTTTAAGAACCTGAGTGGGTTAACATCAATCTCCTTTCAGTGGAGATCAGAAACAAACAAGCTTCACGTTGTGATGGGTCCTCTTCTGTGTTTTTATCACTTTTGTCTGAATGATATTAATTTACCGTGCTCCGAATAAAAACAGCCAAAAAATATTTTGAGGAGCAGTGGAAAGCGATAAGATGGTATGATTTCTTACAATGAATATCTTACAAAGCATTAAAAGTCAATATCCGTAAAGCCCAAACGTATAAAAGTAATAAGCAGCATAAAGTACAAAAATAAAAAATGACGTGCATCGAAATTTCTCCAACACTGCAATAATAGAGCAAGAGCATAAAAGGCTAAATTAAATTTGAAGGCAGCTGTCCTACCTACTGAGATCACACCACCCATTCGGGCAGGTCAATTAAAAATGTAGAAACTGTATTTACTCCAGCAGGCTGAATTTATTTAACGTTAACCTTGTGGTTTGGGGGAGGGGTTTCCTTTTTGCTTAGCACTTTACACAGGCCTAGCGGTTTTGTCTAATTATATGCAAACTCAGAAACGAGTCAGTTTAATAACCAGCAAGGATGTGCAAAACTCACCATTTCAGAGGTGAACTGGCCCCAGGAAATGCTTGCTATATCTGAAATGAATCCAGAACCTCTTGAAAAAGTCCTGGTTCAGAGGATTTCCTTTGGGAAACTCATAAACTGCACTGGGAAAATTGATTCTGGAGAATTTTGGAACCTTTCCTTCCCCAATCACTGAATTTTGCACATCTCAACTGGCTAATTTAAATCAGTTACAGGTAGTCCTCGACGTACAATCACAGTTGAGCCCAAAATTCATGTTGCTAAATGAAACATTTGTTAAGTGAGTTTGCCCAATTTTACAACCTTTCTTGTCATACTTATTAAGTGAATCACTGTAGTTGTTAAATTAGTCAAACTGTTGTTAAGTGAATCCAGGTTCCCCCTTGACTCTTGCTCTTCAGAAGGTTGTAAAAGGGGATAACATGACGTCGGAACACTGCAACCGTCATAAATATGAGTCAATTACCAAGCGTCTGAATTTCGATCACATGACCATTGAGATGCTGCAATGGTCATAAGAGTGAAAACTGGTCCTAAGTCATTTTTTTTCAGTGCTGTTGTAACTTTGAATGGTCACTAAATGAACTGTTGTAAGTCAAGGAGTACTTGCACTCTATACCTCAACTACAATGCCAGATTACAGTTTTTGATGTGGGTTTTCACTCACGTTTGCTGATCTGAGTCAGAACTGTCGGTTTCACGTCTTTGTTTCTACCCCTTATCTACCTTTCCCCAATGAGAAGACGAAGGGAAATCCTCCTTTACAGAAGTGATGGGAATTATGGCCCTTTTATGACTTGTGGACTTCAACTCCCAGAATTCCTGAGCCATCTATGCTCAGGAATTCATTAATAGAACTTCCGGCTGTACTTCCGGTGCTATCAGAAGCAAGGACTGCAAGCTCCACAGCCCCATTCCGAACTCCCCTCATCGGAGGGCTCCAATCAGAGCCGTAGCCATGCTGGAGGGGTGGTGAAGTAAAGGGGGACCACGTGGCAGGTCGAGGAGAGCTACATCTCTCCTCCCTGACTAGGAAAGCCTCCTCATCTGAAGATGAGGAGCAGCGGCAGCAAAAATGGCTGCCATGAAGCTGGGACAGTCTGAACACCTAAGACAGTGCAGGAGTGGAGAAAGTGAATGGTGTAAGAAATCCAAGGGGAAAGCATATTTAGAACTATTTGTCGAAGGGCGAACAAGCACTTGGAAAAAATACCAGAGGATTTAAGAAAAAATAATAATAACTTTTTAAAATAAATAGAAATTTGGATTCTCAAAGTTAAAAGACGTGGTATTAAGAGGATTTTCTAAAAATGCTGGAATTATAGTCTCAAATTCTTCTTTATTAATATTGCTTACTTACTGGATTAACAATTTAAAATAATTGAAACCAGACTTGTCAACAACATTACAGAGAGGCTGAAGCAGACTGAAGCGAGAGCGCCATCTGCTGATGAAAGGGGAGCTATGCAAACTTGAAAATAATCATTTAAAAAGACTGAAAATATGTGCTGGACATGTATCTACTCTAAAACCACTAGAGATTTGAATATCAAATAAGAACTTCAGTTAAGAGACTGAATATTACTGAATATATTAAAGTGACTTGAAGAGGCGTGGATAATCCTCTGTTGTATTCAAATTGATTGGACTGATTATTGATAAGACACTTAAAATTGTGATTTGAAAGTTTGTTTTAAATCAATGATTCCTGGACAACTGGCCAGAGACCTATTAAATACAGACATAATGCAAGACAGAATGAGGGGAAGCTAAACGAAATGGAACTGTTTTAAAGCATCAAGGAAATAATTGACCATATAGACCAGTGATGGCTAACCTTTTTTTCCTCGGGTGCCAAAAGCACGCGTTCCCACACCCATAATGCAATTCCCCCCGTGCACCCCGCTCCCCTGCACATACACGCGCAACCCCCTGCACTGCCCCCCCCCTCTGCGCATGCATGTGCGACTGCTCCCCCGCCCCTTCATGCCTGCATGTGTGACCCCACCCTGCACCCCATTTTGGGCCTAGCAGGCCTTCCTGAAGCCTCCAGAGTCCGGAAACGACTCGTTTCCATACTTCTGGTACTTCCGGTAGGTCCGTTTCTTTGCCCTCCCCAGGCTCCTAAGGCTTTCCTGGAGCCTCTGAGAGGGCGAAAATGGCCTCCCTCGGCCCTCTGGAGGCCCTCCGGAGGCCGGAAACAGCCCATTTCCAGTACTTCCAGGAGGCCTATTTTTCGCCCTCTCACTGCCTCCGCACAAGCCCTGTACTTACCTGGCATCCAAAACAGACCGTGTGGAGGGGCCAGCCAAAAATCAGCTGGCCGGCGCTGACCTAGGGCGAAGGCTCACGTGCCCGCAGAGATGGCTCTGCGTGCCACCTGTCGCACGCATGCCATAGGTTCGCCATCATGGGTATAGTCCATGGGAAATATACAAGGGATAATGGGCAAAGACTAGGATAACGAAGAAAGAATGGAGCCATCAGAACGAATGGAGGGGAAAGCAGAACTGAGAAACCAGCAAGAAGAAGACAACAAGGAGGAAATATTACTAAAATTAATAGTGATTAAGGGACTAAAGCAGGAGGAAAATATTGTAAAAGACTTAAAAAGGGAATGGGAGAAGCAGGAAGAGAACTGAGGAAAAGAGACGGGGCTTGAAACAAATAGTTCTGAAACTAGACATTGGGAAAGGGTAGAGAGGGGAGAAAAAGTTAAATTGCATAGTCAGAATATAGAAGATTTAAAAGAAGAATATGGGTGGCAAGCCAAAAAGAAAATAAGATCAAAAGTTTGGATTCAGGCAAGAGGTGACAGATAAGGGGGGGGGGGATTAGAATTAGAATTATATAGGTTGGATAATTATTTTATATATAATGTGATAAATATTAGGATAATATTTTAATATAAACAGATATGAAAAGTGAGATAGGGGAATAAGAACTAAGCAACAAATGGAAAATTAGATTTTGAATGACGGTATTATTAAACTTGCATAAAAATATGACTAGCAGTGAAATACTAGAATTAAACAGTGGCTGATTAGATAATGAAAGAATATATTTTAATGTAAACATGTGTATTAACAGTAGAATTATATGGATTGAAGGATTGGAAAGAACATGAGTAGATGTACTTTAAATGTATAAATGATTGTGATTGGTACTAGAAGTATATCCTGAGACATTGAATAATGAAAGAATGAAGGATGAAATTTTGATATAAATTGATGTGAAGAGTTAATTAAGGGAAATATGAATTTAAAAAACACGTCTTTGAATATTATAGCTATATGGGAAAGAAAAAAAGTTTAGAGAGATAGAATAAGGGGAATAATTGTGTGTGTGTGTGTATACACACGTGTGTACACACGTGTAAAAGATACATGTAAACATTATAAAATAATGTTTACACATATCTTTATACGTGTAAAATAAAATAATGAAAACGAAATGTAATAATTAGTAGTAATAATATTATGTTTATTTGTATTGAGATGTATGATACCCAGGTTTCACACCATTCACCCATTGATATATATAAACGGTATAAAATAAAAAAATTGGGGAAAAAAAGGAATTCATTCATAAAGGGGCCATAGTTCCTCACCTCTGCTTTACACGCTTGATGTCCTTGATTTCTGTTTTAGGTGTACGCTGCCAGTCCCTTCTCTGATCCCATCCAGATGGACAGCTCTGATCCCCAGCCCAAGATTGAAGGAGAGGAGGGGCTGATCTGGGTGATTGGACCAGTTTTAGCTGTAGTCTTTATTATCTGCATTGTTATTGCAATCCTCCTGTACAAGAAGTAAGTGGGAGTGTTCATTTCTTTGGTTTGAGAGGATCCTCTTCCATGGGCAGGGCTATTCCTTTTTTCTTTTTAAAGCAGATTTTTTTTCCCTTGAAGGACTGTGTCTCCTTGGGCAAAATAATCTAACCCCGAGACCCAATTTGGTTAAGTGGTTAAGGTACAGGCCAATCACCAGGAGACAGTGAGTTATATTCCCGCCTTAGACATCAAAGCCATCTGGGTGTCTTTGGCCAGGTCCCTCTCTCAGTCCAGCTCACCTCACAGGGTTGTTGTTGTTGGGGGGAATAGGAGGAAGAAGGCATATTCGGTATGTCTGCCACCTCAAGTTATTTATAAAATAATATATTTTATTATAAATAAAATAATAAATTTTATAAATAAAATAATATATTTTATAAATAAGTTATTTATAAAAATAATAAATGGGGATATATAAATATATATAAACCCTTACTTTAAACTCAGACGTTTCCAACCTGGTGTGCTCCAGACATGATAGCTAAAGGAGGGGGAGGGGGGAAGAAGGAGAGAGTCTAACCCCAAACGTCTGGAAGACATCTAGTGGAGGACAACTGATGTCGACCAGAAATATACCTAGGAGGCTGAACTTCCAAAAGTGATCATCAGCTTTGAACTGGGAAGGTTCCTGAGCTGTTAGAAGGCTTAAGGATAACCGAGAATCTCCCAGCTACTATCTCATATTATGTCTTCTTTTTTTTTCCTCTCACTCTCTTTTTGTGCGTCCCTGGACAGCAAGCCAGACAGGTAAGAGGGGTTTTTTTTTGTTTCTGTTTTAAATGCTTACTGTCTCTTTTGATGCAGTTGAAAATCAGGAATACCTCTGAAAACTGGAGAAAATAAAGTGGAAGAGACAAGCCCTTTTAACTTACTGGCCTATCGCCGGCAGTACAACTACAAACCAATTTTAATTCTGAAATAGACAGAGGACAATTAAAGATAAATAAAGATAATTGCCAGAAGGAGGGCTGAGGCAGCTGATAGCACTCCTTGCATCTGTACTACCGAGCTTAACCTCCTGGCTTCCAAATTTGATTCATTTTATGCCTCTATTATGGTGTTAAATTGAGGACTAATTGTACTGAAAAGACTTAATTTTCTGGTGCTCAGCACAGTTCTTAGTTTTAATATATCATTCCCCCTGCTACTGGACGTCCAATGATTATTCATTCAAAAAAGGTCACAAGTATTTATTTGTCTAAAGTCGAGCATCGTTTGCCCGATTAAACACTGCAGGTTCCAGCTGTGTGCGATAGTTGTTGGGACTTGATCCCCCTTCTCTTGACCCATCGGCTTCTTTCCTGCCTCCTCCTGTTTTCTCCCTCCAGCAAACGCAAAGACTCCGAGCCCCGGATCAAGTGCTTACTGAATAACGCTGAGATCACCCCTCATCACCCCAAAGACCCCGTGGAGATGAGGCGCATCAACTTCCAGACACCAGGTAACCAGCTTCATGCCACCCTCCCTCTTTTCCTGGATGGCTGCATGCTTCTGACACCACTTCATGTCCTGGCGAAGTTCTGTTCGCAAAGACACACGCATGTGTAATTGTATATCCGGTGAGATATCGGTGGTATAATTCCGTTTCTAGACGATGTGCTCTTCACGTAAACCAACCGACTAACAAGCAAAATCTCAGTCCATTTTATTTAGGACATGCTTGAAAAAATCTGAAATAGCTGGATGAGGCTTTTGGTGGGTAAATGGACCACCATAATTCTTCATTATTTTCTTTGTGCTGAATAAATTAGACTAGGTGGTGAAATCTGCACATTTTTTGTGACTTTGCTCAGTGGAATAGAGAGAATTTGATTGGTAGAATAGAGAGAATTTACCTTTGCTTAGCAGAGAAGGAGCTTAGGTGATTAACTAATACAATGCCCGTTTCAATTGATTTAAAATGGTGGCCCTCTTAAAAAGCGTTTAACTCATTTTTAACACATTGCTTAACGTATTGTAAGCCGCCCTGAGTCTCCGGAGAAGGGCGGCATATAAATCAAATTAAAAAAAAAACACAAGTAGTCTTTTTTTAAAAAAAAACAAAACAAAACCTGCAGCTGGAAAGGATTTTATAAGAAGCTTTCTTACTTGCACTTTGTTATGTGAACGAGGAAAAAGGGGGAATGCTTCTTATAATATTTTTTTCACCACAGGTAGTCCTCGATTTACGACCACAGTTGAATCCAAAATTTCTGTTGCTAAGCAAGGCAGTATTTAAGTGAGTTTTTCTCCCATTTTACAGCCTTTTTTTTTTTTTTTGCTACAGTTGTTAAGGGAATCGCTGTAGTTGTTAAGGAAATCATATGGTCATTAAGTGAATCCGGTGTCCTCCATGGACTTTGCTTGCCAGAAGCCAGCTGGGAAGGTCACAAATGGTGATCATGTGACCCCAGGATGCTGCAACTGTCCCACATACATGCCGTGGCCGAGTACCCAAATTTTGATCATGTGACCATGGGGACAGTGCAACTGTGTGCAAAACAGTCAAAAGTCATTTTTTTCTGTGCCAGCGTAACTTCGAATGGTCACTAAATGAATGGTTGTAAGTCGAGGACGATCTGTATAACATTTCACGAAACTGCTGTGGACACCATGGGAGAAGCAGCTTTTCCACTTTTGCATTGATGGAAGAGGAACTGCTTCTTTGCACATCTGCATAAAATAAATGTGATGTCCAGGATATTCCACACAAACAGCTGGTCGCAAGTAGTAGTGTGTGGACTGGTGTCTTGGAAGAAGATGGGCAGTGTAGTTCCAGGCACAAATAGTTTAGGGCAGGGACTACTAGGGGAAAACGAGGAAGATCCTAATATGCCAAGAGACAGCTGACTGGATTGGACTGGTGGGATAGGCTCCCCTGGATTCCATTGAAGGAAGGAGGGCAGGGAAACCAGCCTACGCAGTTGCCATTTTGGCTGAAACTGCAAATAACCCAAGTGTTCTCATCTCATTTTTGGGGCACAGTGTTTGGTTCTGGTTTCAAAACAAAGCTGCCTCCTGCTTTGGGACCATGCCTTCCCTCCCCCTTTGCAAAGGAAGCGTTTCCTCCCTTCCTCCCTCGCTCTCTCCCTTTTTTCTGTTTCATTCCTTCTTCCCTCCTTCCCACTTTCTTCTGTCTATATATCCTTCCTTCCTTTGTTCCTTCCTGCCTTGTATTTTTTCCTTCCTTCCTTCCTTCCTTCCTTCCTTCCTTCCTTCCTTCCTTCCTTCCTTCCTTCCTTCCCTCCCTCCCTCCCTCCCTCCCTCCTTCCTTCCCTCCTTCCTTCCTTCCTCACAAGTGGAAATTCAAGCCAAGGCAATGTTAGAGGTTTATGGTTAGATGATAAAGCACAACACGGCATAACCACAGTCAGCAAAGCCGTCGTCCCACTGCAATCCAGGTATCACCAGATCTTTTTCCAGAGCCTGGCATTCTTTCCCAAATTGCTTCTTTTGACTCCTGGCAGCCTGACACAGCAGCTCATCCAGCTTGTGCCCAACGAAGCTGCAAACAATCCCTTTGTTTTGCTTTTCCACTCCCCAGCATGACGACAAAAAGTCGGAGCTCCTTTGTCCTTCAAGACCGCAAACGCTGCAAGAGCATCTCTTTTGCAGCTGATCTATCCCTCTCTGAGGGGAAGTTATTCCACAGCCACTGGTTGCAAAACGGTGCCTTCCTGAATACCCCCCCCTGCCAGTGTAAAATAGAGCCTCTGGGGTTTCACACTTAACTTTCTCTTCTTTCCCTTTTTTTCCCTTCCTTCCCTGCCCCTTCTATTTTTTTAATGGACATTTCTAGATTGGGAACTGAAATCTAGGCAAAAGGATGTTGGTCTGGGGCTACCACAGAAGATGATTAATTTTTGGTTTTGGCTATCCAGAGTGAGAGGCGAAATGCAAGAGCTCAGCTGTAGGTTTATTCATTTGTATTGTTTTTGGGACTTTGGATGGCAAACAAATATTCACAGGTATGTAAGCAGAGTTTGCCTAAAACTCAGGTGCCAGGAGGGAGGTAAAAGTGTCTCTCTTTCTGTGGCAGAACTTAAAGCCCAGTGCCCAAATACCTGGAGACGAAGCACCATAAGTTCATGTTTGCAAAGGAGAATTCCACTTTCTTTACAGCAGGATTAGAATAATCATGAGTAAAGAATAACATTATTTTAATATTTCAAAAATATCATTTGGGTGACTACATCTTTTTTAATCTGAACTAAATATCATTTAATAAATTTGGTACAAAGCAAACTGGGGCTCAGTTTGTGAGCAGATGCTTTTTTGCTGCCGCAAATCTTATAACTGGACCTTAAACCCAAATGCTTAAAACTCCTAATTTTATCTCTTTGGGTGGGGTCTTCTGAAGATTGTTAAGTGGCAGTTGCTAGGGTCTAGTTATCATCCATGGCACCCCCTTGATCAAGGTGCTCAATTATCTCCAAACTATTTTATCTCCTTTTCTTTGCTTTATCCCTTTTATCCCCTCTCTGGAGGTGGAGAGAAACCATTCAAAATTTTCAGTATGGTTCAGGAAAATTGAACACATTTTTGCCAATATATTCTTGATTAGTTGAATCTGGGGGGAAATTAGTTCTGTATTTTTTCCTGAGAGCCTATCTGGCTAGGTGAAAGGGAGGCATAGGTAATCCTTGACTTACGACCACAGTTGGCACCAGAATTTCCATAGGCTACGATCCCAAATCCTTCATCTCTACTCACACCGACACCAAATAGCGCCAGTTCAATTGGAGCAACACAAAAATAAACTCGTGAGCATGGCGGTCACGCTACCACCACCCCCGCCATGCTCACGAGTTCATCAAAGCCTGGCACTCCACAAGCAAGTCCATCAACAGACACAGTGATCTAAAACCAGCCTACGAATCCCCCAGAATCCAAATCAACCTCACAGCCAACCAGAGACAGCACCAACCCTCAACCGACCCACACAAGCCCCCCCCACCCCACCAGCAGTTCACCTCCCAGTGACCCTCACCTGACATGGCCTGCCCATCACAAGACCCCCACTTGACATGGCCACACCTGACCCATCACAAGACCCACTGACCACACAAAGACCTTCTAAGCAGAAGAACACCGACACAGACATTCCGCAAACTCCGCTGAAGATGTTTCCTAGCCCGGTAACGAAATGCTCAGAAACCAACCCACAAGCTCAGAGAAAGAACCTTCACCCTCGCCTTACGCCCAAGCTACAGATATTCGCCACTATGGCAGATTTTCCATTGCTAAGCAGAGTGGTTGTTAAGTGAGTCGCACCTGATTTTACAATCTTTTGTTTTTGCCACAGTTGTTAAATGAATCATTGTAGTTGTTAAGGGATCCTGTCTTTCCCCCATCAACTTTGCTTGTCAGAAGCTGGCTGGGAAGGCCATAAACGGTGATGACATGACCCTGGGATTCTGCAACCGTTATAAATACATGCCGGTTGCCAAGTGTCGAAATTTTGATCACATAACCGCAGGGGTGCTGCAACGATCTTAATTGCAAGAACCAGTAGTAAGTCACTTTTTTCAATCCCGTTGTAACTTCAGACGGTTGCAAAATGAAGTGTTGTAAGTCAAGAACTACCTGTATGTATCCTCTCTCTCTCTCCTTCTCTCTGTTTAGAAAAATAGCCCAGCTTTGTTAAAAAAAAAGCCACCCACCTGTGTAGCACAAAATTTAAGCTCTGAATTTTGCAGTCCAAATTTCAAGACTGGAGGAAAAAAAGAAGTGATGCAGAGGTTTGGAAGGAAGCCTGTGTTGCTAGGGGGGCAGTTTTTGATTGTGGTTGTTACACACAATGTCCAGATAAGCAGTCCCGAACACTACCTTTAAAGGTGTGTTAAGGATTTTTGTTTGTTTTTGATTTGGGCGAGAAGATTGAAGCAAGTCAAAAGGAATTCACAGATGTTAACTCTGTCAGTTTTATTTTAATCATATTGATTCGTTTGTTTTATATTCTGAATTGCTTTAGCCATCTTGGACGCTAATGCAGAGAGAAAGTCAGGCTTTAGCAAAAAATAAGAATAAAGGAAGCAGCAGGAATTTTCATAACAAAGCAAAATGACTGCTTTGGGGTCTTTTGAGGTAGGATAAATCTAGAAACTTTGGACTAACAGCAAGAAGACAAGTTTTTATTTTATTTATTTTAAATTAGGAAAAGTAGTAACATCTTGCATGACTCTTAAAAACTGGTCCCAAGCATCATATGTAAATGACTTTTACAGTACAATCCTATATGTATCGATTGAAATTCCATTGAATTAATTGGAGCATATCCTCTTCCAAATGAAAATGGTGTTGCAACTTAGTGCTAATTCTGGAGCACAATAGAATCCACCATTTTTATTTGTATGTTTCATTTACGTGTCTTCCAATTGTTTTTGATGTTTTCAGTAAATATTTGCATAACCTTTCTATTGGCTTTGTCTTTGTTTTCAGTTATTCTGTGAGAGTCTGGGTTTTTTTTTTAACATGCATAGTTCTCACTTGCATACATATGTGGTATACAGTGTATATATACATATATTTCTGTCTGTATTTGTGCATAATATTCATATATGAAAATAAGGATACTCCATCAGCTTCTCTGTCTCAGAATGTGGGCACGAAGCGTACCTTTCTAAAGCAAATCTATCTTAAAAGTATATATATATATAAAAAAACACCTCAGCACATTCTGACTGTTGTGGGGGAGATAGGCGAGAAGGATGGGGAAAGTGCCTTCCAAGGTTGTTTGCTCAATGTCTCTCTATTTTAATAACCAGATATAAATACAAACATCCTCATGTTTATTAAAAAGACCTGATACCATTGCGCTAGGAATGCATCAAGCACATAAAACATCAGCCTCAAAGAAAACAAGGAAAAAAAACATTTCCCGCATGCCGTCCTATTCCCAGAAAAAAAGGAAAAAAGAAAAAAAAGATCCTTTCATTTCCTCTTATATTTTGTGTTGCCTTTTTTTTGTTACTGTTGTTGGTTTTGGTTTTTTTTTTCTTGGTTGAGTAGCATTTCTTTTATACAAGTGTATATATATTTTTTTGTTTTTCTTTTTGTTTTACTGTTTTCTGCAGATTCTGGCCTCAGCAGTCCTCTCAGTGACCCTGAGCTTGACCTTGAAAGTTAGTTCCTGTGTGTTTTCGTTCCTCTCTGTTTCATTGGTTGTATATTCCTTTTCCATCCACCCCCTGAAAAATTTGGCTTATCTTCTGTTGCTGTTCCTGCCCTGGCATTTTTGTTTTTTCCTCTCTCTTTCTTTCCTTCTCCGCGCCTGTTTCTTCTGCCATTCCCTGTCTGCGTCTTGCGCCATTTGTTTTGTCTAATTGTGCTTCCAGTTTTACAGTTTTCAAGCCAAAAGGCCTTTTGCAAAACAACCAGAGCCAGATTTGTGTCTGAATCTTGGTGTGTGCTTATATATGTCTATTAAAATACTATTAAGTCCGGGCTCATAGAGGAACATCGATAGAATAATGCTTTCTTTTTATAAAGAAGTTCAGGGCTGGAACTACTAGGAAATTCTGCCTTCATCTTTTATCAGCATGCCAGATTTAGATTTTGGAAGCCACACCTACTTGCTAGCCTTCCCTTCCCTTCCCTACTTATTTCATACACATTGGTTATGTTTACACAACACTCTTTACCAGGACTGTTAAAGGTAGTAGTGGCATTCATACAACACTGTAAAACTTGTCTAATGTTAATTTTGGTTAGTTTTTGTTTTGTTTTGGGAGGGGGTTTTGTGTGTGTGTGTGTGTGTGTGTGTGTGTGTGTGTGTGTGTGTGTTTTAGCAAGTTGTGCAAAGCTAACCTGTTTATGAAGTGTTTTTTATCAGGGCAACCTGTTCTACCCAAATATGGGACAGAACATACTGCTTCCAGGAAGGGTATGGCTAGCTGACGAGAGCTAAATAGCTTGAAATAGATCTATACTAATCTCCCTTTATTTCTTTGTCGGTAAATATAAAATTTAGCCTGTTTATGGTTCTACACATTCTGCAAAGCCAGCAAACAAGTTAGATGAAAACTCAGCTAGAAGGATTAATGTATGATAATGCCACCCTTCATAGATACCTTCACCTGGAAAAGAAAAGAAAAATAACGATAGACTTAGTTTTATTTCTCTGAATTTGTATTGGCCTGTAGGGATTTCCATTGATGAAAAAAGCCAGAGGCATGGATTAGATACAGTACAAAGATAGGCGGATGGGTTCTGGAGAATTATGATGCCAGTTTGTTGCATGTGCCTTGCAGTTTAGTCTTGGGGCATCCTTCGTCAAAGTCTTGCATGGAGATAGGTAGCTCTAAACATTCGATTTCTATTCACAAAATTTTCACAATCACCATGTTGGCCAATGAGGAATTCTGGGAGTTGGAGTCACCCCAACCTTCTGAACTTAGAATCAGGAGCAAAGTTCAGTCACTTAGAAGTCTTTGGTGCTCTCTCTGAGCTTGGTGGTTTTCTTGCAGACAGTTCATTACCCAAACTAGGTAACATCATCAGTACTAAGGGAGTAGAGTTTGTGGAGAGGAGGAGGATTGTGGGCTCCTTGGTACTCTCTGAGCTTGGTGGTTTTCTTGCAGACATTTCATTACCCAAACTATCACAGTGCTAGAAGGGAGTGGAGTTTGCAGAGAGGAGGAGGGTGAGGACTTTGGGGTCCTTGGTGCTCTCTGAGCTGAGTTGTTTTCTTGCAAATGTTTCGTTACCCAAACTAGGTAACATCATCAGTGCACACATTATTTTGTAGTGTTGTTGTGATCTTCACAAGTGAGAGCCCAGATCTCCAGCCATGTGGTCTATTCAGGATCTGACAGGCAACAGGAGTTCTTGACATGAGTTGAGAATGCCTACCCTGAAAAAGAGAGCCTGGCCCATCCATCACTGGGGTGGGGTGTAAACGATGGAAAATAGGTTATAGCAACAAAGCCAGGAGGTTGTCAGGATTGGTACCGCTATCAAACACACAATGCGGGTACCTTTCTCACTTTGCAACTGGAAGAGACAAAACCAACACTGGCAGTTACTTAAGATGCTTTGTGTTTTTTGCAAGTTTGTAAAAATAATGGAAATGGTACAGAGATTTCTCTGTGCGCTCCTGGGGTTTTATCTATAGGATGCCCAAAAATAAGGATGTCGGAAGATCTTATGCTCCCTAGGCAGTGATGGAATTAGAGGAAACAGGCTGGGAGAGGGGCCTTTTCTGCTCATGCATTATTCTACCTAAAAGTAATATCGGCCTCTTTGTACATAAACATGTTTTTTAAAAGAATTTTTCCAAACAGAAGACTCATATCAAGAGAGGCTTTTATCAGGGAAAAGAAATAGAACAATATTTGTTCTGTTTCACTTTGCTAGGAAGGCTTTGCAAGAAATTGCTTTCTTGCGCAGCATTGTATTTGATATTTCTCTGATATATTAGGGACCTGATTTGTATATTATCCATCATGGGAGAGAAAATTTTACTTATAAATAAGTAAAAACAACCGAACTAGCTCCATTTAGAAAGCTTCTCCCTAATCTAATAGCTTTGCCTGTCTATCTAGAACAAAAGCTTCTTGGCTTTTATTTAATATGGGGATTTTTAAAAAAATAAGGCATCTCTAATATAGACTATCTGAAAGAAAAAAATAATTCACTTTTATCAATTGCCTGCCTGATCTAGCTTAAAGGCAAGTTTGGCATATAATCTTGTAAGGTAGATCAGTATTGTTATATCCCTACATTGTAAATATTTCTTTGGAAAAAGGCAATAGAAATTGAAAAAGGTCTCTCAGGATCATCTCATGAAATTGTAGTCAAAGCTGTGTTTCCAATAGAAGAGAATATTTATAGCTCAGGATTGAACTGCTGAGAAGTGTTCCTTGGTGCTTTCTGAGCTTGGTTGTTTTCTGGCAGACGTTACATTATCCAACTAGGTAACATCATCAGTGTCAGAAGGAAGGAAGATTGGCTCTCTGTTTATATATAGTGGGCTTGCCCTGATGATGTTACTTGGTTGGGTAATAAAATATCTGCAAGAAAACAACCAAGCTCAGAGAGTACTAGGAAACTCACAAAGCTGTGTTTTCCAAATTCATAAGACTGGGTGGCTTGAATGAATGAAAAGTGCTTTTGCTATTCTCCCACCCCCATCCCAGCTAATCTTACTTACACCATTAGTGCGTAGCTCTGAAATTGGTGGAGGATGAATTAAATTCCCCTTCTCAACACTTGGTCTACTTCTGAAAATGTTTCATATAGATCAGGGTTCTCTAAACTTAGCAAGTTTAAGACTTGTGGACTTCAATTCCCAGAATTCCTCAGCCAGCCATAAATTGAAATCCATAAGTCTTATGGTTGGCTGGCTGAGGAATTCTGGGAATTGAAGTCCATAAATCTTAAGATTGGCTGGCTGAGGAATTCTGAGAGTTGAAGTCCATAAGTCCTAAAGTTGCCAGATTTGGATGCCCCTGATATAGATTGAATGTACATCTTGCATTGATTGAATTAAAGGATTACAGGGTCATAAAAAGCAGGGGGTTATTGGAACTGTAATTGAAGTGTTATATTGAAGCACTTGCTGGGATAGGCCCAAGCAACAAAAAAATCATGGAACCAAAGGAACTGTGTGTGTGTGTCCCTGTGTGCATCTCTGTGTGTTAGACCTCTGCCCTCTTCTTCCCCAGGAGGAGAATATGTTCAGCTCCTGAAACAAGATCTCAATCTCTCTCACGAGTTAATAAAATGCTGGCAAGCTACTAGTCATTTCTCTTGGTTGATTCTGCGAGGTTGCACTGTGTGGCATTTGTAAGTCAAATGTAGGAGCTTGCTTTAGAGCGTGGGAGTCTGCCTCGGGATATATTTGAAGGCTGCCCTTCCTTCCATCAGACTGTGAAATCCATTAAATCCCAGAGAATGGAGAACACCCCTTGCAGAGAAGACATCTTTTGAATAGGAAATCTGTAAGGGACACCTCCTTTGCATGATTCCTGCACTGAGCAGGAGATGGAAGTAGATTTTCAGATTTCAGGTTAATAGAGTTGGAAGGGACCTTGTAGATCATCTAGTTCAATCCCCCCCCACCCCGCCCAAGCAGGAGACCCTACACCATTTCTGACAAATGGCAGTCTAGTCTTTTCTTGAAAGCCTCCAGTGATGGAGCCCCCACAACTTCCGAAAGCAACTTCTGTTTCACTGGTTGATTGCTCTCACCGTTAGAAAATGTCTCCTTATTTCTAGATGAATAGATGAGTTCCCTTCTCATTTTTTAGCCCTTCTTATGTAATAATCTTAATAATACATGCATGTACTTCTCTACTTATGACCGTTTGTTCAGTTGCCACCGTTGTTAAGTGAATCACTGCAGTTTTTAAGTTAGTAACACGGTTGTTAAGTGAATCTGGCTTCCCTCTTGACTTTTCTTGTCGGAAGGTTGCAAAAGGGGATCACATGACCTTGCGACACTGTGACCCTCATAAATACATGCTGGTGGCCGAGTGTCCAAATTTTGATCATGTGATCATGGGGATGCTACAACTGCCATAAGTGTGAAAAACAGTCATAAGTCACTTTTTTCAGTCCTGTCGTAACTTCAAGCAGTCACTAAACGAATGGCTGTAAATCGAGGATAACCTGTATAAGGACTGATGTCTTGCGCAGGGGTTTGGAGTGGAAGACCTCCAAGGTCCCTTTGAACCCTAGGATTCTAGGATTTCCAAACCTGGAGTTGGAGTATCCTAGATTTGCAGAATAGTGGAATTGGATGTTTTTCTTTTCCTGGCACTGAAGCACTGTAGGAGAAGGTACCAGTGGGGTGCCAATCTGTAAAGTACCAATTGAAATTATCTAATCATGTTTGTTGCTGGAAATTTGTTTGGAATTTGCAAAGAGCAGAGGTTTCGGAGGAACTAAATGTTGTGGGAAGAAAAGGAACAAGAAAATACAAGGAGCTCAGAAGTCAACAGAAAATAGTATAAGCTGTTGTGATGCAGATGAAGGAATCATTGTGACAAAATGGATGGGTTAAATGAGGTTAGGAATAGAAGAAAGATACATGGAAAAAGCAAGAGAGCAGAGCCAAACGTTCAGAAAACATGATTTGGCTGAAAAAACCAATTGCCCTGCCTGCAAATCTTTCAGTTCTGAACTGTTTCAAATTTGAAACACACTGCATGAAGTTCAAATTGATTGATTATGTGCCATCAAGTCAGTGTTGCCTCATAGATAGGTTTTGACAGGTTGATAGGTTGAACTGTGGAGTCCTTGGTGCTTTCTGAGCTTGGTGCTTTTCTTGTAGACGTTTTATTACCAAACTAACTAATGTCATCAGTGCAAAGGTGGGATTTGCTCCTGAGCAACATCTGCAAGCAAACAACCAAACTTGGAGAGCACCAAGGACTCCAGAGACCAATAGATGGAAATATTTGTAGCTCAGGATTGAACTGTGGAGTTCTTGGTTCTCTCTGAGCATGGTTGTTTTTTTTTGGGAGACGTTTCATTGCCCAACTAAGTAACATCAACATTGCTACAGTGATGATGTTAGCTAGCTGAGTAAGGAAATGTCTGCAGGAAAACCACCAAGCTCAGAGAGGACAAAAGTCTACATAGATAGATAGATTTTTTTTCCATGAAGGTCTGTCCTCTACCTTGATCCATCAGACCTTCCAACGGTTCTCCCATTGCCACTGTAATGGAGTTCACGCACCTGGCTGCTAGGTATCCATCTCTTCCCTTCCACCTTTCCCAGCGTTACTGCCTTCTCATTTGTCTTCACATAACGTGTTCAAAGTCGGATAGTTAAGAGCCAGGTCACTTGTGCCTCAAATGACCAAATTCAAACAGCAGTTTGATTATTTGTGAGGCATTTCTGAATTGACTTCAAACAAAGCTGTTTCAGACTCAGAGAGATGCCTTTAAACTTGGGACAGAGAATTGGGAATTCAAGATGTGTGAATTCAAAATGTTTTGTATCATCCTTGGGTTTTTCACGTTTTCCCATTTCTTTAGAGCCCTGGTGGCGCAGTGGTTAGAATGCAGTACTGCAGGCTACTTCTGCTGACTGCCGGCTGCCTGCAATTTGGCAGTTTGAATCTCACCAGGCTCAAGGTTGACTCATCCTTCCATCCTGGTTGGTAAAATGAGGACCCAGATTGTTGGGGGCAAGATGCTCACTCTGTAAACCGCTTAGAGAGGTCTGGAAACCACTTATGAAGCGGTATATAAGTCTTAAGTGCTATTGCTATTGCTATTTAATGAAAGAAAGGCCTCCTCCTCAGTTCAAACCAGTTGAGGCCAAAATTTCTGGTGCTAAGTGAGACATTTGTAGAATAGGAATGCAATGCAATGCAATACAATAAACTTTATTGTCCCTTTGAATGTACAGTAATCGGCCTACATCAAAATGAAATTTCATTGCATACAGCTGTCAAAGGGTCACCACTCCAATATACACTACATAACCATGACAGAATAAAATAAATACAAAATTGTACATGTACCCACCTATATTATATGACACAGAGAAATGTTAAGTGAGTTTTGCCCCATTTTATGACTTTTCTTGCCACAGTTGTTGTTGTTAAATTATTATTATTATTTTTTTTTAATTTTTTTAATTTGATTTATATGCCGCCCTTCTCCGGAGACTCAGGGCGGCTTACAATGCGTTAAGCAATAGCCTTCATTCTTTTGTATATTTTATACAAAGTCAGCTTATTGCCCCCACAAACTGGGTCCTCATTTCACCTACCTTAGAAAGGATGGAAGGCTGAGTCAACCTTGAGCCTTGGAGAGATTCGAACCAGCAGAAATTGCAGGCAGCTGTGTTAATAACAGGGTGCACTAAACCCCTGTACTATCAAGGCTCTTTTTAGTAATTAGTAACATGTTTGTTAAATCTGGCTTCCCCGTTGACTTTGCTTGCCAGAAGGTCACAAAGAGGGGGATCACATGACTCTGGGACACTGCAACCATCACAAATATAAACCAGTTGCCAAGCATCCCAATTTTGATCAAGTGGCCATGGGGATGTTGCAACGGTCATATGTGTGGGGAAAAAAGGTCCTAAGTCACTTTTTTCAGTTCTATTGTAACTTTGAACCGTCACTAAGCAAACTGTTGTAAGTGGAGGACTACCTGTATTTCAAACCCAGCTTGTATTTCAGCATCAGCTTGAAAACTCAGTTTGGGGCAAAACCATCTGAAACAACATCAAGGGTTTTTTTTGACTGTGCTCCTTTGGCAAAGAAAAACTTCAGTCTGGAGAACAGATGTTTGGCCAATTTTGTCCAGCAAATGATCCAACTCCTGGCGGCGGGAAGCGAGAGTGTATTTCAATTCTCTGCAGTAATAAGATTAAGGAGGTTTTTCGGGGATTTGAGAGGCTAGATGAGAAGAGAACTCCTCTATCCTGTAAGATCTTTCTTTCAAAGCCAGAAAAGATGCCTTTTGGTCAATAACTAGATTTTTCTGAAAGCTGCTTTGACTTTGGAGGGAGAAAAAAACAGAAGGGTGGGTGGGGAGATAAATATGAGCCCTGTGTTTCTGCATTCAGCAGCACAACAGCCCATAAACTGCACGGCCATTTAATTTATTTCCCACACAATCACTGCCAGTCCTTCTGCCAGAAGAGTAGCAATTAAAGTCATCTGAGTTTTGAGCCTGTGGTTCTGCCTTGGGATGAATGAGGGGGACCTATCAGATCTGCTTCTTCTCAGATAGGCATGTAGGCACTGTCTGTTCCAGAAACAGCTGCTCCCAATGAGAAAGATAGGCACAGCCCTAACTTAGAATAGAATAACAGAGTTGGAAGGGACCTTGGAGGTCTTCTAGTCCAACCCCCTGCTTAGGCAGGAAATCCTATACCAGTGATGGCGAACCTATGGCACGTGTGCCACAGGTGGCACTCGTAGCCATATCAGTGGGCACGCGAGCTCAGCTCCAACGCGGCCTTCTGGGCCCACCAGAAGTAGAAAAACAGGCTGTTTCCTGCCTCCGGAGGGCCTTGGTGGGTGGTGGGGAAGGCCCGTTTTTTGCTGTCCCCAGCCTCCAGAGCCTTTCTAGGAGTCTGGGGAGGGCGAAAATGGCCTTCCCCACCCCCTGGAGGCCAGAAATGGCCCATTTGCCAACTTCCGGTAGGACAGGAAGTTGGCAAACAGGCCGTTTTCGGCCTACAGAGGGCCTCCGGGGGGTGGGGAAGACTGTTTTCGCCCTCCCCAGACTCCTAAAAAGGCTCTCGAGCCAGGTAAGAGAGAAAAATGGGCCTACTGGGCCATTGTGTACTGGGAGCGGTGGGGTGTCGCACATGCATGCACGGGGCACATAGAATTATGGGTGTGGGCATGCGCACACGTGACACCACCCCCGCCCCCCCTAGCACGCGATGGCAAAAAGGTTAGCCATCACTGTCCTATACCATTTCAGACAAGTGGCTGTCCAATCTTTTTCTTAAAAAACCCTCCGATGATGGTGCGCACACAACTTCTGGAGGCAAGTTGTTCCACTGATTAACTGTTCTAACTGTCAGGAAATTTCTCCTGAATTCCAGGTTGCTTCTCTCCTTGATTAGTTTCCACCCATTGCTTCTTGTCCTGCCCTCAGTTGCTAGAGGAAGTACAAAAGTAAAAATATCCTCTAGTTTTGTGTAATTCCGCTGAGTATTTTTGGCCTCCGAACAGAAATACCATAGCTTCTTCAAGGGATGTTTTTGACTAGAGCAGCCTAGAGAGTTTTCCTGATGATTTCCCATCAAAATACAGGTAGTCCTCGACTTATGACCACAATTGAGCCCAAAATTTCTGTTGGTAACAGAAACGTTGGTTAAGTCAGTTTTACGACCTTTCTTGCCACAGTTGTTAAGGGAATCACTGCAGTTGTTCAGTTAGTCAGACGGTGGTTAAGCGAATCCGGCTTCCCCATTGACTTGGCTTGTCAGAAGGTTGCAAAAGGGGATCGTGTGAGCCCGGGCCACTGCAGCCGTCATAAATACGAGCCAGTTGCCAAGCATCTGAATTCAGATCATGTGATCATGGGGATGCTGTAATGGTCATAAGTGTGAAAAAATGGTTATGAATCATTTTTGTATGTTGTAAGTCAAGGAATATTTGTACAGGTGTTTTTCAACTTATGACAGCGGTTTACAGCATCCCATGATTACATAAACATACTTTATGATGGTTTTGCTAAAAACCAGAACTGAACAGACGATCTCTTAAACCCGAGCCAGCCGTGTGCGGCAGCAGCCAAAAAAGCTAAGAGAATCCTGGGTTGTATAAACAGAGGCATAGAATCAAAATCACGTGAAGTATTAGTACCGCTTTATAAAATCCTAGTAAGACCACACCTGGAATAATTTATCCAGTTTTGGTCACCCCCATTACAAAAAAGATGTTGAAATTTTGGAAAAAGTGCAGAGAAGAGCAACTAAGATGATTAAAGGCCTGGAGACTAAAATATATGAAGGACGGTTCCAGGATTTGGGTATGGCCAGTCTAGAGAAAAGAAGGACCAGGGGAGACAGGATAGCAATATTCCAATATTTGGGGAGCTGCCACAAAGAGGAGGGGGTCAATTTATTTTCCAAAGCACCTGAAGGCCAGACAAGGAACAATGAATGGAAACTACCGGTAATCAAAGGAGAGAAGCAACCTGGAATGAAGGAGAAATTTCCCAATAGTGAGAACAATTAACCAGCTTGCCTTCAGAAGTTGTGGATGCTCCAACAGTTCCTTGTCTGGCCTTCGGGTGCTTTGATCCCCCTCCCCTCTGTGGCAGCCCCTCAAATATTGGAAGACTGCTATCACGTTACCTCTGGTCCTCCTCCTTGGACTTCCTTCTAAATGGGCTGCCTGAGTACCGTCTGCCAGAGATGCAGAGGATTGAATTGGTTGCTTCTTTCCAACCCTAGGATTTTGTGAAATAAATATGTGCAGGGCTAATCTATTATTGATTTCCTTGGCTGTTAAGGCCGCCGGCGGAAAGAGAGCATCATACAGAGGGCAGATTGTGGAAGGTTGCAGAAGTGAATCACCTGGGAGTTATCCCCACTGAACCTCAGGGGGCTGGCCACTGGACAGGAACTGTATTGCAGAGCCTGCTTCGTTTCTGCAGGGATGAAAATCTGTTTGGTTTGGATTTGGTTTTTTTAAAATCTGGATAAAAAACTGTCTCCCACTTTAGAGTATTTAAAAAAAAAAAAAAGGCAGGAGCCCTAATCGGCTGGAAAATAAACTGAAGGAGGAGATATTTACATCTTAATACAGTACTGGCTTTTTAAATTCTCCATTTTTAATCATTGACTGACTTTCAGAGGCTAAATACTCCTCCAGGATTCCCCTCCAAAGGGGTGGGGGGTGGGGGGGGGTTTGCAATACCCATCTCAGAATCTATTCCCTCCACACACATGTGGTGGGGTGCATTGTACAAACAGCCCAGACTGCTAGTCTTTTGCAAAAGCATATACTGTAAAACTGGTAAATGCAGCACACGCTTTTGCTATGTCTGTTTCAGGTTTTTGTTTTGTTTTTAATTTCCCCTCCAGGTTTATTTTACTCTGTGCAGCCACCACTGCTTGCTGATGCTTTTAATCATGCAACACCCCATAGGGCTCGAAATTCTCCACGGCTCCCCGTCATCTCCCCACCTCTCCCTTTTTTTTCTGTTTGCAAGGCATTGTGGTGGTTTATCAGAAAGGTAACTAGAGAAAAATCATTTTCTGTGACTCCTGAATTATGTTCCGTGGCTCCCAGCACTCTTTCCCAAGGAATCTTGTCTCGGGCAGAATCTGTAGAGGTTCTTGATTAGCTATAGAAAACTTGGAATATATGTTGCCCCCTGTAAGACACCTGTTAGGGCTCACCTGAATTGCCTTAACACTACATATTTCATTCCCTTTTTTCCTGAACTTTGAAGAAATGGAGAAGATGCTGAAAGTGGGTGATTCCTTATTTGCTTGACAGTTCCAAAAGTCACCAATAAGGGGGAATGTTTATAGCTCGGGACTGAAATGAGGAGTCCTTGGTATCCTCTGATCTTGGTTGTTTTCTTGCAGATGTTTCAGAACAACAGAATAAAAAATTGGAAGGGATCTTGAAGATTCAAATTCTCCATTTTTAATCTTCCAATCCAACCTCCTGCTGAAGCAGGAGACCCTATACCATTTCAGACAAATGGTTGTCCAATCTAAAAAGCTTCTGTTGGAGCATCCACAACTTCTGGAGCCAAGTCATTCCACTGATTAATTTTCTGTCAGGAAATTTCTCCTCAGTTCCAGGTTGCTTCTCTCCTTGATTAGTTTCCATCCATTGCTTCTTGTCTTGCCTTTGGGTGCTTTGGAGAATAGGTTGACAACCCCCCCCTTCTTTGGGACAGCCCCTCAAATATTGGAAGACTACTATGATGTCACCCCTAATCCGTCTTTGCATTAAACTAGACATACGCAGTTCCTGCAAGCTTTCTTCATTTGTTTTAGCCACCAGTCCCCTAAATTCATTACCCAACTAGATAACATCATCAGTACTAGTCCTACCGTAGCACTGATGATGTTACCTAGATGGTCAACGAAACGTCTGCAACAAAACAACCAACTCAGAGTCCACCAAGCACCCCTCAGTTCCAAAAATTTGCAAGTAGCCTTGGCAATATAAGAGTAAACTCCCCCTCAACTGCAAACAAAAGTGATGGTATTTCTGAGCGTTTTTCTAAACCGTCCTTTCCCCCAAAAAAGTAGTGCTTTGTTGTCCTTATTAAATATGTATCAGGTTTCGTGTAGAAGGAACATTCACCTTTTCCACAGCAGCCTGATGAACCGCAGCCCCTAAATTTGATTATATTCCTTTGGGGTGAAGTGAAAACTGAATTTAAGGCAGTGACTTCATGCCTTCTTAACATGGGAGCAAATCCCCACTGAAGTCAGTGCTGTGAAATCAGCTTATATAACAGACATATATTACATGGGTTTCTGGACAATAACCTTCATTAGATGCCTAAACATTACAAGGTACCAGAGTAAATCACTTTAATGTGGCAACATGAACATTTTTCCAAACTGTTGCTATTTCCCAGTCCACACCTTCCTGCTGTGAAAGGGAACGTTGTGTGGAAAATTGTTTTATTGGTATTTCAATACAACTGCATTCTCCTTTCACTATTTCTTCCTTCCCTCATCTGCCCTGACAGTATCAGGCATCAGTCTTGAGATCCAAATCCAATATATAGATATATATATATATTTATTTATAGAGGTGGCCACATTTCCACCTATGTTGTTCAAGTTGCACATTTGGAGGGGAAAGTTCTCCAAAGCTATGAGTGTGCTTTAATCCAAGAAGGAAAAAAATAAATAAACGAGGTCCCTGGCTTATTAGTAATAGCAGGGCTCGGATGGGTTCCCTGGAATGGAGGGTAAAAAGTTATCCACCAAAAAACAAGACAAAACTCTACTCAAGGAGCAGACGATTTTTTCCCCTTGGTCTCTTGCACAGAGGTGGTTATAGTTTTGGAATTTTTTTTTTTATTTTGTGTTTCCCCCCCCCTCCTCTCAGACCCTACAATGTAGCAGAAACTTTGGAGGGGGCAGATGCTTAGCAACTGACTTTCAAAAGCCCCATCCCTCTTAATTTGAATTGTAGTTTTATTTTTATTTTTTTTAAATGAACTGGTCCCATGGCCTGCAAAAGTTTGAGTCCCATTGATCTAATAAAAAAAGGGGGCCTCAAATTAGATGGATGATTTCAGGAGGAAACAGTGTGCATTTCCTAAATTTTACAAGCATTTCTTAAGTATAAAATTTTGTGGCTTCTCTTCTGCCCCGCCCCCCCAGGAGATTTTTTTTTTTTTTTGTCCCCTTCTCCAGGTGCCAAGACAATAATTTTGTCCCTACTTTCTCCAGGATAAGATTGAATAATCTAAAATAAATGACCTCCCTCTTCTCCTTTGCTTTGGGAGATGTGCTAACCCCAGTTAAAGGATGACAGGCGGGGAGGGGGTACGGACCTCTTTAGCCCTAAAGAGAATTTATTTCTCCTAAAAAGGAAAAGAACTTTCTGCTTTGCTGGACCAGATCCTCAGATGCTTCCTTAAAGAGGGATGTTGCCAAAAAAAAAATATCTACTGGATGGCATCATTTAAATCAGATTTCTTTTCTGTTCCTGCCCAATTGCTTGTAGCAATTTATCTTTTCAGCATAAAAGATGGGCCTCTATGACAACTTTATGACTGGGAATTCTTGGAGTTGAAATCTCACAGATCATAAAGTTGTCATAGTTGCCCGTCCTTTCTCTTCTCATAGGTGGTGGCAACTTTGGAAAAGCCTCCACAGATTTGCGCTGCACCCCTACACACACCTGTTATGTTCTCATTCCTCCAGACACCCCAGCTCTACCCCTCCCTCCCTTTGATGTGGACGAGAGTAAGGGTGTGTGAAATTTGACAAGGATAATTTTTATAGCCGACACATTTTATTCCTGGCACCTTGGTATCCTGGCACTCCAACGTGTTACGTTTCCACTTTATTTTAGGACTCTGCTTTGCCCTTTCTTGACCTGACCTGTTAAGCCCCACTCCCCTTTTGAAATGGCTAGCAAGGGATTGTGGTCAGAATGTCTGTGTTCGTTCCTCCCCTTGCCCATTTTTCCTGCTCCTCGATAAAATGCACATTTTTCTGCTCTTCTGTGTTGAGATTGGGGCCATAACGGGGAATTTTCTTTTTTGAGTTCCAAAGGACACAATTTCGAGCCCTCAATTTTTCCTTTCCACTCTATCCCACCTTTTCTAACCGTTCTTCCATTGCAGTTATTTCTTTCTTTCTTTTTCTTTTTTATCATTCGACTAGTGACACATCTTTCATTTTATTCCAAACTAATGGCTTCCATTGAAGGAGAATTTCTCCCTCCCACTCCCCACATATCTTCTCTTTAACCCTCCCAGGTATGCTGAACCATCCACCAATCCCCATTTCGGAGCTGGCAGATCACACCGAGCACCTGAAAGCCAACGATAACCTGAAGCTGTCTCAGGAATACGAGGTACGAGGGGAAAAGATCGGGTCCGGTCGAAGGAGGTGGGAAGCGACACCAAGGATGAGTTGGGAGCTGAAAACCCTATTGGGAAAATCTTCCTTTCTGCTCTGAGTCATAAGTGCTAATCAATGATCAGTTCCATTTGCCAAGAGGGTATTCATTAGATCAAAATCTGCACCCACCACCATGCAAATTACCCTTGTGTGCAAAATTTTGGCCAAAAAAACCTAAAGCTCCCAATGACTTTGTGCACACATCCCTGTAGTGTATCTTTCTCTTGTTAAATTGCTAACACCACAGTTGCAACCGCAAGAAACTATTCTTATAGCAAGGTCTTGGCACCTAGACAGCGGGGCCGAGATGATGTAATAAGTTCCCTAAGCAACAAGGAGGATTAGGGGACTCAAGGATAAAACATAGGATGAACGCTTGCTGGAACTGGATATGTCTAGTTTGATGAGAAGAAGGACTAGGGGTGACACGATAGCAGTGTTCCAATATCTCAGGGGCTGCTACAAAGAAGAGGGAATCAAGCTATTCTCCAAAGCACCTGAGGGCAGGACAAGAAGCAATGGGTGGAAACTAATCAAGAAGAGAAGCAACAATTAATAGAACAATTAATCAGTGGAACAACTTGCCTCCAGAAGTTGTGAATTCTCCAACACTGGAAGTTTTTAAAAAGAGGTTGGATAACCGTTTGTCTGAAATGTTAGAGGGTTTCCTGCTTGAGAAGGGAGTTGGACTAGAAGACCTCCAAGGTCCCTTCCAAGTATTCTATTCTATTCTATTCTATTTAATAGATCCATTGAAGAGATAACCTGCTGCTCCCCGAACGTCCCTAGCCTGCCTCATTAATATCATAAAAATGAAAATAACAAGCACCGTTGTTAGAGACGGGAGTTTCTCACTGTTAGCCATTGGAAGTGTGTGTTTCGACTTGAAAGTGTGTTCTGCTAAGGGTGCAGGTTGTGCTCCATCTGCAGAGCTGCTCTACTGAATTTGCCATTTCTGAACTCGATTTGCATGATGAATCATTTCTAATTTTTGTTTTAAAGGGAAAAAAAATCATAAGCTCTAAAGGGGTTGTGCCCACACCACATGCTTAACATGCTCCCTGGATTAACCCGTTTGTTGGGAATGCAGTATATTCAATCAACTTAAACCATTTTGGATACAAAAAAAAAAAAAGCCCAAGCCATAATTAAAACTATAATCATGTTTAATTTGTCGAAAGCAGCTGCTGACCACAGTTTAACCTGCTGATTTAGATTACGAAGAAGGTCAGGATGTGGTACCAGTGACGTTACGCAAAAAAAAAGAAATAAGAAATATCAAGAACCCAAAATGAAAGAAGGAGATGAGAAAAACAAAAGGAAATATGGTCATCCTCGACTTATAACTGTAGTGGAATCTGTCCATCACAGTCATATGTTGCGAGAGTCGTAAAGCTTTTTTGTGTCGGTCGTTAAGCGAATGCCACATCCATTAAGCAAACATCATGATTCTTTGCTAGGGGTGTGGTTTTGTCAAAAACAAAGGTAATTCAGAGCTGAAGAAGCTTCTTGGATGAGAAGCAAAACGTCTTCAAAGAAAAACCAGAAAGTCCAATTGCCTCTTGAAAAAGCACCTTTGGGACAAAGATAATTACCAGTTTTTGGTAAAACAGTTGTAAAACAGAGTCAGTTTAGTCTAGTTGTTAAAGGCACCAGACTAGAAACCAGGAGACCATGAGTTCCAATCCCACCATCGCTTTGAGAGCCAGCTGGGTGACCTTGAGTCATTTTCTCTCAGCCCAGCCCACCTCACAGGATTATTGTTGTGGGGAAAATAGGTGGAGGAAGGAGTGTTAGGTACATTCGCTGCCTTGAGTTATTTGTAGAAGTAATGAAAGATAGTTAGACAGGTGAAAGAAAGAAAGAAAAAGAAAGACAGACAGACAGACAGACAAACTCACTCCTCCTCTGCTTGTCTAGGAATAATATAGACCATGTTTGTAAATTTGACCTCTTGAAGATGGGTGAACTTCAATTCCCAGAATTCCCATTCTTGCTTCTTTGAAGGAGTTAAACATCCTTATTTTAAGAAAGAAAAAGCAGCTCTATCTGTGGGAATGACTGGAGGAAGGATGAAACAACGCAGCCGAAAAGATCTGGAGAAACGGAGAAATAAAGTTAAACATGGCCTAATAATAGGAAGGGCGATGAGGCAGGAGAGAGAGATTAAAAATCTTGCCCCTGGGTCGCTTGGCAGAGATGGAGGCCCGCCAGTGGATAAATTCCAGCACAATTCAGAGATAACTCCCCAAATCTGTTTCCAGCGAGCTCCAAGCAGTTTTTACAGTGTATGAATTGCTAATTGCCCAAGTAGATGATCGGAAAAGATTCTCATCTCTGCAGGGGCCTTTTCTAACCCATCTCAGCATTCGGGCAGGGCAGGCGGGCTGGCTGGCAAGGAGAAAGCTAATGTATTCTCTCTGCCAAGGCTTATTGCCATTTCCCCCTGGTGCCTAATCTGCATAATGTAATATCCAAAAGTGCTTTTTGGCTTCCTTCCAGGACAGCCACCTCCTCCTAAACTGCAGATTGAGACTGTTAAAAGAAAGAAAGAAAGAGAAAAGAGAGGGAGAGAGGGAAGGAAGGAGAAGGGAGGGAAGGGAGGAAAGAAGGAATGAAGAAGGAAAGGAAGGAAACAGGAAGGGAGGAGGGAGTGAGGAAAGGAAGGGAGGAGAATGAGGAAGGAAAATGAGAGGAAGGAAGGAAGGAAGAAAAGGAGGGAGGGTGGAAAGGAAGGAGAATGAGGAAGGAAAAAGAGAGAGAGCAAGGAAGGGAAGGAAGGAGCATGAGGAAGGAAAAGGAGGGGGCGGGAGGAAGGAACTTAATGAAATTAACAAGGTGCAGAATTCAGAGCAAGCAACAATCCATTTGCAAAGTCTTTGTACAAGGGGCTTCTTTTAGCACCCCACAAGGCTTTATGGTGCAGCTTCTCAGAGGCTCCTGAGTGTAACTGGTGGGATGCATTTTTAGTCTTAAGGAGAGAAGGACGTCCGCCTTGTTCCATTCAAACCGAGCCCTGCTGCTGGCATAAAGCCTTGGACGGTTTCCAGAATCTAATTGGGGAGCTGTGGATTGGCAAGGTCCCCTTACCGCATCCCTGCGACTCCTGCCCTCCTTCCTTCCCTCTCTTTCCTGCCCTTGTTTACCCACCAAACGGCCTCTTTCTGATCAAACGGGGAAATTTTTCACTTAGCTGCCATCCACGTTTAATTCAGCCCCTTTGGAGGGGTGGGGTGGGGGGGTGGGAATGCAAAGTTGCAGTCTTGAGGCACGCTTTGGAGAAGAAGAAAAAAACGATAATATTTGTGTATCTAGTTTTATGTGCTTTAGGATGATGCAATGAAAGCCTGGAATTTCAGACTGGGTATTTTTCTCTCCCCTTTTTTTCTTCTTCTTCCTTTAATAGCTTCTAGCTCTCCTGAGGTGGAGACAAAGCTTCAAAGCATGTGGATCATGCTTATATATATATATATATATATATAAAATATTCCTCCGTTGGCTTGATTGCCTTTTCCCAGCTCTGGTCAGGCCTCTATAGTTTTAGGGGGGGGGGTTGAGTGTGTTTTTCTCAATGCAGAATTTTGATGATTTGCTTGAAGCGTAGAACTGGCACAGCCATGCTTTGAATTCCAGAGTTTGAAAGGTCATCCCATTCAATCTCCTGAGACGTTAGGAAATTCTCAATTCGAGCATCCTGACCACGGCTCCATTCAGCTTTTGCTAAAATAAATCCTTTTTTCTTAAAAAAAAAACCACAAACAAAAAACCCCCGCTTTCTTCTGAGCCATATTGTTTCCTTAATTTCTGTATTATGTTTCCGATTGGGGTGGTCTTGTGACCCCAGAGGGCTCAATTGTTTCCACCGGGATCTTATCACTGAAAACATATTTCCTCTGACTGGGTCCTTGTCTGAGCTCCTCTTAAACCTCTCTCCTTCAATGAGTTTGGCTGATCTTTCTTTTTCTTAGCAGCCCACTAAGCTGATAGCTAGTTTAACCTAATGATAATGAGTGATTACAGAAGAAATCTGGATGGGCCGATCAGTGAATCAATGAAGTAGCCAACCAATTAATGAAGTGGCCACCATTCTGGCCAACACACCTGTACAGCTGTCTATGGAGATTCTCAATCATCCAGCTCAGGGTTGTCCCAAAGGTGCTTTTTCAAGAGGCAGTTGGACTTTCTTTGTTTTTCCTTAAAGACATTTCACTTCTCATCCAGTTGAAAAAGAAGCTTCTTGGATAGAAGTGAAACGTCTTCAAGGAAAAAAAACAAAGTCCAGCTGCCTCTTGAAAAAGCACCTTTGGGGCACCTGTTCAGAATCTCCCAAATGATGAGAACATTATTTTTGAGTGAAAAGAATTCAGTCCCACAATGTCAACATACTTCATCACATTTTCGTTTACCCTGATTACCCTCATAGATCCACTTGTAACCTTTCACAGTTCAACCGTCATAGTGATTACACTTACAACCACAATTGAGCCCAACATTTTTGTTGCTAGGCAAGACAATTGTTAAGTGAGTTTCACCCCGTTTTAGGACTTTTCTTGCCACAGTTGTTAAGCGAATCACGGCAGTTGCTAAATTAGTAACAAGGTTGTTAAGTGAATCTGGCTTCTCCATTGAATTTGCCTGTCACAAAAGGGGATCACGTGACTGGAAAACTGCAACTGTCGTAAATATGAGCCCGTTGCCAAGTGTCCTAATTTTGATTGTGTGATCCAATGGGATGCTGCAATGGTTGTAAGAGTGAAAAACAGTCCTAAGCCACTTTTTTCAATGCCGTTGTAACTTCAAACAGTCACTAAACAAATTGTTGTAAGTCGAGGACTACTTGTATTTGGAGAAAGAAAGAAGAGGTACTTTCTCTTCTCTTCTTGCTTCCTTGATCCATATATTTTGAAGATATAACTTCCACAATTCCACAAAAGCCACCCTGACTGAAGACAATTTCTAGTATTTTTGGAAGGCAGCAGATTGAAGAAAGAGCCTTAACCATGAATTTGAAGCGGAAAAGGAAGGTTGTTGTGTCTTAATAAATTTTCTTTTCTTCCATCTCTTCTAGTCCATCGATCCTGGGCAACAGTTCACTTGGGAACACTCCAACCTCGAGGTGAATAAGCCCAAGAACCGCTACGCCAACGTCATTGCCTACGACCATTCTCGGGTCATCCTCCTCCCAATCGAAGGTACAGATGAAATTGGGGAGGGAGGAGAAATGAGTTGTGGGTTGACTTCTTCAGAAGCAAAGAGTCCCATCATGGTTTTTTTGCTGTCGAGAATTTGCTCTTCCTGTACAAACCTTAGATGAATTCAAGAGGGCTTCCACAGTGGTGAAATGTAAAATTTGTTACTACCGGTTCTGTGGGTGTGGCTTGGTGGTGGTGGTGGTAATATGATTGAGTGGGCGTGTCTTTTAAAACCATTTTTTCTACAACCTCTTCAGCTGAAGAGGTTGTAAAAAAAATGCTTTTAAAGCCTCTGACGATCCCAGCTAACTTGCCTGATCAGCAGAGGCTTTTTTTTCCTTTTAAAAATATTTTTTCTATAACCTCTTTGGCCAAAGAGGTTGTAGAAAAAATGCTTTTAAAAGCCTCTGCTGATCCCAGCTGAGCCGCACGATCATCAGAGGCTTTTTTTTTTTTACTTTTAAAAGCATTTTTCAGCCAAAGAGGTTGTAGAAAAAATGCTTTAAAAAAAAAAAAGCCTCTGATGATTGCCCGGCTCAGCTGGGCAATTGGGGGGGGGGGCAGGGATTTTTGCTACTGGTTCTCCGAACCACCCGCCTCCATCGCTACTGGATTGGGCGATCCGGTCCGAACTGGGAGCATTTCACCCCTGGGCTTCCAGTTCTTCTCATCCACCATGTTTAATCTACAGTGATCCTTTGAATAGGAGAGTGTAGAGGATCGGAGCTTCTTGGAGATGGGAAAAGCTCAGGGCCTGGATGGTTGTGATCTTGCATTCTTTACTACTGTATCATCCTGGTTGTCCCAAAGGTGCTTTTTCAACTGGAATTTCTTTTGTTTTTCCTTGAAAATGTTTCACTTCTCATCCAACAAGCTTCTTCAGTTCTGAAGTACTAAAGTTCTGAGAACAGAATTGAAGAAGCTGTTTGGATGAGAAATGAAACATCTTCAAAGAAAAACTAGAAAGTCCAGTTGCCTCTTGAAAAAGCACCTTTGGAACAACCATGACTGGATGACTGAGAATCTCCATAAATATCATTCTGGTGAGGGGTGGGTTCTACTTAACTTTACTACCGGTTTGCCTCGCGCCCGTGCGCGCTCTCTTTGCTCGTGCCCACGCACGCTCTTCTGTGCATGCGCAGATCACTTACGATGATGTCTGGGTCAGTGGTCGGAGCCTCCCACTGGTTTTACTACCGGTTCTTGCGAACCGGTCCGAATCGGGGGCAACCCACCACTGGTCCTGGTTCTGGGGGTTCGTAACTGGGGTATCTTTCCTCCACTAAAATTTCATCCTAGGAATAACAATGTTAGAGCTGACTGACCCTTGACTGGGTTGCATGTCCACTTCCCCATTATATACCAATAATTCCAAAGCTTCCTGACTTCTTAGCTTCTTAACAGAGTAATAGAATAACAGAATTGGAAGGGACCTTGGAGGTCTTCTAGTCCAACCCCCTGCTCGAGCAGGAAATCCTGTATCATTTCAGACAAATGGTTGCCCAATCTCTTCTTAAAAACCTCCAGTGTTGGAGCACCCACAACTTCTAGAGGCAAGTCGTTCCACTGATTAATTGTTCTCACTGTCAGGAAATTTCTCCTTCATTCTAGGTTGCTTCTCTTCTTGATTGATGATGAACCAAATTTAGGAGCAAAGTTTTGAGTCATTGGATAGACTCAAGATTGAGTGCTTTCTCTTTAGCAGGGAGTCAGCATGGTTCTGTAATGATAAATCTCTTGGACCGACACAGGATAATTAGAAATGTATCTCAGTATCTTTCCATAATGTTTTTGGCTATTGCTTTGACCGCACAGGCTGAGAATCTTAGAAATTGAAGTCCAACAGGTTGGAAAAGGCTGGGATAGCCATTTTGATTGCTTTGTTCCTTGGTGATTGGTTTGTGGTCCTTCAAGTCCTTCTTAACTCCTGGGGACTACATAGATAGGTCCATGTGGTTTCCTTGGTAACAATTTTAGAAGTGGCTTGCCGCAAATAGCTTCTTCCAGCAATGAGAGGGAGAGGGTGTATTTAAGGCTACCCAGCTGCCAAATTCTCCAGGACTGGCTGGAGACCCCAAATCTTTCCTACTTACCACCTTGAGGAACAAGACCATAACTTGCAATCTGAAATCACCCAATCCCGTTCCTGCTCCTAAGTAGCCTCCACAAGAACCAGATCGGCTCCACCTGTTCAGAAGATTCTCCTGATGCTTAAGCCACGCCCCTTTATGGATTCTTTTCTGCCTCTTGACCGTTGCCTTGTCCTCTGGATTAAGCGGTAACAATTTTGGAGTGACGTCTTTTTCAGGCTACAGCCGGAGCTGTTGGAAGTACTGTAAATGGCTTTAATGGCTATGCTCCCGCTCCACTTTGAAAATAAATCACAAATTAATCTGATCGGTCAGTTTGGGTTAAAGGGGGGCCGTTGGGGATCCCTAAAGGTTGATTCACTGGAGGACGAGTGAGTTTGAAGTTTTTCCAAAATCCAATTGCTTTCCCTGATCTTACCGAGAATGAGGGCAGGATGCAGGAAGGAAATATGTGACAAAGATAACATTTATTTATCTTTCCTTTCAGTTCAAGTACAGCTAGTCCTTGACTTATTATTTTAGTTTAGTGACTATTAGTTTAGTGACTATTTGAATGGCATTGAAAAAAGTGACTTTTGACAGTTTTCTTATGACCGTTGCAGCACCCCCGTGGTCACATGATCAAAATTTGGGCATTTGGCAACAGGCTCTTATTTATGACGGTTGCAGTCTCCTGGAGTCACGTGATCCCCTTTTGCGACCTTTTGACAAGCAAAGTTCACAGGGAAGCCAGATTCACTTAACAACCGTGTTACTTACTTAACCACTGCAGTGATTCACTTAAAAAAGGTCTTAAATGGGTCAAAACTCACTTAACAACTGTCTTGCTTAGTAACAGAAATATTGGGCTCAAATGTGGTTGTTCGTTGAGGACGACCTCTAATTCTATTTTTGGCAGGTTTCAGGGGGGGCATGTGATTCTTTCGGCCACAGTGTGAAAAGGGGTACCAATTTTGGGATTTTCTGTCTGCCTAAACCCTAAACAGACCTGACCCTGCCTTATGTAGCCTTCTGCACAATATGGGGGAAACAATGCATTTTTTTCCAGAGGCATCAGGAAAAAGAAAAGGATTTTCTTTTAATTACAGAGTGCATTCAGACCTTCAGCCTCCTTTTTTGAGCAAAGCAGGCTCTTTAATTTAAAGATATGTCAGGTCAGTGCCGCTAACGCTGGTCTGCTTTGTCTTCCGTGTTAGCGGAATATAGAAATCCTTTCTGGAAGGGGCCAAAACAGACTTAATATGTAAGGTTGCTCTCGTTTGTGCAGCTGAGGTCAAACTGATAGGTATGGAGTTCAAAGAAATTACCAGCACGGCTGTGTCCAGAGAAAAACGTTACTCTTGGGGGATTTTGCTCGGCCCTGCTTTCCGCAAACTGGCAGCTCAGAGCAGCTGTCCTTTCTGATGGCGGAGCTGAACTCCATAAAGCCAATAAGCGCCATTAAACTTTCCAAGGGCGAAGTTGATAGAGGGCCTTGGACAAAATGGATTTTTTAATCTGCATCCCCGGCTCCTTTCAAAGGCCGGCTAGGGTCAGGAGCAGCCTCTTTGCAGCTTAACCTCTTTCGATTGCTTTGCTGCTCTCTGGGTGCAAGGTAATTTCATGGACTCGGGGTGGGGCAAGGAAGGGAGAGGGAGGGGAAACTGTGGGGGGGGGGAGCTTGCAAACGTTTGACTGAATTTCAGGGAGGGAGGGGTGTTTGGAGAGCTTGTGCCGGTCCTTTGCTGATTTGCTTAGCGCTGTTGCATAGTGAAATGAAAATGGAGGGAAAGGAAAGGAAAGGAAAGGAAAGGAAAGGAAAGGAAAGGAAAGGAAAGGAAAGGAAAGGAAAGGAAAGGAAAGGAAACAGAATAACAGAGTTGGAAGGGACCTTGGAGGTCTTCTAGTCCAACTTCCTGCTCAAGCAGGAAACCCTATACTATTCCAGACAAATGACTGTCCAGCTGTCCAGTCTCTTCTTAAAAACTCCAATGTTGGAGTCTCCAGTGTCTCTCCTTGATTAGTTTCCACCCGTTGCTTCTTGTCCTGCTTTCAGGTGCTTTGGAGAATAGCTTGACTCCCTCTTCTTTGTGGCAGCTCCTGAGATATTGGAACACAGGAAAGAAGAAAAGGAAAGGAAAGAAAAGGAAGGGAGGGGAAGGGAGAGGGAAAGGGAAGAAAAGGAAAGGGAAAAGAAAGGGAAAATTTCCCTTCCCCAAGGAAAGGCTTGTGCAGAGAATTATATTTCTTTAGTTGACAACTAAAGGTGTGGCTGTAGCTCACTGAATTTTTAAAACCTGGCAATATTTGCTTCCAGACTGTCTCCCTGTCTCTCTGCAGCTGCTGGTTTGGAGAGGGTGGGATTAATTGTGCAGCTCTCAAAAAGTCCAGGAATTGATTAAAGACTTTGATTCCAATATGGCTCTTCTTCTTTTGACTGCTCCACATACAGGCATCCTAGGGAGCGACTACATTAACGCCAACTACATCGACGGGTACCGCAAGCAGAACGCCTATATTGCCACTCAGGGCCCTTTGCCGGAGACCTTTGGTGACTTCTGGCGGATGGTTTGGGAGCAGCGTTCCGCCACGGTGGTGATGATGACAAAGCTGGAGGAGAAATCCAGGGTAAGAAAAAAAAATGCAGTCAGTTGGATGGCGCTCCTGCCTAACCTATTGTGAAAAGTTAAGAACAGAGAGCCGAATGTGGGATCCTTGGTGCTCTCTGAGCTTGGTTGATTTCTTGCACATGTTTCATTACCTAACTAGATAACGTCAGTGTTAGAAAAGAGTGGATTTGCAGAGAGGAGAAAGAAGAGGGCGAGGTGGGGGAGGGAGTCTGTGAGATCCTTGGTGAACTCTGAACTGCTCTCTGTTTTCTTGCAGAAGTTTCATTACCCAACTAGGTAACATCATCAGTGCTGAGCGCTAAACTGCAGGTTAAATCCAAAAATGCCAGGGAATTTTTGGAAGCTTGGCATTGAGACAAATTACTCATCAATAGACGTGTATGGATAAACCACATTTACACATCATTCAAAGGAGAGAGGAAAAAAGACTAAGAAGGAAACAAAAAGAACAGAACAGATTCTCCCCAGGGATCCAACACCCAGATAAGCAGAGATTAACACCAGACAAACAATAAAGTAGAAATACCCTAATCAAGAAATTCCCAAGGGAAAAACCACAGCCCCACCTGCACTGACACTGTATATAAATAGGCATCAAACCCTCCTCTCCCTCAGACTGATGATGTTACCTAGTTGGGTAATGAAACATTTCCCAGAAAACAAGCAAGCTTAGAGAACACCCAGGATCTCACAGTTCAACCCTGAGCTACAAATATTTTCCTCTATAGAAAGTCAAATGTTCCGGTCCAGTTTTAGGGAAGGCCGTTAAATACAACCAAGGGCCTGTGCTTTTTTATGTGTGTCATATGTGTAATGCATGTAAAAGGGCACAGCTTTGATCCTGCAGTTGTGAAGGTGACAGCATTCCAGCCCCTAAATTAGCCGGGGTGGGGGGGGGGGAGGTGGCAGAAATTTTTAAAAAGTAAAGAATGGGGCTGGAATGCTGTCACCTTCCTTATTTCTTCGCAAATGAAAAGCTTTTTCTGGTTTGAGGTTGAATTTATTAATTGATTACCCATCTTGCCTCATAAAGTACGTGTCGATCGTGATATGTTTTATATTTATATTTTATAAATATTTTTATACTTATTACATTGTAATACATTTATTACATTGTCACCTTGAAGAGGTGAGATATACACTGCTGAGAACTGTTTGTCATTAGAGCTGCCTCGAAGCCTAGTAAAATAATTAAATTAAGCTGATCCAATGAATGAACATGAAGAAATTTATGTTTGGGGGTTTTCATGCAAATATTTTTTTAAAATCCATCCCAATTTCTTTTGTTTTTCTCTACCCTGTCGCTGAATTTTAATGTTTTGATCTCTCTGTACTGATCCATGACCCTTGCGATTTATTGACATTTTATAAATGAGACAAATTGATCGTATCTCCAATGGGACTGAATAGTTCTGTAATTAAAGATCAGAGGAGAAACTTCTAGAGTTGATGTGGGATTCAAAATTCAGTTCCCTGGAAATGAGACTTGAAAACCACAAGGCCACTTCACCTTGAAATCTCAGGTGTGACCTGAACTCAATTTTTTTTAGCGTAGGCTTCAGGATTTCACAGTGCCAAATTTTAATTTCTTGTAACCTTTGGCATCTCCACTTAGAAAAGACAGACAGCTGACAGTCAGTTGGTGATCTCTGATTTTGTGGGTCAAACATGAGCAAGTTCAGTGTATCCTTATATTTTGATTCTTCATGTTTCTTCAGTTTTGTGTTTGTCCTGTGGAGCTAATTATGTAATACAACCCATATACTGATTTTTTTTTCAGATCAAGTGTGACCAGTACTGGCCAGGCCGGGGCACAGAGACTTACGGGATGATCCAAGTGACCTTGTTAGATACCATTGAGTTGGCCACATTCTGTGTCCGCACCTTCTCTCTGCACAAGGTGAGAACAAGGCCTCTTTCCTTTGGTAAGTTTAGTATGGAGAAGAGAGGATGGCTAAAGATCTGAAGGATCAGAATTCTTCAGAGTTGGGCTGAACAGAGAGACCAGGAAGCAAGTAATTTAAAATGCAAAGGAGTAGGCTTCAGGAGAGTGTTCTGATGGTAAACGCAGCCCACCAATGGACAAACTGCAGGTCCTTGATTTACAACCATTCATTTAGTGACCATTTAAAGTAACCACTCTCAATTGTGGACGTTAGTGGAGGATTACCTGTATACTGCTACAGTATCCAGATGATCATTTATCGAAACATCTCCAGAAAATCCATCCATCCATTCATCATCTGTCTATATCTCTATCTACGGTATCTGTCTATATCTGTCTATCTATATCTATTGATGTCTGTCTGTCTGTCTGTCTATCTACCCCCCACTTTTATTATTTTACAAATAACTCAAGGTGGCAAACGTATCTAACACACCTTCCTCGGCCTAGTTCCCCTACAACAACCACTGGGAGGTGGGTTGGGCTGAGCGAGAGGGACTGGCCCAAAGTCTCCCAGCCAGTTTTTATGCCTAAGGCAGGACTAGAACTCACAAACTCCCGGCGATTGATTGACCCAAAGTCACCCAGCCAGCTTCCGTGGCTAAGGCGGGACTAGAACTCACAGTCTCCCACTTTCTAGCCTGGTGCCTTCACCACTAGACCTTTTGATCGTAGAACAGAAGGCTTGGAAGTGCCCTTAGAGTCACTTCAACTCCTTGCCCAGTGTAGCCTCCCTTCAGCAAAGGGGTCCAACACCTCTTTAGGCAGTCTGTTTTACTAATGGAGCAGGCTGTTCCTACTAAGTAATTCTGAGACACGGTTGTCCCAAAGGTGCTTTTTTCCAAAAGACAACTGGACTTCCTTGGTTTTTTCTTTTTCCCTTTTGAAAACATTTCACTTCTTATCCAAAAATCCTTCCATTCCCCACCAGTCAGTTAGAACCGAAGAAGCTTCTTGGATAAGAAGCGAAATGTTTTTCAAAGGAAAAAAACAAACAAAGAAATCCAGTTGCTTTTTGGGGGGAAAAAGCACCTTTGGGACAATCAGATTGGTCATGTGACTGGTCTATTTGATGATTTTATGACCATGATGGACAAGCTCCCTTACGGGTCGTAAGTCGAGGACTGCCTTCATGTGATAGGAACAACAACCAATTCAGCCTGTGTTTTCATTTGCTTATAAGAGATTGTGCAAAGCGAGTACATCATGCCGTCTTCCTTTCTGATCTGCGTCCACAGAATGGTTCCAGTGAGAAACGTGAAGTCCGCCAGTTCCAGTTCACCGCCTGGCCGGATCACGGTGTTCCCGAATATCCCACTCCATTTCTGGCTTTTCTCAGGAGAGTGAAAACATGCAACCCACCTGATGCTGGCCCCATCGTCGTGCACTGCAGGTATTCCATGCCAACCCTTTGGGGCCCCAATTGGTGGTGATGCTACAAGACGAGGATTTATTTTTATTTATTAAATTTATGTGCCATCCATCTCATTTTGAAGTGATCCGGAACAAGGTTTGCCTTGGAAACTAAGGAAAGGCATGGATTCTTTTTTAATCACTTTTAGCAGTAAGGATATCGGGGAAATCTCTTGCCCATCGTCCTCTTTGCTGTGGGGACTAACGATTGGTGGGAGCAGACGGAGGGCATCTGCTCCCACCTGCCCTGGGTACAGGATATAATGATGGCCTACTTCTCAATTGTGCCAATATGCCCCCCTGTAATAAGATCCAAACTTTAGTGGTCCTGAAGCAGTGGTGAAATGCTACCGGTTCGCACCGGTTCAGGCGAACTGGTAGTAAAAAAAAACCTACCAGCTCCTCCGAACCGGTATTTCCGACAATCACCTGTGCCGCGCAATTTAAAATTGCAGGAAATCCTGCTTTCTAGTGAATCTAAATCATGCGGCACAATTGATTTCCCCCCCCTCACTGTTCTACTTACCTTCCCAAGCCTCCTTTTGGTGCGTACTACACATGCGCGGCCAGCGAACCGGTGGCAAACCGGTTCAGATTTCACCACTGTCCTAAAGGCAATATATAGGGCAACATTTTACTCCATGACAGAAGCTGAATTTCTCTGCTCAAAATGGGGATCCGGGTATGCAGCTGAATTTAATTCTAATTTGCATGAGGAACAATAGCCTTTACAGCGTGTGGATGAAATCTAACACTAGGATCCATTTATCAAACCTTGACAATCAAGCAGGATCCGGAGATGTGTATTTATAATTAAGGAGGACATTCTTATAGCAGTGAGATTTGGATGAAATTGTCTGTGTGAATATTAACCTTTTCCAAATGTAGTCATTCAGGACTGTTATCTGAGCTTCTTAATAGCGTTCTTTCTACATCTGACATCTGGGCTATGAGGATCAATCTGTTACGCTTCTCCCCGCAAAGCTAGGCTGAAACCAATTAAACGAGCACAGAAGAGTCCAAAAACTTCGAAGGAATTTATCACAGAAAAGCTATAATCAAAGAACCCCAGGAATTGCTGTGTAGCAAACGAGAGTCCTGTTTATATCAAAGCTCATGTCTCTCTTACCTGAACTGTGGAACAGGCTGGAGACACCCTCTGTTTTGAGGAGAGGGAAATTATTTCTTGTTTTGGAAATAAACAGATCTAACTATGTCAGAACGAACTGTCGCCAAATCAGACCAAACTGCCACCGGGGGGTGGGGCGGGGAGAGGAATTACAGGCAGGGGATGATGGAATTAGAATTAGATGGTGGAGGGATTTTTTTTTTTTTAATTTAAAAAGAAAAGAAACAGCTTCTCGAATACAGACAAATTTTTAAATCTGCAAATGAACAAAGCACAGGTAGCCCTCAACCTGGAACCAGAATTTCCCTTGTTAAGCAAGGCAGTTGTTAAGTGAGCAGAGCCTGATTTTATGAGCTTTTTGCCACAATTGTTGAGCGAATCACCGCAGTTCTTAAGCCAATCACATGGTCATTAAGCAAATCCACCTTCCCCCATTGGCTTGGCTTGTCAGAAGCTGGCTGGGAAGGTCACAAATGACCCCAGGAAGGCTGCAACCATCATCAATACCTCCCAGTTGCCAGGTGCCCTGGATTTTAATTAGGTGACTATGGGGATGCTACGACAGTCATAAGGCTGAGGACCTTTTTTCAGCAACTTGTAACTTCAAACAGCTGTTAAACAAATGGTTCTAAATGAGCTGCAGACTGGGAAATTTCAATAAATTGTTAGATGCTCCTTCCCCCTCTGCCTCTCCCGCCCTCCGGCACAGAGAAATTGGATGTACAGTGGAGCATTCCTCACAACGCTGCAGAGATCCCTTGGCATCCAACCCCCCCAAAATGTGATTTCTTTTTCGTTTTTTAAAAAAACGCCCACCTTTTCTCCCTTCCCTTCAAATGGATTACTCGGGAGACTGAATGCTTTGGCAGCACACAAACCTAAGGAGTACAGGTAGTCCTTGACCTACAGCAGTTCATTTAGTGACTGTTCAAAGTTACACCACCACTTAAGAAAGTGACTTATGACCATTTCTCACATTTATGAATGTTGCAGCACTGCCCCCGCGGCCCCCCCCCCCCGGTCATGTGATCAAAATTCACACATTTGGCACCTGACTCACATTTATAACCTTTGCAAAGTCCCAGGATCATGTGATCCTCTTTTACGACCTTCTGACCAGCAAAGTCAATGGGGAAAGCCGGATTCACTTAACAACTTTGTTGTTAACTCAACAACTGCAGTGATCCGCTTAACAGCTGCGGCAAGAAAGGCTGTAAAACGGGGCCAAACAAATGTCTCGCTTAACAACAGAGATTTGGGGCTCAATTTTGGTTGTAAGTCGAGGACTACCTGTAATAACAACCAGAATGTAGCAGGAACGTCCCCATTGCAGCCACCCCCTTCTGCACCTCATCCTGTTCTGGAAGCTGTTATGCAGGTGAAATGCACCAGAAAGCACCCCGTGGCACTGATAAGTCAGTCGGTGCGCCTCCCCGTCTTGTGCTCCCTCCCTGGCACACGTTACTCCGATCTCAGAGAATGACAATCCATCCAATTTCTTGTGAAACATAAACCCCGGAGCTATTGGCTTGTTGATTTCGCCCAACCTACACTCTCCTGACGGATGTAATATAAGTCAAACAGATCGCCTGCTGCCCCTAAGTCACTTCTGGTTTTCAGATCAGACAGCAGGAGGTCACTAGATACAGCCATCGAGATGTCAACCGCGAGTCAACCTAAAAAATGATTTTTCCCTTAAGCACCACACATAAACATCCCCGGTTAAGGAGCCAAACTGAAAAGGCCTGATTTATCCCCATGTAGGTAACCCTCGAAGTACTCACTTAACAACTGTCTGGTTTACCAGTGGAAATTATGGGCTGAATTGTAGTCGCAAGTCAAGGATTACCTGTATTTCTACAGATGACTTTGATCCATCTACGACCACCTTAACGGGCAGGCACAAAGGAAGGACCATATAATACCTCTTATGATCATAAATATAATGCCAATTCTATCAGAGGCTTAGCATGCATTTCTATCTCTATTCTTTGCCATTTGAAGGATTTAATTTGGAATCGACACATTCACAATTCCAGGTTGGCCATCTGGTTAAGTATCTTATGACTTTGTTTCCTTGGGGTGGAGTTAACAGCAAGAGGGGCGGCATATAAATTTAATAAATGAATAAATAAACCATCAGGAGTTCTGAAAGAGAAGGGTAGAAATTGCATAGCCACCATTTAGCCGGAGAAGATTATATATAGGAAGCTCGCTTCCCGTTATTCAGGATGCTGCTTATAAGCACTATGTGCTTAGAGCTCGAAGCTTTGTTAGAGATCCCAAACACCCACTTCATGGTCTGTTTCTGTTGCTCCCCTCTGGGAGGAGGTTCCGAAGTATTTCTAGCAGAACTACCAGATTCTGTAACAGCTTTGTTCCCTATGCCGTCCATCTGGTAAACTCTCAAGATTCATTTCTCTCACCATGTACATGTATACATCCGAACTACACTGTGTTGTTTCTCTGTGTCATATAATGTATGTTATAATTTTGTATTTCTTTATTTATTTTGTCATATTTATGAAGTGTATATTGGAGGTGGAAACCTTTTGAGAGCTGTAGGCAACGAACTTTCTGGTTTTTCTTTGAAGACGTTTCGCTTCTCATCTAAGAAGCTTCTTCAGTTCTGACTGGATGGTAGGGAATGGAAGGATTTATACCCCTTGCAGACAGAATGGAAGGAGAATAAATCCTTCCATTTCCCCACCATCCGGTCAGAGCTGAAGAAGCTTCTTGGATGAGAAGCGAAACATCTTCAAGGGAAAACAAAGAAAGTCCATCTGCCTCTTGAAAAGAAAAAGCACCTTTGGGACGGCTGAGAATTTCCATAGACATGTATGCAAAGAAATTTCATTTTAATGTATGCTGATTAGTGTACATTCAAAGTGATAATAAAGTTATTCTAAGTCTAATTTAGATGAAAGATTTCTTTAATCCCCTATTTTTCCTCTACCCCACTCCTATTTTTTATTCTTCCAGCGCTGGGGTGGGTAGGACCGGCTGCTTTATTGTCATCGATGCCATGCTGGAGAGAATAAAACACGAGAAGACGGTGGACATTTACGGGCACGTCACCCTCATGAGGTCCCAGAGAAATTACATGGTACAGACAGAAGACCAGTACAGTTTCATACACGACTCTTTGCTAGAAGCCGTCGCCTGTGGGAACACGGAGGTCCCCGCTCGGAATCTGTACACCTATATCCAGAGGTTGGCACAGATAGAAGTGGGAGAACACGTCACAGGCATGGAACTGGAGTTCAAGGTGAGCAGAGGTATAGGGGTGCATGATGGCTCAGGCAGGTTGCCCTGTTGCATCTTCCCTGGGAGCAGTGGGTGGCCCAGGTTAGCCAGCACAAAATTGCAATCTGTACAGATAATCCTCGACTTATAACGTGTTCCAATATCTCAGGGGTTGCCACAAAGAAGAGGGAGTCAAGCTATTCTCCAAAACACCTGAGGGTAGGACAAGAAGCAATGGATGGAAACTAATCAAAAAGAGGAGCAACCTAGAACTAGGGAGAAATTTCCTGACAGTTAGAACAATTAATCAGTGGAACAACTTGCTTCCAGAAGTTGTGAATGCTCCAACACTGGAAGATTTCAAGAAGAGGTTTCACAACCATTTGTCTGAAATGCTTCCTGCCTAAGCAGGGGGTTGGATTAGAAGACCTCCAAGGTCCCTTCCAACTCTATCATTCTGTTCTATTTTATTCTAACTATTTGTTTAGTAGCCATTTGAAGTTACAACAAAATGGGACTTATGACGATTTTCATACATAAGACCATTGTAGCATCACCATAGTCACATGATCAAAATTCAGACACTTGGTCACTGGCTCATATTTATGACGGTTGCAGTTTTCTGTGGTCGCCCTTTTGCAAAGTCCGTGGGGAAGCCAGATTCTCTTTAACAGTTGCATTATTAAGTTAACAACAGCAGTGATTCACTTGACAACTATGGCAAGAAATGTTGCAAAATGAGGCAAAAGTCACTTAACAACTGTCTTTAGCAATGGAAACTTTGGACTCCATTGTGGTCATAAGCCGAGGACTATCTGTATTTAGCGGGGAAAGCATTTACTTTGGATTCAGAAAGTGTTGTGTCTTGCCATGTACCAGGAAGATAGAAAGACATCCGGGCGGGAGTGTGATTTGCAGAATTCTCCATTGGGGTGGGCTGGCATGGACAATATTCAGTTAATGCAGCATTTCCCAGCCTGGGTGACTTCTGGACACATAAATTTGAACTTCAAAAATGTTTCAGCTGGTTGAGGAATTCTGGGAAATACACAGGTTTGAGATTGACCATCAATGCCCAGAATCCAGCTGGCAAATTTTGAGCATGACCTATGTAACAGTGTCCCACATATAAAGGTCCAAGAACACATCTTTTAGAGCTATATTCCACTTGAAGAATTCTCAGCAGAGGCCATGTTGAATCCTGGGAATACAAATCTCTGTCTCTTTAGGGAAAACTTCAACTCCCAGAATTCTCAGCAGTAGCCATGCTGGCTGGGGAATCCTGGGAGTTGAAGTCCATACATCTAGCGAGTGAGCATTTATTCCTGGAACCTTCAACAATGGCCACTAAATGGGGAATTCTAGGAGAAGAAACCCACTTAAGTGACCTGCTATCCTCTCACCCACCTGTGCTCTTTTCCTCTGCCAGAGACTCGCCAACTCCAAAGCCCACACCTCCAGGTTCATCAGTGCCAACCTGCCCTGTAACAAATTCAAAAATCGCCTTGTCAACATCATGCCATACGAGACCACACGGGTTTGCCTTCAGCCTATCCGCGGAGTCGAGGGCTCCGACTACATCAATGCCAGCTTCATTGACGGATACAGGTAAAGTACAGGGATGGACGCCTGGTTCCTTTGTCTCTTCCTGTTCTCTATGCCGGCTGCCAATCATCCTTGGTCCTCAGCATACATTATGTGCTATGATGTTATACATTAGAGGTGTGTGTGTGTGTGTGTGTGTGTGTGTGTGTGTGTGTGTGTGTGTGTGTGTGAGACTTCTGTAGAGCTTTTCTACAGAATGCACTGGCCCAGTTCTTGTTCTCTTTTTACCTTGCTTTTCCTTCTGAATGTTAAGCCTGAATAGGTTTAACCTTAAATAAAAAGGTTCTTTGCAAATTTCAACTGGTCCACAAGAGTTTCTGGATCCTATTCTGGTAAGGAGTTGCCACTGGAATAAGTCTTCATCTCCTATTGGCATCAAGCCCTGTGATCTCTGAACTGCAGAAATCTAGGGGACCATGAGTGACAGCAGAGAGAAACCAAAAAATAAAATGGCTCTTTTCCTCCACCTAGTGCTCACGTGGATCTCTGAAGCCCCACATTACGTGTCCTAAATTAGTGCTGCTAAAAACAATGTCTTTGAATTTGGAAAACAAATAGTTCCTTACCAATAAAAGAGAATATTTGTAGCTCAAGGCTGAACTGTGGGAACCATGGTGCTCTCTAAGCTTGGTTGGGGTTTTTTTTTTGGAGATGTTTCATTACTCAATTAGGTAAGATCATCAGTGCTAGAAGGGAGTGGGGTTTGTGGAGTAGAGGAAGAGGAAGACGATGGGGTCCTTGGTGCTCTCTGAGGTTGGTGATTTTCTTGCAGATGTTTCATGACCCAGCTAGGTCACCTCATCAATGCACTGATGATGTTACCTCGTTGGGACATGAAACGTCTGCAAGAAAACCACCAACCTCAGAGAGCACCCTGGACCCCACAGATAAGTTCCTTATTTCTGTGTATCAAGTTTCTCCTGACATTTGATGAAGGTGGGCTTCCTAGTTACATGTCAAAGTTAGATCCTGCAAGGCTGAAGTTTGAGAAGTGTTTAGCATCGATTCTTCAACCTGGAAGGGATGAGAAGTGTTACCAGAAGTCATCCTTTACTGCTTTGCTCTCTGGGGCTGGTGGGTTCAAGATGACGATCCCATCTCTGCTGTCCAGCCTGACCTGGGTCTTAACATTCTTCTGGACCAGAGTGAGCGATTATGGTGACTTTATAACCTGTGGACTTGGAATTCTGGGAGTTGAAGTCCACAGGTCCTAAAGTCACCATAGTTACCCTCTCCTGTTCTGGACTGTCATGGTACAAACCTTCATTTGCATTCAAAGGCCACCTTGCCTCCTTAGCTTGCCTTCCAATAGGGCTGGTTTTCCTTGCTCCTTCCTGCAGGCAACAGAAGGCCTACATCGCCACCCAGGGACCCTTGGCGGAGACCACAGAGGACTTCTGGCGCATGCTGTGGGAGAACAACTCAACCATTGTGGTGATGTTGACCAAGCTGCGAGAGATGGGCCGGGTAAGTGGGACATCCTGGCTTGTTGGTGCTTCATTTTGAGCCCCAGAATGTTGGGTGAACATCCCTTGAATGGCAAGCTTTGATTTCCGGGGTGTTGTTCTCCCAGGCAATGGATTAGTAGTGTACATCGAGAGGCCCAATCTCTCATCTTGATGTGTCTGAAATAGGGCATGAGGTTAATGGCACAGTTGTGGCCCTCCTCTTGTTTTTTTGGGGCCCTTTCCTTGCAGAAACTCCTGGCTGCGAATGGCTGTTTGCGTATAGCCCCATACACAGCTAGAAATGCACATGATAAATCCTTCAATTTAAATCTCGGATTAGATGATAGCCAAGTTTGGACTATTAGGAAGACAGCAGGGAAATTAGTTGTATATCTCCTGCATGGCATGTTCTCAACCCTCCTAAGTAATAGCTGTGTGTTTGTGGTTAGCAATAGCACTTATATACTACCTCACAGTGCTCTACAGCCGTCTCTAAATTGCCCCCCAACAATCTGGGTCCTCATTTTACTGACCTCGGAAAGATGGAAGGGCGAGTCAACCTTGAGCCGGGCAGGATCGAACTCCTGGCTGTGGGCAGCCTGCAGTACTGCATTTTAACCACTGTGCCACCATGGCTCATTGGTGCCCTCTGTCCCTGTGGCCGAGGGGCTAAACAGAGGAGCATAATAATAATAATAATAATAATAATAATAATAATAATAATAATAATAATAATAATAATAATAATAATAATAATAAAAAAAAAGAGAATCCCAGCTGCTAAACTTTGCTGACATGGAGTAACATGATAGTAACCGGTTTTCTTAAAATTCTAATTTTAACACTCAAATTATTTCCAAAGGGAATGCACATCCAGGCAGTTGGCTTTGAAGTAGGCAAGCCCCTCAAGGGAATTTTATTGCATGAAATACCTCAGTGTGAGGCTGATGCAGGTAGGGTCTGTATCTTTTTTTTTTTTTTTTGGCCAGCAGCAAATGAGCTTCTTTTTCTGTTGGTCCACAGGAAAAGTGCCATCAGTACTGGCCAGCCGAGAGGTCTGCACGGTATCAGTACTTTGTGGTGGACCCCATGGCTGAATATAACATGCCTCAATACATCCTCCGAGAATTCAAGGTCACCGACGCCAGGGTAAGCCAAATGCCAGATTCCCATCCCGTAACAGCTTTCCAGGATCAGACGGTGCTCAAACGTTGGGAAAGGAATTGGTCCTGAGTACAGATCGTTGGAAGGGGATCGGGTTGGCCATAGATCAGGCTGAACTGTGGGACCGTGTGGTCTACCTGTGTCCTGGATCGGTTGGGCTGTGGGTCTGTGTGATTGTCATCAGTGAGATTCCCTGGGGAGAAAAGATCTCTTAGGGATTTTTATTTTGGCATCCTCCATCTAGCCTCCCACGAGCCAAATATTGTTACAGCCCCAACTTTTTTATTTTTACATACTTAGCAAATAGTAGCCATTCCTATAACCACAAACCACAGGTAGTGCTTGACTTAAAACCATTCATTTAGTGACCGTTTGAAGTTACACCGGCACTGAAAAAAGTGATTTATGACCGTTTTTCATATTGACGATGTTGCAGCATCCCCAACATGGTCACGTGAGCAAAATTCAAACACTTGGCAACTGGTTCATATTTACGACAGTGGCAGTGTCCCAGAGTCATGTGATCCCCTTTTACGACCTTCTGACCAACAAAGCCAATGCTGAAGCCAGATTCACTTAACAACCATGTTACTAACTTAACAACTGCAGTGATTCACTAAACTGCGGTAGCAAGAAAGGTCGTAAAATGGGGCAAAACTCACTTAACAACTGTCTTGCTTAGCAACAGAAGTTCCAGGCTCAATTGTGGTTGTAAGTCGAGGACTACCTGTAATCCAATCAGCCCATCCCAAAGTCAAGATTTCATATTTTTTTTCCATCTCGAACACAAAGGCAGTTTCCAAGCGGAATTTGCCTTTAAGCCTGAAATGCTGCTCAACTCAAGTAACGTATCCCTTTATTTTCTGAGCAGTGGATGATGGTCAAAGCAGTTTACAAATACTAAAAGCACCGTCAGCCTATGTGGTGCAGCGAAGTTCTGAAAATAGCTCAGGCATTATCCTCACCCCCTCCGCACATTTCAGATTAAGGGGTTCTGCTTTCATATACATCTCCCTGTGTGACCGTCTAAAATAAGGAATAATTTTCTTTTCCCCCCCCCTTTATTATACCATGATTATCCAACCCCCCTGATCTCTATAACTAATCATCATTTTGTTTCAACTTGACAATTCTACAGAGAGAAAATTCAGAATGAACAAAAAGATTAAAGATACTTTCTAGTTCACCTGTTCCCCTGGGTTTCCTTCCCCTCCCCTCCCCCCTTCCTGGTTTTTCTTCAAAATTACACCACTGCAAATGCATAATCCACCCCCCCCTTCTTCCTAAACTCCCCTTTATTCCATCTGCATGAATTCTGGTATGAAATCATCAACCACCCCCCCCCCCCCCCCCCCCGTGCTTCCTCTCTCTCAGCGGTTTAATTCTTTGGAATGTATTTCCAAGGATTTCCCTGCTTCTGAAGGATATGAAAAGCCACCTGTGCCTTTTCTCTCTCTTTCTCTCTTTTTTTTTCCCTCCCTCCTTGGGTGACAGATAGCATGCCGTGTCACCCTGACCATTGCACATTTTTTAAAAAATTTCATTACGTTTGTTTCCTGCTCCTTTAAAGAAGTGCAGGAAACCCTTTTCTGAGCCATCGGCATGTCTCAGCCCAGAAATTCAGCAGAAATTCCAGAATTTCTGCTGAGCACCAGATTAAGGGTACCACCTTCTCTCACCCTGAGTGTCAGCCTCGTGCCAGACCTGAGAGGTAGGCTAAATTTGAGTGAGAATGACTTGCCCTTGAGTTTGCAGCAGGGGTGAAATCCAGCAGGTTCTGACAGGTTCTGGAGAACCGGTACCGGAACTTTTGAGTACTTCAGAGAACCAGCAAATACCACCTCTGGCTGGCCCCAGAGTGGGGTGGGAATGGAGATTTTGTAATATCCTTCCCCCAGGAGTTGGGAGGGAATGGGGATTTTGCAGTATCCTTCCCCTGCCAAGCCACACCACGCCCACCAAGCCGGTAGTAAAAAAATTTGGATTTCACCACTGGTTTGCAGCTAAGGAATGATCGAGACTGGACCTTTTGTGGTTTGTCAGAGCCTCAAATTGAGACCTTCGTTCCTTAATTAACAAATCCTCAGATATTTTTATTTTTTTTCCTAGATTTTTTCAGTTTGCCTCTCCTTTTTCAGTTGCATCCCTTTCTTTTGATGCTTCTGCTTTGTTGTGCTGATTTTTTTTTAAGGCACATAAAAAGGATGCAGCACTGGTTGTCAATAGAGTATGTTGAGTTTTCTGACACACACACACGCACAGACACACACACATACACACACAACGTGGCTATCCCTGGAATTCTTAACCTACATGTTTATGTAAAGTATCGATGTGACCAGCTAACCTAAATAAAGTGACTCTGGGCAGCTTACAAGTGAAAGCAAACCAAGGTTAAAGCAACAGTCGATAACATCAATAATGGGTCAGCTGGCTCACCGTTTTCTGATGAGCGCTTGGTTTATCCTGATTCCAACACCAGGGGAATAACCAAGTTTTAAAAACATTTCGAAATGCCAGCAAAATCAGGGCATGTTTTGTTTTGTGGATGGAGCCAATAAACGTTCTTGGAGGGATGAGATTAACCCCCCTCCCAAAAAATAAACTTTATTTGCACTAGAGAAGCAAAAAGCACATGGTTGGCAGAGGTCTCCAGTACAGGTAATCCTCAATTTACGACCAAAATTGGGACCAGAATTTCCATCGCTGTGTAAGACAGTTCCTAACTGAATCATGCTTGATTTTGTGACCTTTTGCCATGGTTGTTAAGCAAATTGCCTCAGTTGTTAAGTGAAACACATAGTCATTAAGCGAATCCAGCGTCCTCCACTGAGTTTTTCTGTTGAAAGCTGACTGGAAAAGGTTGCAAGTGGTGAACCCATGAACTTGGGACGCTGCAACTGTGACAAATACATGGTTGCCAAGCGCCCAAATTTCGATGACATGTCTCTGGGGATGCTGCGACGGTCACAAGTGTGAGGACCAGGCGTAAATAAGTCACTTTTTTCAGTGCCATGCTAAACGAATGGTTACAAGTCAAGGACTACCTTCATTCATTCAGTTTTGAGAACTTACTTGCTTTGCTCTGTTCTACTAGTTCTGTTTTTATACTTTCAAACCTTTTTTTAATTTTATTTCCAGGACGGCCAGTCTAGAACCGTGCGTCAGTTCCAGTTCACTGACTGGCCGGAACAAGGTGTGCCAAAATCCGGCGAAGGCTTTATCGATTTCATTGGGCAGGTGCACAAAACTAAGGAGCAGTTTGGACAAGACGGACCAATTTCGGTCCACTGCAGGTACATACAGCCAAGAAGAGACTGGACTGCCATCTGTCAAAAATGGTGTAGGGCCATGATGGCGAACCTATGGCACGCGTAGCCATATCAGTGGGCATGTGAACTCATTTTTGGGTCTTCTGGGCCCACCAGAAGTAGGGAAACAGGCTGTTTCCTGCCTCCGGAGAGCCTGGGGGAGTGGGGAAGGCTGTTTTCGCCCTCCCCAGACTCCTAGAGAGGCCCTGGAGCCTGGGGACAGCAAAAAACTGGCCTTCCAGTCCCACCGGAAGTTGTTAAATGGGCTGTTTTCGGCCTCCGGAGGGGTGGGGAAGGCTGTTTTCACCCTCCCCAGATTCCTAGAGAGGCCCTGGAGCCAAGTGAGAAAGAAAAACGGGCCTACCGGGCCATCGCGTGCCAGGAACAGGGAGAGGGAGGGTCATGCGCGGGGGCAGGGTGTATAGAACTATGGGTGTGGGCACGTGTGCGTGCAACCCACCACCACCACCACCCCTCCTGGCATGCGATAGCAAAAAGGTTAGCCATCACTGGTGTAGGGTCTGCTTGGACAGGGGGTTGGACTAGATGACCTGGGTTTTATACCCTCTCTGTCTTTGAACTTCCTGGGGCACAGGAAGAGTATCCTGATTGGTTGTCAGGCTCCCAGGGTGTGGGGGATCTTAGCTAGCCTTACTGGCTGATGTAAACTTCTCAGGTGCCACGTGGTGAGTTTCTGTTGCTAGATGGGTCCTATTGTGTTGCAGGTGGGATGCTGAGGCCTTAATGGCCCATTGACAAAGGTGGGGGGAAATGAATTTCTGCTTCTCTGAGTTTCTACTTCTCTTTCAGGGGAAATATTCTGCCTTTTTAGTATATCCTAAAATATTTCATTTTTCTAGGAGGGGTGGGTTTTAAGTTCTAACACTTCCTTTCTTTCTTCCTTCCTTCCTTCCTCCCTTCCCCTCTTTCCTTCTTTTTCCTTCCTGGATCTCCTCCCATCTCTCCTTCTTTTTCTTTTTCTTTCTTCTTTTCATTTCTCCTTTTCTCTCCCTTCTTGCACACTCAAATGCAAAAGGGGAAGCATTTGTCCTTTTGTTTGGTTTTTAGTTTGTTTTGCTAGCCCTCTGCCAGCAAAAACGGAAGTCGGGGTTAGGGTTAGTAACCCCTGTACTCCATTTTTGGCCTGGACGGCCTCTTGCAGCCCTCTGCCAGCGAAAACGGAGTTCAGGGGAGCCACGCGCCCTCCTGTGCTCTGTTTTCACTGGCAGAGGCACCGCGGGCCAGTCCTTTGCTATTTCCAGAGTAGCCCTGAGGGCCAGATCTAAACACCCTGTGGGATGGATCCAGGCCTTGAGTTTGACACCCCTGGTTTAGATAAAAGGCTAATGTGTCCATAGCAATCAGCAGCGGAAGAAGGTCATAAAAGATGCCGGCTGTAATTGTGCGAGCAAAGCAGGGTTTGGGTCGGGTGGTCCCTGCTCCCCTCTCGCCCTCTGGATCCTGCAGATGGCTCTGGATAGGCCCAAGCCCTGGCAGGATTTCTCCACTCACCCCGGACTCGAGCTGGAAAACTGGGCCATTCCCATTGCAGAAAGGCCGAACATTCCTTAAAATGGAGCATCTCTTAACGGCGAATTTCATTTTGCACAACAGGCATCGCTGACCTCTTTACCGCTCTCCATGCACGCAGATCGTTCATCCCCGAGAGTTTTAGTATTTCCCTTCCCCGGAGCTAAAATTATATCGTTGGGCTGTTCTGTTCTGCTCCTTCGCTTCCCCTCCGCCCACTTCTCCTAAAATATAAATTGTGAGCAGCTTTTAGTCCTGATTTCCAGCTCACCTGCAGATGAGCAAAGGAGCCCTTCCTCCATCAGTTTCCTTTCATTGCGAGGCTTGTTAATTGATAAAGGATTTCTTTGTAGAACAGAGAGGAACTAACTGGCTAAATAGCCCATTCAATGGTTAGATGCTGACCTCCTGGTAAATTGCAAAGCTTTAAATTCTGTTTTCTACAGCTCTGGGGAATAGGAGATTATAGCGGGCTGTTGTTTACCGATTGAGGAGAATTGGTAGCTCAGGGTTGAACTGTGGGGTCTTTGGTGCTCTCTGAACTTAGCTATTTTCTTGTAGATGTTTACCCAAATAGGTAGCATCATCAGTGCTACAACGGTGGGGTACAGAAGAGCAGGAGGGGCAGGAAGAGGAAGAGAAGGAGGATTGTGGGGTCCTTGGTGCTCTCTGAGCTTGGTGGTTTTGAATAGAATAGAATAGAATAGAATAGAATAGAATAGAATAGAATAGAATAGAATAGAATAGAATAGAATAGAATAGAATAGAATAGAATAGAATTTATTACCCAACTAGGTAACATCATCAGTGCTAGATGGGAGTGGGGTTTGTGGAGTAGATGAGGAGGAGAGGACTAGAAGGGGTGGTGGCATTTGCTCTCTTTTTATATACAAGTAGCTTGTATATAAAGCTCCTGTGAGTGTCAATGGGAATGTTCTTGCAGATGTTTCATCACCCAACTAGTACCATCACCTGTGCTAGTAGGGAGTGGGGTTTGTGAAGAGGAGGAGGAAGAGGAGGAGGACTGTGGCATCCTTGGTGCTTGGTGGTTTTCTTGCAGACGTTTCATTACCCAACTAGATAGCATCATCAGTGCTAGATGAGAATGATCAGATCACATTGGTCTCTGTTCACCTTTCTACTCCAAACTACTCAGAAAAGCATCTTGGGAACACAGAACCCATCCACCTTTTTCCTAAGATACCCCCAAAAGGTGGGGAGCCCTCCCAGCTTCCAGAAGATAAAATCCCCCAGACGTTGCTTGCTAATCTGTGATTAAGGCTTTCGGTGATTATGCATCAGCCAACAGATTAAGGATTCTCTGCCTGGGCTCGTGGGATTCCACCTTGGCACTGAGAGATCTGTCTCGTGGGTGGAGGACACCATCTGCTTCTCTACCTCTGCCCCTGGCTGGCTAAACCCGAAGAAATCTTGCAAATCCAGCCAAGGAACTGGCATGGGGGTAAATTGACAAGCTGCTGTAGCTCTTACACCCAGGTTTGCAGGTCTGCCTCTTCCGATTCATTCTCAGTTCTTTTTTAGGCAAGCTGCTTTCCCTTGGCATCCCCTGCCTCAAATTGGGAGGAGATCAGAGGACGCTGATTGCATAGGCAGCAGCATACGTAACTGCTTCCCAAAAGCTCTCCTGACAAAGAGCTAGAGATCTTTTGCACATGTTGATTTATTAAATTTAGACCCCAACCATCTCATTCTGAAAAGCTACTCTGGGCAGCTTAACAGTTAAAATGTTGACTTCTTTTTATCATTTTAAATAATAGAATAATAGGTCTTCTACTCCAGCTCAAGCAGGAGACCCTAAACCATTTCAGACAAGTGGCTCTTCAGTCTCTTCTTAAAAACCTCCAGTGATGGAGCACCCACAACTCCTGGAGGCAAGCAGTTCCACTGGTTAATTGTCCCCACTGTTAGGAAGTTTATCCTTACTTCCTGGTTGCCTCTCTCCTTGATTAGTTTCCATTCATTGATTCTTGTCCTGCCCTCGGGTGCTTTGGAGAATAGGTTGACTGCCTCTTCTTTGGGGCAGCCCCTCAAATATTGGAACACTGCTATCATGTCTCCCCAGTCCTTCTTTACTCTAGACTAGAGGTACCCAACTCCTGCAACCATTTTTCATACATTTTAGCCTCTGATCCCCTTATCATCTTTCTTGCTCTTCTCTGCACTCCTTCCAGGGTCTCAAATCTTTTTTATATTGTGGTGACCAAAACTGGATGCAATATTCCAAGTGTGGTCTTACCATAAATATAATAAATTATATTTAAATATGTTTAATATAATATAATAAAATACTGGAAGGGAATGGAATGGAATGGAATGGAATGGAATGGGATAGAATAGAATGGAAGGGAAGGGAAGGGAAGGGAAGGGAAGGGAAGGGAAGGGAAGGGAAGGGAAGGGAAGGGAAGGGATGGGATGGGATGGGATGGGATGGGATGGGATGGGATGGGATATCATCCGTTCCTTCCAAGCCAGGGGCTGGTGGGAGTTTAGTGTTTGCTTTTCTTCCAAGAAATTGATATATTTGAGATTCTTTAAATGAAGGATTTGGATGCACCATGTTATTGACCTCAGTACCTGCCAGAAAAGATGTTCCTAGGCTGGACTGAATTTAAGAGTCCTTGTATTAGCCATCATTGTGGTTGGGGGCTTTGAGTTCATTTGCAGGCTGATTAAGCCAAGGGCTGGCAGGCAGAGTTGGTGGGACTGTGCTATACTTTGCACTGACAGCTCATTAAAACCACTGTGTCTTTTCTCTGGATTCTGCCGCAGCTGTGGGAGGTAGCTGCTTTAAAGAGCGCTTTTCTTTTTTTTTTCTTTTTTTTTAATTTGATTTATATGCCGCCCTTCTCCGGAGACTCAGGGCGGCTTACAATGTGCTCAGCAATAGCCTTCATTCTTTTGTATATTTATACAAAGTCAGCTTATTGCCCCCACAAACTGGGTCCTCATTTCACCTACCTTAGAAAGGATGGAAGGCTGAGTCAACCTTGAGCCTGGCGAGATTCGAACCTGCAGTAATTGCAGGCAGCTGGTCTTAATAAGCTTAATAACAGGGTGCCTTAAACCCCTGTACTACCAAGGCTCTTATCTTTAAAGGTCCATCTCTTGCTTTCAGATCCAAAGGCCTCTTTCACCCTAATTCTCCTGTCTTGGCAACCCTTAGGGTTTCTTCCAGAAATGAGAGAACTTGTAGTCCAGCCTCTCTGGACTGAGGCAGCATGTCCACTTCATGCCTAGCTTTGCAAAAGAAGGCGCTAGATGGGTTTCCTCGCAGGCCCTCCACACACATCGATGTCCCTCTCTTGTCTCTTGGCAGTGCGGGAGTAGGCAGGACCGGCGTCTTCATCACGCTAAGCATCGTACTGGAGCGGATGCGCTACGAAGGGGTGGTGGACATCTTCCAGACCGTGAAGATGCTGAGGACACAACGGCCTGCCATGGTGCAGACAGAGGTGAGAAGGAGGGCTTCACTTCATGTTGGACCCACTCGAGACTCAGAAGGGTTGGGTCAGAGGAAAGAAGGGGGATCAGCGCTTCCCTTAGGACCCCCAAAAGCCTTACCTCCACCCCACCCCACCCTTCCCCTGGCCACATCCTTGCTTCAAAATGGTATTCAGCAGGTTCTGACCAGTTCTGGAGAACCGGTAGTGGAAATTTTGAGTAGTTCGGAGAACCGGTAAATACCACCTCTGGCTGGCCCAGCCCCCATCTATTCTCTGCCTCCTGAGTCCCAGCTGATCGGGAGGAAATGGGAATTTTGCAGTAACCTTCCCTTGCCACACCCACCAAGCCACTAATAAAAAATGTTGAATCCCTCCACTGGTGGAGATGACCTCTGCTGAGGGCTTCAGGGAGGAACCGTCACCCCTTCCCTGGAGGGTCCTTTCCTCCTGCAAAGTAGCAAAAGCCAGCAGGCATCATTTACATGTGCAGCCAGGATCTTCACTGGGGAACCCTCTTAGCACTCAAACAAATATTGGGCTGTGTTTTTCAAAAGAGTCAGGAAGAGAAATCCCTGGTGGGGTGAAAATAATTTGGGGCATGTTTCCAGGTTGTTGCATGCTGGTGGCAGGTCCGTCAGTGGATTCCTCGGAGGACAGGGACAAAACTGGCAAATCTGGGCACATGTGGCGATCAAAGCTCCACCCCTTTTGTCAAAATCTTGCCCATTTTTACCCCAGCTTTTTGTGAAATCTCACAAGATCCAGCTCTACCCTGCTGAATGCCTTTCAGTCCTCAATCCGTGGGTCTTTAGGATGCTCCAAGCTATTTCTACAAACCACGTCCTACAGATAGATGCCAGCCCAGGCAGGCCCTTGAGACTGGGGGAGCCCAGAGTTCGAATTCCCATTCGGCCAGGAATCTCCCAAATGTGACATGATTGAACCTGTGCTTTTTCTGCAGCCTGGTCCGCTATATAGGACTGTTGTGTAATCCAGTCAAATCAACCAGAGATCTTTGAAGCAGCGCCCACTTTACAGATCCAGTAAATAAGAACCTGTGTGGGTCTCCAGCAGCTTCATCCTGGCCTGTTATGCATTTGCAGGACAATTTATTTATTTATCAAAATCTATTTGGTGGCTATCTCGCTTTCACACAACTCTGGGCAGTTTACAATCCGATGAAATAAATTATAAAAGTTTAAAATAGTAAGACAATAAGATATCAGGCTACAAACATGGAGATGGTGAGTTCTAGTTCCGCCTTAGCCATGGAAACCAGCTGGGTGACTTTGGGCCAATCACCAGGAGACTGTGAGTTCTAGTCCTGTCTTAGCCATAAGAGTCGGCTGGGTGACTTTGGGCCAGTCCCTCTCCCTCGGCCCAACCCACAACACAGGGTTGTCGTGATGGGGGGGAAATAGGAGGTAGAAATTGTGGTGGATATTGAGTCATTTGTACAAATAATAAAGGCAGAATAGAAACAAATAAAATTAAGATGAAAGATACGTTTTATAAAATAAGCAATCAAATTGAGCCAACTCTGCCTGGCGATAAATAACCCCGGCTCTCCTTCCTTCCCCTCCCAGGACGAATACCAGTTCTGCTATCAGGCTGCCCTGGAATACCTGGGAAGTTTTGACCACTATGCAACATAATAAGGAAAAGGAAACTTTTCAAAAGCCATTCGTTGTGCAGACTCCTAACACTTTTCAGCCTGCAAGGCTCCTGTTTGAGCGACGCGAAGCTAGCCTCGACCTTTCTAAACACCTACAGACTGAATCAGAAAAAACGTTGCCTCCCTCATCCACCCGTTTCGGATGCTCTGCCGGGAAGGAGGCGCCAGGGGAGACCCCAGCAGCGACACCCCCCTCCTTCTCCTGAGGCGCCGCTGCATCTCCAAAAGGGACTTTCCCCCCTCCTCCCCCCTCTCAGCCTGTGTTTTGAAAACCCTGGAGCCCATCCCCAGGGTGGCTCCGAACCAGGGCGGGATTTTTTTTCTCCCCCCCTTTCTTTTCCTTCTTTTTAAGTGGCGAACTTGTTGTTCTTACCTCATCTGGTGTCGACGGTGTGGGGAGCACACGGACCGCGTGCAACTGAACCAGAAACCGTATTGAACCTTTTCTTATTGCAGCAGGCGCCGGCCTCGTCCACACACCTTGGAGAGCAACGGTCCGGTTGGGAAAAAAAACAAAAAACCATGGCCAAGAAGCAGAGAGATACACACAGACAGAGAGAGAGAGAAACCTAAAACAACTGATGGGGAGAATAGCAAAAGAAAAATTTGGCCACCACAAGTAACATTTTAGGGTTCGGTTGACGTACTAATCTTGCGGGCGGACTTAAAGGAAGCCACTTGAGGTGTGAAAAATTAAGAGGCAAACAAAAGCAAATTTTGCATCAGGTTGTGGGGTGGCAGGACTCCACACCAAGGAGGGTTTGGCAGTCCTGCGGCTTCTTTCTCAGCTTAGCTTCTCAAACACTTTTAACATTCCTCTTCTTTTACCAACCTTCTTAACCATGTCAAAAAACAAACCAGAACAGGCAATAAACACGTCCTCCCATGCCCACCTCCCCCCCCCAGGCATTTCACATTTTGCAAAAAAAAAAAAAAATCCGCAGTATTTGCCACACACCCACACGTAAACTAAACTCTGAATTCTGGAAATCTGCAAAGCGACAGTTCCAGGTTATCTTCTGTTGTCCGGATTTCAAAAGAGTTGGGGGGCCGTGGAGATTTGAAGTACATTTCACAAGAGTTCCAATTTTTGTTTTGTTTTTGTTTTTGTTGTTGTTTTTAGGAATTCTTCCCCCTGCTTTTCTGATTCCCTTCTTAGCCCATCCAAACTAGTCTCTCTCTTTTTTTTTTTTTTGTCTCCTCGTCGTTGCTCTCATTTATTTTTGTGGGTGTTTTAACTTCCCCCTTCCCTGATGCCAAAGAGAAAAATGGCAGATTTGAAGAGAGCCTGTGGATTTTGGGGGACAGAGGAAGCCCACGCGGGCTACCTTCATGTCCAAATTAGGGTCTTCACCTCTTAACAGAAAGGTACTTTCCATTCAAAATCCAGGCAGAATAAACCGACTGCAAAGGATTTGGTTTGTAAGGATTAGGTCCCACCACCGAGTGGCTTTCTTTTAAAAAGGTATCGATGTAACTCTTATAAGTGACATTTATTTCTTATTTTTATTTCCTGGGTCTCCTTTTTTTAATAGTGTAATTTTTTTTTCCTTTTTTTAAAAAATATGTAAAAATACAAAAGAATATCAGTCAATGAATTTACAAAAAAAAAAAAACCTACTTATTTGTTCATATTATGTTTAAAGACAAGTCTATTTTTTCACTGTAGAAATGTTAACGTGTAATGGTTGTGTGACATAAGAGAAACGCCGTGCAAAATAATTGCTACTTTTACATATTGCTTTTCTACCATTAAAAAAAAAAAAAAATATGAGAGGAGGAGGAGGAGGAGGAAGAGGAAGGAAAGGGTTCACTGCTCACATTTCAATGAAAATGTTGCTGCTTTTCTTCTTTTTTTTCCAAGAATTATGATGATTGTTGTTAAACTCTCTTCTGAGGCATTTGGGGAGCCTTGACTTTAAGGATCCTGGAGTGAATTGCCCCATTTCTCAATCTCGTCCAGGCCCAAAGCAAAGACCCCAAGCCCCCACCCCCAACCACGCTGCCTTTGCATCTAGAGAAGACCCTCCCAGGATCTCCCAGACCCCCCCCAGAAAAAAATCCAATTTAAAATCATCAGTGATGCTCTTTGAAAGTCCAGGAGGGGCTCAGAACATCTACATTTCTTGCTCCATAGGGGTTTTTTGGGGTGGGGGGGGATGGATGCCAGCTGGAACCTGTCCGGGTGGACAAAAACGCAGCTCCAAAGCTCTGTTCAGCCTTAAAAAACGGGGTGGCCTCAGGCCGGTCACTCTCTTGCTCTTAGCCTAACCTACCTCGCAGGGTTGTTGGGAGGAGAGAACCGCTCGGTGTGTATCCTTCGGAGGAAGGACAAGGGACCCTCCACAAATTGGCCTCTTTCCCCTGGCAAGGTGGGCGCTTCTCTGGATGAAGGCTGCCGAATCCTTAGGCAGTAAAGCACAGGCAGTCCTCCACTTACAACAGTTCATTTAGTGACCGTTCGTACTTACACCGACACAGAACAAAGTTACACTTTATGACCATTTTTCACACCGAACAACTTCCGTCGCATCCCCACGGTCGCCTGATCAAGATTCAGACGCTTGGCAACTGGTTCATACTTAACGACCGTTGCAGCGTCCCCATGGTCACGCGATTCACATTTGGATGTTTGACAACTGACTCACCTTTGTGACGGTCACAGTGTCCCCAGGGTCACTTGATCCCCTTTAGTGACCTTCCGGGCCAGCAAAGCCCGTGTGGGAAGCCACATTCACTTAACAACCATGTAACCACTTAACTTATCAACTGCAGAGATTCACTTAACGAGGGAACAAAAGGTGGTAAAATGGGGCCAAAACTCGCTTAGCAACTGTTTCATTTAACAACAAAAATTTGGAGCTCGATTCTGTTGGAAAGTTGAGGCCTGACCTGTAGATCTTTTTCCGAAAGGGATGGTCCATATGAGCAGCAATAGACACATATCACTATATATATATATATAAATATAGAAAAAGGTACGGTACCGAGCCAAGTCACGGCCCACCCCAGGGGTCCCCCCTCCATCCTTCCACCCTGTCCAGTCCTGGGTTCAAGTCCCCTTGTCGCTTCTGAGGGATCATTTCTGGGAACGACTAAACATCTGGGTTGAAAAACCTGAACCTGTTTATTATTCTTTTTTTTTTTTAAGGGGAGGGGGAAAGGCAAGGAAAGGGATTCTCCTGGCTTGATCAGAATGGTATTTTTAAAAAAATATCTCTCCCTATATATATATATATATTTGTGAGCTCTCCCTCCCCGTCTCGTTTGCTAAACTTTCTTTTACAGGTTTTGGACATTTGAAAAAGAAAAAGAAAAGCTTATTTTGGCAGGGCCGGGGAGGAAAAGTATGTGTGTGTATGTGGGGTGGGTGGGGGAGGCGGGCTGCCGAGGGGCCGGACGGGACCAGCTGCCCTTTTTTCTTTCCAATGGCCCTCCTCCCCTCCTTTCTGCGAAAGCGAGGCCCTGGCGCCAGCAGCCTGCGATGCCAAGCGGAAAACGGTCTGAAGTGGTCGCCACGCCACTCTGTATGTAGATATATATATTGACTTTGTATTAAAGGAAGATTGTCTGGAAAAAAAAAAAAAGAAAAACCACAAAAGTGTTGGAAAAGGTGTTTATTTGGGGGGGAGGGCGGGCGAAAAGGGGCCGAGAGGGAGGGAGGATGTGGGAAGGATGTGCCAAATTGCCAACCACCACGGGCAAAAAATATTCCAAGCGGTCACCCCGATCACCGAGCCTAGAATTGGGCAGAAATGTGTCTTGCCAACACTTCTTCCATTGCTAAAACGGGGGATTTGCTCGGGGGTCTCGGTGGGATTGCTGGAGCCCCTTGCAGAGAACGAGCGAGGTAGTTCCCTTCTCTGCCAATTTGGGATTTTGCTGGCCTCCACGATTTGTGTCACGATGTGACATCCATCAGGCCTGGAAGCCCATCTTTTGCATTGGACAACCGTTCTTCGTAAGTTGAGGTCCACGGCTGATCTACACAACCTCTCGAGCTGCTCTGAACAAGCTTCCGCTCACCCCCTTCCCCACAGCCTGCAGACCCCAGCTGTGGAATTAAACCCATTTACCAGGATGCCTTCCAACTCTAAATGTACCGAAAGAAACTGGGTTTGATAACCAGGGTTATCTCTAATTCTGGGAAATGTTGTAGTGTGAAGGCATCTAGTAGGGCTTTTCCTCTGACCCTTTTTGGACTAGTGTTTTTGTCAACCTCAGCAACTTTAAAGAGTACGGATCCCTATATAAAAGCCATACTTTTTTCATATCTATATCATATCTAGATTGCATTTGCAATTGAGGCCACCATGACAGTATAATGTCCTGGTCTTCAAGCTCTCCCTTCGATATTTAATTTCTCTTCAGTGTCCAAAATGTCTTTATATATCACAATTGTTTCAAACTTCACCAGATTTGGGTCTGCGAAGGCTTCCATCGTTGAGAGCCATACTTATTTACCGTACTTCCAAGATGGTTGGACTTCAATTCCCAGAATACCCCAGCCAGCGTGATTTAAAATAGCTGGACTCCCAACTCCCCGGAGTTCCCCAGCCAACGAACCTTGAAGATAGGTGAACTTCAACTCCCAGAATTCTCCCATCCAGCACGCTGCAGGCGGGGGGGGGAGAAATTCTGGGAATTGGGTGTCCACCCATCTTAAAATTGCTCAGGTCAAGTGTGGTGGTGCCGATATTGAATATAACCTAAAATTCTGCTTTTCTGCCAGCAAACCTTGAATTACTCACTACCAAAGTGGGCTTAACTTTCCACGCTGCAAAATAAGAGAAAGAAGGAAGAAAAATACCGCATTCTTAGTAAAATCTTGGGTAAGCACTATAGCACACAAAAGATTAGAAATTTGTGCGTCTTTTTACCCTCTTTTTACCCTTAACTTTGCAACAAAAGTCCACACGCACACAAACACACACACACCCATTTCCAAATCTGCCTCATTTTTAAAGCAGAAACTCTGAAAAAAACATCTCTACCAAGGGCAGAGTTATAATCTGATTTTCACCGACGTATGTCAAAAACCTGAATTTAAGAGGTCCTTCTGACCCAGACAGCCTTTTTGAGTTCTGCAAACAGTTAAAAAACTAAATTTATTTTAATCCCAAAAAAAAGGGACCAGGCTGTTCCCAATTTCCCTGGCTTTTATTTCCGCCGTAACTGGAAACGCACTAACAAAAATGTCAAGTTACCCAAACTGTCTTATTACTTTCCAGAAATTGGGACAGGGCCAAGGCGAGGAAGCATCAAATTCTTCAGTTTGTAAATTGTATTCCGGATAGTAAAATACAATACTTGGCAAGAAGTATCCAAAGTAAATAATCATGTGGGTAAAAAAAAAAAAAAAAAAAAAAGTCCAGCATCTTTTGTGCTCCTGATACTAATAATGGCTGAATAATGGTATTCAGCCGGTTCGGACTGATTCAGGCGATGTGGGCAGATTGCTATGGTGTCCAATTTAGCCACATATTTTAAGCTGGGCTCGTGTGCAAGTCACGCAGTGGTGAAATCTGAACCGGTTTGCTACCGGATCGCTGGTCACACATGCGCGCTGTGTGCGAAGCACGCGCTGTGCCGGCGCATGCACAATTCACACCAAACATGCACTGCACACGCATGCACATTACATGCCAAAAGGAGGCTTGGGAAGGTAAGTAGAACAGCGGGGGGGAATCAGCTGTGGCGCACGAACTTGGGAATCTTTTTAAAAACATTTTTAAAGCATTTTTTACTTCCGGTTCGGGCAAATGGGTAGTAAAAATATGCTTTAAAAAAGATTTTAAAAAAGGCTCGGACGATCACAGCTGTGCCGCACGATCGTCTGAGCCTCTTTTATTTTACTTTTTTAAAGCATTTTTTTACAATCTATTCGCCCAAACTGCTAGTAAAAAAATGCTTCAAAAGTTAAAAAAAATAACTTCCGACAGTCAGCTGAGTGACGTACAATCATCGGAACTTTTTTTTTTACTTTTTAAAGTGTTTCCGAAGAACCGGTAGTAAAAAAATGCTTAAAAGGTTAAAAAAAGAAAAGTTCCCATGATCGCACGTCACTCAAGCTGATCGTCGGAACTTTTTTTTTTACGTTTTTTTACTACCGGTTCGGTGAACCAGTAGCATTTTTTACTACCGATTCGGGCGAACCGGCCAGAACCGGTAGCATTTCACCCCTGAAGCCACACGTGCGAGCACATGCACAGAAGGCACGTGCTCACATTTTTGGTGCGCAGCGAACCGGTGGTAAAATTATGTGAAACCCACCTCTGGCTTACTATATAAGTAGTCCTCAACTTATGACCGCTTGCATACTTCTGGTTTTCAGTAAGCCTTGTCCAGAGTAACCTACAGATAATCCTCGACTTACAACAATTCGTTTAGTGACCATTCAAAGTTACAACAGCACTGAAAAAAGTGACTTAGGACCATTTTTCACTGTTACGACCTTCGAAACGTCCCCATGATCTTGTCATCAAATTCAGATGTTTGGCAACTGGCTCATACTTATGACCGTCGCTGTGTCCCAAGGTCATGTGATCCCCTTCTGACAAGCAAAGTCAATGAGGAAGTGAGATTCGCTTAACAACCGGGTGACTAACTAACCAACTGCAGTGATTCACTTAACAACTGTGGCAAGGAAGGTTGTAAAACGGGGCAAAACTCACTTAACAATGTCTCATTTAACGACAGAAACTTTTGGGCTCAATTGTGGTCGCCTATTATTATTATTTATTACAGCCCTACTTGATTATTTTCAATTCAATCAGATTTGTGTCACTAACAGAAGCAACGAAAATAGTAGCTCTGCCTCTGGGACAGTGTTTCTTAAACACTGCCACTTTAAGACGGAGGGACTTCAACTCCCAGAATTCCCCAGTCGGCATCCTGGGTCACAAGAAGCCTCACCCACCCAGTAGCAAAGTTGTATAAAACAGTGCAAAGCTGCTAAAAACAGACAGGGATCCATCATCCCCCCAACCAATACAGGTGGTCCTCATTTAGCAGCTGTCTCATTTACTGACCATTCACAGTCACAATGGAAAGTGATGATAAAAGGAATCTTACGACCATCCTTCCAGTGATGAGCTTCAGAGGTCGGTCAAGCGAAGGAAAGCTGAAGTCACCCGAAACAGAGTTGCGGTTTCACTTAGCGACCAACTTTCTGGTTCCAATTGTGGCCGCTAAAACAAGGACGAGATGGTTTTCATTTAGTGGGGAATGAACTTAGCTGAAAATCATAGGGCTCCACCAACTGCACCAATGGTGGGTTCCTCCCGGTTCAGTCCGGTTCGGCCGAGCCGGTAGCAGTGAGGATATGACGTCACCAAACCGGTTCTCCCCTCCCCCCGCCCTCCCACACCCCCACCCACGTTACTCTTACCTTTTATTTGGTCCCACCCCCAATCTATTGCTGCCTCCTGAGTCCCAGCTGATGACTAGAGGGAAAAAAACTGTTTAAACTCTTGTCGTGGGGCTTCAAAGGGCTGCCCTACAGCTGATCAGTGTTAAAAGCAAACAAATGAGTCGGGTCGTAAGTGCGAGGACTGGTCATAAGTGCGAGGACCTTCCAGAAATGACTCTGATCAGCTAGCCACGCCCACCTAGTCACATGACCTCCAAGCCACACCCACAAAATAAGCCACGCCCACAGAACAGGTAGTAAAAAAAATTAGAACCCACCCCTGATCTGCACCTACCCTCACAATGCCACCTATGTCCCATCTCATCGCCAGCCCAGCCTAATCCTAGTCCCGCCATAAAATGGGGTGTTTTCCCCTCTTCTGACTCCAATCTCCTGTTCGGATGTGCGAGAAACTCGAGACAGCCCACCCCACCTCAAACATCCCTTCCATTTCCCCCACCGCCTTGCCACAGTCAAAGTCATCGAGGCTTCACCGTCTCGCGAGCTCTCCGAATCGCCCCCAAACCTCCCACTGGAGACAAACCCACGTAGAAATCAACAGGCTTTGAGAGGAATCGTGGAACTTGTTCCTCGAGGTCATCAAGACCAACCCTTTCTCTTGCGGGCGACTCCAAATTAGGGCTGGATTTCACAGAGGTGGGTTTCACATAATTTTACCACCAGCTCGCCGCGCATTGAAAATTGAGCGCGTGTGTGGTTCGCACGCACCCGCACGGCTTAGAAAATGTGGCTAAATAGGACGGCATAGTGCCGGGGTGGGTACAAGTCGCCACTACCGGTTCTCTCCCCACTGGTTGGACTGCATGGCCTCAAGAGTCCTCCCCGCGCCCTCCACCTCTTATAAGAAAGCCGCTAAGGCATGGGTGTCAAACTCAAGGCCCGGGGGCTGCATCCGGCCTGTGGGGTGCTTAGATCTGGGCCGGATGGTTGCCCGGGAAACAGCGAAGGACCAGCCTGCGGTGCGAGCAGCCCTCCCGAGCTCCGGTTTCACCGGCAGAGGGTGGCAGGAGGCCATCGCAGCCGAAAACGGAGCTCGGGAGCCTGTTTTCGCTGACAGGGCACTCGAACCCCCACAGGTGCCCCCACTACGCATGACGTTGAGCTAGCCACGCCCACCCCAGCCCCCCAAGATCAACACAACCCTAATGAGGCTCTCAATGAAATCGAGTTTGACACCTCTGCTCTAAGGTTTTGAAGCCATCAGTCCTTTCCAGCGGTGGGTTTCCGATATTCTTACCACTGGTTCGTCCCGCATGTGTGCGCTCGTTTCGCGTTTGCGCACGTGCCTTCCACTCATGCGCCCGGCCTTCCGTACATGCGCTCTGCTTGCTCACGTGCCTTCCACGCATGCGGCCGGCCTCAAAAACCTGCCTAAATAGGAGAGTATAGCGCCAGGGAGTCAGGGGGCACCTGCGACCTTTGCTACCAGTTCGCCCGAACCGGCTGAATACCAAATCTGGTCCTTTTCCCTTCATTTTCTCACACACACACACACACAGACACAAACATACACACAGACAAACAGGGCCTGCTGCCTTTTTTGGCAGGCTGGCCATGCTCTTCTTCTCACCGGCTGCAGTGCAGCCCTTGGGCCGGTTGCATGCGAGTTTATTTTTATTTTATTTTATTTTATTTATTTTTTTCTGCAAAGGTTGTTTGGCGGCCTTCTGCGCCTCAGGATTAATTCATGCCTTGGATGCTGGGCCCGTAATATATTATCTCCGCAATGGATGCGAGGCAGCTGTTGCCGCTGTGACGCAGCCGGTGGACATGATGGAAGCCCCTGCCTCACGGATCAGGAATCCGCAATGCGATAAAGCCTGCGGCGTTGGAGGGGGCCAAGGGAGGACATCCAGCCGAGCCCCAAGACTTTATATCCTGTTTAGACTCACCACAATAAGCAAACTCTCAGCCACTGACACCAAGGACAAGCAATTCGAGCTTTGAAACACAATGCTAGCTGCCAGAACTGAAATATAGGTTGCCTTACGACTATAATCGAGCGCAGAATTACGGCAGTAAGTTGTGCCGGTCTTCTTCCTTCCTTCCTTCCCTCCTTCCTTCCTCTCCCTCCCTTCTCCTATTTTTTCCTTCCTTCCTGCCCTTCTTCCTTTCCTTTCCTCCTTCCTTCCTCTCCTTTCTCCCATTTTCTCCTTCTTTCCTTCCTTCCTTCTTTCCTTCCTTCCTTCCTTCTTTCCTTCCTTCCTTCTTTCTTTATTTCCTTTTCTTCCTTCTTTCCTTCCCTCCTTCCTTCATCTCCCTCCCTTCTCCTATTTTTTCCTTCCTTCCTTCCCTTCTTCCTTTCCTTTCCTCCTTCCTTCCTCTCTTTTCTCCCATTTTCTCCTTCTTTCCTTCCTTCCTTCTTTCCTTCCTTCCTTCCTTCTTTCCTTCCTTCTTTCTTTATTTCCTTTTCTTCCTTCTTTCCTTCCTTCCTCCTTCCTTCCTCTCCCTTCTCCCATTTTTTCCTTCTTTCCTTCCTTCTTCCTTCCTTCTTCCTTCCTTCTTTCCTTCCTTCCTTCCTTCTTTCTTTATTTCCTTTTCTTCCTTCTTCCTTTTTTCCTTCCTTCCTTCTTTCCTTCCCTCCTTCCTTCCTCTCCCTCCCTTCTCCCATTTTTTCCTTCCTTCCTTCCCTTCTTCCTTTCCTTTCCTCCTTCCTTCCTCTCCCTTCTCCCATTTTCTCCTTCTTTCCTTCCTTCCTTCTTCCTTCCTTCTTCCTTCCTTCCTTCTTTCCTTCCTTCCTTCCTTCTTTCTTTATTTCCTTTTCTTCCTTCTTCCTTTTTTCCTTCCTTCTTCCTTCCTTCCCTTCTTCCTTTCCTTTCCTCCTTCCTTCCTCTCCCTTCTCCCATTTTTTCCTTCCTTCCTTCTTTCCTTCCTTCTTTCCTTCCTTTTTTCCTTCCTTCCTTCTTTCCTTCCCTCCTTCCTTCCTCTCCATCCCTTCTCCCATTTTTTCCTTCCTTCCTTCTTTCCTTCCTTCCTTCCTTCCTTCCTTCCTTCCTTCCTTCCTGGTGGATATTTTCAAGGCCAAAAGGCAAGGCATCAAAATAAATAGCTTTTATTTCATTATTATTATTTTTTATTTTAAAAAACAACAACATGAAACCCCTCATTCCATACCTACCAGGTAAGCTGAGTCTGCTTTAGGGCCACGCTAACAAAGCCCATATCACAGAGAGTCCTCGAACTTACAGTCACAATTGAACCCAACATTTCTGTTGCTAAGCAAGACCATTTTTAACTGAGCTTTGCCCTATCTTACGACTTTTCTTGCCGCGGCTGTTAAGTGAATCACTGCAGTTCTTGAGCTAGTCCCACAGTTGTTAAGTGAATCCAGCTTGTCAGCTGACTTTGCTTGTCAGAAGGTTGCAAAAGGGGAATCGTGTGACGCCAGGACACTGCGAACCGTCATAAATATGAATCAGTTGCCAAAAGTCTGAATTACGAATCACGTAATGGGGATGCCGCAACGGTCGTAAGTGTGAAAAAGGATCCTTTTTTCGATACCTTTGTAACTTCAAACGGTCACTAAACAAACCGTTGTAAGTCAAGAACCCCCTGTACTAGTATACATGTTAATCTTTCTATACTTCACCCTCTAAATCAATTTAGAAGGGAAGAGCCTTGGTGGCGCAGCAGACTAAAGCGCTGTTAAGATAACACCAGCTGCCTGCAATTACTGCGAGTTCGAATCTCACCAGGCTCAAGGTTGACTCAGCCTTCCATCCTTTCTTAAAGACCTTCAATGTTGGAGCGCTCACAACTTCTGGAGACAAGCAGTAGTTCCACCGATTAATTGTCCTCCCCGTTAGGAAGTTTCTCCTTCATTCCAGGTTGCTTCTCTCCTCGATCAGTTTCCACCCGTTGCTTCTTCTCCTGCCTTCTGGTGCTTTAGAGGACACCCCCCCCCCACTCTTCTCTGTGGCAACCCCTCAAATATTGGAAGGCTGCTATCATGTCCCCCCCTCATTTTCATCACACTAGTCATGCCCAGTTCCTGCAACCGTTTTAGCCTCCAGTCCCCTAATCATCTGTGTTGCTCTTCTCTGCCCTCTTTCCAGAGTCTCCACCTCTCTTTCCCTCTCTCTCTCCTTCCTTCCATCCTTCCTTCCCTCCCTTTTTTCTTCATATGCCACAAACCTCGCTAGAAGCAACTCTAGGCAGCTTACAATCAGTAAAAGCAACAATATGAAACATTAAAACGCTGGGACACAATTTGTCCTAAATTTTCCTAAATTGCCTTAGAAATTACTTGTTTTGCAAGGTGGCTCAGCTTCTGAGCTTTGCAGCCAGTAAATCTCTCCTCCTCCCCTCTCTCCTCCCCCTCCCTCCTCTCTCTCCTTCCCTACTTCTCTCCCTCCCCAACTCTCCCTTCCTTCCTCTCTCCTCTCTTTCTCCCTCCCTCCCCTCTCCCTTCCTCCTCTCTTCCCCTCCCTCTTTCCCCATCTCTCCCTCCCTCTCTCCCCTATTTCCCTCCTCCCACCCCCTCTCTCCCTCCCTCCCGTCTCCCTCCCTTCCCCCTCCCTCCCTCCTCTCTCCCTCCCTCCCTCCCCTCTTTCCCCCCTCCTCCCTCCTCCTCTCTCTTCTCGCTCCCTCCTCTCTCCCTCCGTTCCCCCTCCCTCTCTTTCTCTCCCCCTCTCTCTCCCTCCCTCCCCTCTCTTTCACCCTCCTCCCTCCCCTTCTCTCCCTCTCTCTGTTTTTTCTCTCTCTTCCTCTCTCTCCCTTACTCCCCTCTCCCACTCACTCCCCGTCTCTCCCTCTCCCCCTCCCTCCCTTCCTCCCCCTCTCCCTTTCTCTCTGTTTTTCTCCCTCTCTTCCTCTCTCCCTTCCCCCCTCTCCCACTCCCTCCCCGTCTCTCCCCTCTCCCTCTCTCCCTCCCTCCTCTCTCTCCTTCCCTACTTCTCTCCCTCCCCTCTTTCACACCCTCCTCCCCTCACCCCAACTCTCCCTTCCTCCCTCCCTCCCTCTCTTTCTCCCTCCCTCCCCCTCTCCTTCCTCCTCTCTTTCCCTCCCTCTTTCCCCATCTCTCCCTCCCTCTCTCCCCTATTTCCCTCCTCCCACCCCCCTCTCTCCCTCCCTCCCGTCTCCCTCCCTTCCCCCTCCCTCCCTTTCTCTCCCTCCCTCCTCTCTCCCTCCCTCCCTCCCCTCTTTCCCCCTCCTCCCTCCTCCTCTCTTCCTCGCTCCCTCCTCTCTCCCTCCGTTCCCCCTCCCTCTCTTTCTCTCCCTCTCTCCCTCCCTCCCCTCTCTTTCACCCTCCTCCCTCCCCTTCTCTCCCTCTCTCTGTTTTTCTCTCTCTTCCTCTCTCTCCCTTACTCCCCCTCTCCCACTCACTCCCCGTCTCTCCCTCTCCCCCTCCCCCTCCCTCCCTTCCATCCCCTCTCTCCCTTTCTCTCTGTTTTTCTCTCTCTTCCTTTCTCTCCCTCCCCCGTCTCCCATTCACTCCATCTCTCTCTCCCTCTCTCCCTCCCTCCCCCTCTCCCTCCCTCCTCTCTCTTCTTCCCTACTTCTCTCCCTCCCCTTTCCCCCCTCCTC
>NW_027256881.1:343459154-343796654 GCF_029215685.1 Pituophis catenifer annectens
GAAAGAAAGAAAGAAAGAAAGAAAGAGAAAGGAGAAAGGATTAATGGGAGAGAGGAAGAAAGGAAAAAAGGAGGAAAGGAGAGAAAAGGAGGGAGGGAGGGAAGAAAGAAAGAAAGAAAGAAAGAAAGAAAGAAAGAAAGAAAGAAAGAAAGAAAGAAAGAAAGGAGAAAGGATTAATGGGAGACAGGAAGAAAGGAAAAAAAGAAGGAAAGGAGAGGAGAGGAAAAGGAGGAAGGAAGGAAGGAAAGAAGGAAGGAAGGAAGGAAGGAAGGAAGGAAGGAAGGAAGGAAGGAAGGAAGGAAGGAAGGAAGGGAGGGACAGTAGCCCATGAATTAATTAGGCCTCTACAAGAGGCTTGAGATACAATGCTAAAATTAAAAACTGATTATGAATTTATGGAGTAGAATTGGTGGCTTCTGTGATTAGGAAACTGCGGTTATTGAAATAATGTCGGGGGAAGAAGGAGGCTGGATCGGGCCCAAGGAGACCAGGCCAGGAAGGCTGAAGTGCTTTGGCTGAGGGGGCCTCCAAATCTTGAAAGCCTCCCCTTCTCCTCCTCCTCCCCTCTTCACAGACGGAAGAGAAGTTTCTCCTCTTGTTCCTTTGGCAAAGGCAGGCCTTCCTTCTTTAGTTAGTTTAGTTTAGTTTAGTTTAGTTTAGTTTAGTTTAGTTTAGTTTAGTTTAGTTTATTTGATTTGTATTACCGCCCTACTCCCGAAAGACTCAGGGCGGTGAACAGCCAAACAATAAAATACATAAATACACAAAATTTAAAAACCAGATAAAATCAAATTAAATCATTTTGGCCCAGACAGATTAAAACACCCCGATAATTTAAAAACAGATTAAAATTTACATATTTAAAAAAAGGGAAGAGATTAGGCCAAGCCCGCCTGATGGAATAAAAAAGTCTTCACAGCGCGGCGGAAGGTGCGCAGATCCGGGATCCTCCGTATCTCCGGGGGGAGCTCGTTCCAGATAGTAGGTGCCCCCACAGAGAAGGCTCTCCCCCTGGGGGCCGCCAGTCAACACTGTTTGGCTGACGGCACCCGGAGGAGCCCCTCTCTATGGGAGCGTACTGGCCGGTGGGAGGCTATTGGTGGTAGTAGGCGGTCCCGTAGATAACCAGGTCCTAAGCCATGGAGCGCTCTAAAGATGGTAACCAAAACCTTGAAGCGCACCTGGAAGACCACCGGGAGCCAGTGCAGCTCGCGCAGGAGAGGTGTTACATGGGAGCGCCATGTCGCTCCCATTACCAACCCGCGCGGCCGCATTCTGTGCCAGTTGGAGCCTCCAGGTGCTCCTCAAGGGGAGCCCCATGTAGAGAGCATTACAATAGTCCAGGCGGGAGGTGACGAGGGGATGAGTGACCGTGCGTAAGGAGTCCCGATCCAGAAAGGGACGTAACTGGCGAATCAGGCGAACCTGATGAAAAATCCTCCCGGTCACGGGCCGTCAAGTGCTCTTCTAAAGACAGCCGTGAGTCCAGGAGGACGCCCAAGTTGCGATCCCTCTCCGTGGGGGCCAGCGATTCGCCCCCAATAGTCAGCAATGGCGCCAACTGACTATATCGGGACGTCGGAAACCACAGCCACTCGGTCTTGGATGGGTTGAGCCTGAGCCTGTTTCCTCCCCATCCAGATCCGCACGGCCTCCAGGCACCGGGACATCACTTCAAGCACTTTAGCCACTGCTCAAACTTAGAAGAGGCCTGGAAAAAGGGACTTGACTATGATCTGTGGAGCTAATCTCCCCTCCTCACCTATCACTCATTCCCCAAATGAATCAAGAAGCGCCCCCCTTCCCCCTCCTCCTTTTCTTCTCCTTCCTTCCTTCCCTCCCTCCCTCCTTCCTTCCTCCTTTTCTCTCCTCTCCTCTCCTTCTCTTTTTTTCTTTTCTTCCTCACTCCCCATTAATCCTGTCTCCTTTTCTTTTTCTTTCTTTCTTTCCTCCTTCCCCTTTCCTTCCCTCCTCCTCCTTTTCTCTCCGCTCCTTTTTCCTTTCTTCCTCACTCCAATTCTTTTTCTTTCTTTCTTTCTTTCTTTTCTTTCTTCCTTCCTTCCCTCCCTCCTCCCTCCCATTTCTTCCTTCCTTCCTCCCTCCCTTTTCTCCATTCTCCTTCTCTTTTTCCTTTCTTCCTCACTCCCATTAATCCTCTCTCTCTTTCTCTTTCTTTCTTTCCTTTCTTCCTTCCTTCCTTCCCTCCCTCCTCCCTCCCCTTTCCTTCCTTCCTTCCTCCCTCCTTTTCTCCACTCTCCTTCTCTTTTTCCTTTCTTCCTCACTCCCATTCTTTTTCTTTCTTTCTTTCCTCCCTCCCTCCCCTTCCCTTCCCTTCCCTTCCCTCCTTCCTTCCTCCCTCCCTCCTTCTCTCCTTTCCTTCTCTTTTTCCTTTCTTCCTCACTCCAATTAATCCCTTTTCTCTTTCTTTCTTTCTTTTTCTTTCTTTCTTTCTTTCTTTTCTTTCCTTTCTTCCTTCTTTCCCTCCCTCCTCCCTCCCCTTTCCTTCCTCCCTCCTTTTCTCTCCTCTCCTTCTCTTTTTCCTTTCTTTCTCACTCCCATTAATCCTTTCTCTTTCTTCTTTCTTTCTTTCTTTCTTTCTTTCTTTCTTTCTTTCTTTCTTTTTCTTTCTTTCCTCCCCTTTCCTTCCTTCCTTCTTCGTTCTTCTCTCCTTTCCTTCCATTTTTCTTTCCTTCTCTCTCCCACTAATCCTTTCTCCTTTTTCTTTCCTTCCTTCCCTCTCTCACATTAAGCCTTTCTCCTTTTCTCTTCTTTTCCTTTTATTACTCCTTTCTACTCTTTTCTACTTTTTATTCCCTCCCTCCCTTCCTTTCCACCCTTCCTGCGCATATAAGGAAAAATCAGATTTACCACCCTGAACCGGTTCAGGGGGGAGAGGAGTGAAGATCCAAATTAACCATCCCAGGCAGAAGTGGGGGACGAGGAGAGGAAGCTCTGGAGCCCCCAAGGACCCATATTTCTAGCACTGTGTCTTCTTAGAAAAAAAACCACCCACCCACCCACACAAACACACACACACACACACACATACACACACACACACACACACAACCCAGGGGCTTTGATTCTGTGCTCTGCCTGCATCCAGGAAAACAAAGAAAAAGAAAAAGGATGAGAAAACATCTGGATTCTTTGCAGGGATCAGCGAACAGCTCTGATTGGCTCCCTAATTTTGTGGCTACTTGGACCAGGGCTGCTGTGGCAGCCATTTTGTGAGTACGCCCGCAGCCTTTCCTTCACCTCCTCAGCACGTTTGCCGTTTCAAAAGAATCCGCCGGTCCCTGCTGCTTCCTGTTTGCCAGGTTTTATTGGTTCATTTTATTTCTTTATCAAATGTCTGAAGCTGCCCATCTCAACCAGATGGGTAGTCTTTTGGGGCAGGGGTCTCCAACCTTGGCAACTTTAAGCCTGGAGGGCTTCAACTGGAGGATCAACAAGTTGGTCCTCCAGGTTTTAAAGCAAAGCTGGCTGGGGAATTCTGGGAGTTGAAGTCCTCCAGGCTTAAAGCAAAGCTGGCTGGGGAATTCTGGGAGTTGAAGTCCTCCAGGTTTAAAGCAAAGCTGGCTGGGGAATTCTGGGAGTTGAAGTCCTCCAGGCTTAAAGCAAAGCTGGCTGGGGAATTCTGGGAGTTGAAGTCCTCCAGGTTTAAAGCAAAGCTGGCTGGGGAATTCTGGGAGTTGAAGTCCTCCAGGGTTAAAGCAAAGCTGGCTGGGGAATTCTGGGAGTTGAAGTCCTCCAGGCTTAAAGCAAAGCTGGCTGGGGAATTCTGGGAGTTGAAGTCCTCCAGGTTTAAAGCAAAGCTGGCTGGGGAATTCTGGGAGTTGAAGTCCAAAAGTCTTAAAAGTGGCCAAGAGGTTGGAGACCCCAGCTCCAAGGTACTTTGTCAAATGGTGAATCCAGTCAGTGGCAGGAAGTTCCAGAGACCTTTTCAGTGGCTGGGGAATTCTGGGAGTTGAAGTCCACCCCTTTTAAAGGAGCCAAGTTCAAAAAAAAAAAACAACAACACATGGGAGCCAAACATCAGGAACCCGGTAGCACTTTTTCTAATTATTGTTGAATGTTGAAGCTGCAGTTTGTGAAAAACCAGATGCCTCTGCATAAAATTTGTGAGTCGGAATAACAGGCGGAGGTGTCGTTCCTTCCACACCCCCTTCGTTCCACCTGGCCTGCCTTTTTTTTAATTAAAAAAAAATAACTCCCTCTCTCACCCAGGAATGCTTCCTAACTAACCCGAAACCGGTCCAGTTTTCTAATCTAAATAAAGTTTAAATTCCACTTTCCCCTCCTCCCCAAAAAAACTGAGGAGGATGAGGAGGGGGCTAAGATAACTAATTATATCTCGGGCATGTTAGATCGTAAATCACATCATTAAGATGGAAAGTTTGCGCCTCTTGCCCAACCCACAAAAAAAAAAAAAAAAAAAAAAAGGCTACACAAATTCTTATCTCATTACACTTTAATTAAGAATTATGTTCCGGCATCATCTTTTTAATTATCGCAGACCCCCACTGAAGACTTCTAATCTTCCCCCTTGCTCCCTGCTGGCCTCTTGTTTATTTATTTTGCCAAGACGGGGTGATGCACCTTGAGACGGTCACTAAATGAATTTTCCAGTGGATGGGAAGGGAGGGGGTGGGGGGTGGGGGCTAATGAAATTCATCCTGCCTGCTCGGATCAAATGAACTTTCCTGAAGCAACATTTGGCAGCCTTCAAACAGCCAGATGGTCGGGAAAAGTGGGGTGGGGGCAGAGGGAAGAAGGGGAAAAGGGAGTCTGAGATACATGGGTATATGTGTATGTGTGTGTGTGTGTGTGTGTGTGTATAGATATTCAAAATAAACAGGTAGAAAGTTAAAAAATAAACTGAAAAAATGATTTAGAAAAGGAAAAAAAAGGCAGGAAAGAAAAGGAGTAAAATGTGGAGAAGAGGGGGTTTGATCCTTCCCCTCATTCTCTTCAACCTCTACATGAAGATTCTAGGAGAGACCATCCAACCATCCATCCATCCATCCATCCATCCATCTCTCCATCCATCCATCTTTCCATTCATTCATCTGTCTTCCCATCCATCCATCTTTCCATCCATCCGTCTCTCCATCCATCCATCTTTCCATCCATCCATCTATCCTTCCATCCATCTGCCTCTCCATCTATCCATCCTTCCGCCCACCCACCCACCCATACATCCAACTTTCTATTCATCCATCCATCTTCCCATCCATCCGTCTCTCCATCCATCCATCCATCCATCCATCTATCCATCTATTTTTCCATCCATCCATCCATCCATCTCGCCATCCATCCATCTTTCCATTCATACATCCATCTTCCCATCCATCCATCCATCTCTCCATCCATCCATCCATCCATCCATCTCTCCATCCATCCATCCATCCATCCATCTATGTTTCTATCCATCCATCCATCTCTCCATCCATCCATCCATCTATTTTTCCATCCATCCATCCATTCATCCATCTCTCATCCATCCGTCTCTCCATCCATCCATCCATCTATCCTTCCATCCATCTACCTCTCCATCTATCCATCCTTCCACCCACCCACCTACCCATCCATCCATCTTTCCATTCATCCATCCATTTTTCCATCCATCCATTTATCCATCTCTTTATCCATCCATCCACCCATCTATCCATCTCTTTATCCATCCATTCATCCATCCATCTCAATGGGGAAGCCAGATTCGCTCAACAACTGTGATTCATTTAACAACAATGGCCAGAAAGCTTGTAAAGTAGGTCAGAATTCAGTGAATGACTGTCTTGCTTAGCAACAGAAATGTTGGGAGTCAATTGTGGTTGTTGAGCACTTAAATCAACGTCACTATTTCTCAACCACGGTCATTTAAAGATGAATCCTGTGCTGGCTGGGGAATTCTGGGAGTTGAAGTCCACTCCTCTTTCAATGGTCAGAAACAGAAAACGATCTATTTCAGAAACACTGAAATAGAAGGAGATAGTAAAGGAAAAAGACAAGATTTTGGGTTTTTTTTGAGACGATCAGACAAATCAGGAAAATATACCTTAACGTATCGACAGAGTCGTCATGGAGAGAGCTAATAGAACCTAATGAAGTTAATGGAAAGACGGAAATGATTTAAAGGAGATAATTGACAGCAGTGTTTGCAGAGAGCGAGGGATCACGAATAAATTGTGCTAGAAAGCAACCTACAATAGGTATGTGTGAATCAGTGGTGGGTTTCAAACTTTTTTACTACCGGTTCTGTGGGTGTGGCTTGGTGGGCAGGGCATGGCTTAGTGGGTGTGGCTTGGTGGGCGTGGCAGGGGAAGAATACTTAAAATTTTCATTCCTCACCCCACTCCAGGGAAAGGATACTGCAAAATCTCTATTCCCTCCCCACTCCAGGGGAAGGTTACTGCAAAATCCCCATTTCCTCCCGATCAGCTGGGACTTGGGAGGCAGAGAATAGATGGGGGGTGGGGCCAGTCAGAATTTTTACTACTGGTTCTCTGAACTACTCAAAATTTCCGCTACCGGTTCTCCAGAACTGGTCAGAACCTGCTGAAACCCACCTCTGGTGTGAATTCCTTGTGTAAGGAACATTTTGCTTCAAGTCTTAGTCATCCCATCCATAATACAGGAGGTCCTCGACTTACAACAGTTCATTTGAGTGACATTTGAAATTACAATGGCACTGAAAAAAAAGTGACTTTTGACCATTTTTCACACTTACGACCATTGCAGCACCCCCATGGCCACGTGATCAAAATCCAGACACTTGGCAAGTGACTCGTATTTATGACGGTCGCAGTGTCCCGGGATCACGCGATCCTCTTTTGCGACCCTCTGACAAGCAAAGTCGACAGGGAAGCCATATTCACTTAACAACCGGGCTTCTAAGTTAAGAAAGGTTGAAAATGGGTAAAAAGCTGTCCCACTTCCCCACAAAAATTGGGGATTCAATGGAGGTCGTAACTCGAGGACTACCTGTTCTGAATAAATAGGCAAGATTCGAAACGGGGGGGTGGACTGCTAAGATGGAGTGGATAATGGAAAAAAGACACAGGAGAATTTAAGAAGGGTGCTTACCTTTGCTTGGCTTCTTCCAAGGAAGCATTTGATGGTGTGGGTCATGCCAGAAAGAGCCTTGGTAGTACAGTGGTCTAAAGCACCCTGTTATTAAGACCAGCTGCCTGCAATTACTGCAGGTTCGAATCTCGCCAAGGCTCAAGGTTGACTCAGCCTTCCATCCTTTCTAAGGCAGGTAAAATGAGGACCCAGATTGTGGGGGCAATAAGCTGACTTTGTATAAATATACAAAAGGATGAAGGCTATTGCTGAGCACATTGTAAGCCACCCTGAGTCTCCGGAGAAAGGCGGCATATAAATCAAATTAAAAAAAAAAAAGAATGAGGATTGTGTGAAGACTAAGGGAGTGGTAGAAGTTTGGGCTATTCTTCTTAGGAACCTTATCTTAAAGCTATTGCCAAATCTGAAGCGTGCTTCTGCTGTTGCAACCATGATTGCTTCTCAGCTTGCCAAGAAACCAGGAGTGGGTTCTAATTTTTTTTTACTACCGGTTCTGTGGGCGTGGCTTACTTTGTAGGCGTGGCTTGATGGTCATGTGACAATTATTTAGGATTTAGCAGAGGAACTGGTCTACCAGGCTTTTAACTGCTTGCAGAGCTGTACTGATCTATCCATTTATTTTTTGCAGGCACTGATCTACTCATGTATTTTTGCAGGCACTGGTCTACCCATTTATTTTTGCAGGCACTGATCTATTCATGTATTTTTGCAGGCACTGATCTACTCATGTATTTTTGCAGGCATTGGTCTACCCATTTATTTTTGCAGGCACTGATCTACTCATGTATTTTTGCAGGCACTGATCTACTCATGTATTTTTGCAGGCACTGGTCTACCCATTTATTTTTGCAGGCACTGATCTACTCATGTATTTTTGCAGGCACTGGTCTACCCATTTATTTTTGCAGGCACTGATCTACTCATGTATTTTTGCAGGCACTGGTCTACCCATTTATTTTTGCAGGCACTGATCTACTCATGTATTTTTGTAGGCACTGGTCTACCCATTTATTTTTGCAGGCACTGATCTATTCATGTATTTTTGCAGGCACTGATCTACTCATGTATTTTTGCAGGCACTGATCTACTCATGTATTTTTGCAGGCACTGGTCTACCCATGTATTTTTGCAGGCACTGATCTACTCATGTATTTTTGCAGGCACTGGTCTACCCATTTATTTTTGCAGGCACTGATCTATTCATGTATTTTTGCAGGCACTGATCTACTCATGTATTTTTGCAGGCACTGGTCTACCCATTTATTTTTGCAGGCACTGATCTACTCATGTATTTTTGTAGGCACTGGTCTACCCATTTATTTTTGCAGGCACTGATCTATTCATGTATTTTTGCAGGCACTGATCTACTCATGTATTTTTGCAGGCACTGATCTACTCATGTATTTTTGCAGGCACTGGTCTACCCATTTATTTTTGCAGGCACTGATCTACTCATGTATTTTTGCAGGCACTGATCTACCCATTTATTTTTGCAGGCACTGGCCTACCCATTTATTTTTGCAGGCACTGATCTACTCATGTATTTTTGCAGGCACTGATCTACCCATTTATTTTTGCAGGCACTGATCTACTCATATATTTTTGCAGGCACTGGTCTACTCATTTGTTTGCTTTTAACACTGATCAGCTGTAGGGCGGCTCTTTGAAGCCCCGCGGCAAGAGTTTAAATAGGTTTTTTCCCTCTAGCCATCAGCTGGGACTCAGGAGGCAGCAATAGATTGGGGGTAGGGCCAAATAAAAGGTAAAATAGATTGGGGGTGGGGGGGGCGTGGGGGTGGGAAGGCGGGGTGGGTGGGGGGGCAGGGGGGCAGAACCGGTTCGGTGACATCATATCATCACCGCTACCGGCTCGGGAGAACCGGGCCAAACCGGGAGGAACCCACCACTGCAACAAACCCAGGACAAGGGAAGGCGAGATGGAATATAAGCTCCAGATATCAATCAAGAAGACAGCCATGAGAACCAAGGACACTTCGGTGGGTGGTTGCTAGAGCCAAAGACTTTTTCTCATAACAATACAATAAGACTCAATTGGACAATGCGACCTGGTCTAATAGGAGGAGGGAGAATCCATACACGTAATTATGTGGATTTGTGTGGGAATTAGCTGGATCTGGTTTTGCCCTCCTCAGTGCCAAGATGATGTACTCAATAAAGTTTTGCATTCAGAGATTGGATTGTCTCGACCGTGCTTGCCTTGGTTGGGTTCGTCAGTCGGGATGTTGACAGCGATCTTAAAATTGCCCAAGGTTGAAAAACACTGATATGGAAGAGTAAAAGCGAAATACAGATAGTCCTCGACTTAACAACACAATTGAGCCCAAAATTTCTATTGCTAAAGGAGACAGTTAGTCCTGTTTTATGATTTTTCTTGCCACCACAGTTGCTAAGAGAATCACTGCAGTTGTTAACTAACACGGCGGTTAAAGGAATTTGGCATCCCCATTGATTTTGCTCGTCAGAAGGTCGCAAAAAGGGAGCATGTGACTCTGGGACATTGGCAACCACCATAAATATGAATCAGTTGCCAAGCGTCTGAATTTTAATCATGTGACCACGGGGATGCCGCACTGGTCATTAAGTGTGAAAAATAGGACTATAGCAATAGGCTTATATACGGCTTCACAGTGCTTTACAGGCCCCTCTTAAGCGGTTTACAGAATCAGCCTATTTTCCCAACAAACTGGGTCCTCATTTTACCGACCTCGGAAGGACGGAAGGCTGAGTCAACCTTGAACCCTGTCAGGATCGAACTCCTGGCAGTGGGCAGAGTCAACCTGCAGTATGGCACTCTAACCACTGCGTCAACCCAGCAACACTCCCAAAGGTGCTTTTTTCAGGAGGCAACTGGCAATTTCTTGTTTTTTCTTTTGAAAACATTTCGCTTCTCATTCAAGAAGCTTCTTCAGCTCTGACTGGATGGTGGGGAAGGGAAGGATTTATACTCTTTCCAGACAGCTGGTCATTTGCATCCTTTTAGAAGGTCGTTGAGGCCGCTTGGAGGTTTACCTGTGTCCTCAGGGTCACCTGTGCTTGTGCAAATGGTTCCTGTAGTTTGCAATTTTTTCCCTCTGGAAATCCATCACTACTCCCACCCCTTTCCAAGGGTGTCCATCCCAGATTGTATAGCTAAAAGTCTGTAAAACCCTGAGGACACAGTGGCCTCAATGACCCTCTCAAAGGATGCAAATGACCAGCTGTCTGCAAGGAATATAAATCCTTCTGCTTTCCACCATCCAGTCAGAGCTGAAGAAGCTTCTTGGATGAGAAGAGAAACGTCTTCAAAGAAAAACGAAGGAAGTCCAGTGGCCTCCTGAAAAAATACCTTTGGGACAACCATGACCTGGATGACTGAGAATCTCAACAGACTTTTTAACATAAGTCACTGTTTTTAGTGCCATTGTAACTTTGACCAGTCACTAAACGAATTACAGATACTTAACAGAGTTGGAAGGGACCTTGTAGGTCATCTAGTCCAACCCCCATCCAAGCAGGAGTCCCTACACCATTTCTGACAGAGGGCAGTCCAGTCTCTTCTTGAAAGTCTCCAGTGATGAAGCTCCCATAATTTCTGAAGGCAACTTCAGTTCCATGGGTTGATTGTTCTCACTGTCAGAAAATTTATCTTTATTTATAGGTTGAATCTCTCCTGGATCAGTTTCCATCCATTATTCCTTGTCTGGCCTTCAGGTGCTTTGGAAAATAGCTTGACCCCCCTCCTCTCTGTGGCAGCCCCTCAAATATTGGAAGACTGCTATCCTGGTCCTTTTCTTCACTAGACTAGCCATGCCCAGTTCCTGCAACCGTTCATCGTATGTTTTAGCCTCCAGTCCCCTAATCATCTTGGTTGCTCTTCTCTGCACTTTTTCTAGAGTCTCAATGTCTTTTTATAGTGTGGTGACCAAAACTGGATGCAGTACTCTAGGTGTGGTCTTACTAAGGCTTTATAGAGGGGTATTAGTACCTCCCTTGATCTTGATGGTATCCCCCTCTTAATGCAATTTAGGATTGCATTGGCTTTTTTGGCTGCCCCCAACAGTTCGAGGACTGCCTGTATTTTATCTGGCTGACCAAAAGCCTACACAGAATTTGAATGAATGCCTGCTTGCAACCCCAATGGAGCCCTTCCTTCCTTCCTTCCTTTCTTCCCTCCGGTTGTTTCTTTTTGGAAAGCATCAAGAGGGATGCAGGAACCTCCCCCAAAGGGGCTTGGATCTCACCCCATTCCTTCCTCACCAAACTTCTCAGATAAATGGGATGGCTGGTGCTTGTATGTCCTTCCCTCCCTCCCAATCACTTTTCCTTTTGTGGGGTGTCTTTCGGATAAGGGAGGCTTCGATAGGCCCAGCCAAAGCGTTCACTTGCAGCTTGAAAGAAGAAAAATATCTTTTTTTAAGAGCCTCGTTTCACCGTTTGAAGAGGGAATTCCCAGAGATGAATGAAAAAGAACCTGTGCTGCTTCTCTCTCTCCTCTCTCTCTCTCTCTGTCTCTCTCTCTCTGTCTCTCTTTCCCTCTCCCTCTCGCTCCCTCTCCCTCTCTCTGTCTGTCTGTCTCTCTCTGTCTCTCTCTCCCTCTCCCTCTCTCTCTGTCTCTGTCTCACTCTGTCTGTCTCTGTCTCTCTTTCCCTCTCTCCCTCTCCCTCTCTCTCTCTCCCTCTCTCTGTCTGTCTCTTTCTGTCTGTCTCTCTCTCTCCCTCTCTCTCTCTCTCTGTCTCTGTCTCACTCTGTCTGTCTCTGTCTCTCTTTCCCTCTCTCCCTCTCTGTTTCTCTCTCTCTCTCTCTCTCTCTTTCTCTCTCTGCATGAGAGCACAGGGGGGAAAAATAAAAAATAAAGGAATAGGAAGAGTAAGAGTGAGAGATTTTCTCTCTGTCTCTTCCTCCGATTGCAAAGGATGTTCGTTCCTCAGCTGGAGTAGCCACTATGGAGAAATGGAAGAAAGGATTGTCCAGAGACCCACAGGAGGTCAAAAACATCAAGAGGTGGGCCACAACAGTGAGAGGAAAACCACACCCTTGTGCAACACACAAAGAAAAGGGCGGAGCTTCTGTTACATGGTTCAATCTCTCTCTCTCTCTCTCTCTCTCACACACACACACAATCACGATGCAAGGGATCCCTCTGAATCGTCATCCCCACTCCCTGCAAGCTTCGTTTAATGTGAGAATTGGAGGGCCAACTGCGGAGGAGAGGAGAGCTAAGGGCTCCATTAACAGCCCCTGCCATTCCTCTGATGCCCCCACCAACACCATTTTGGCCGTATCCGTCAGCAATCTGTTCTGAATCTACAGCATCTACTAGGATCCCAGGGCCATTGTGTTAATTCTTTGTTGTAATGAGAGAGAGAGAGAGAGGAGGGGGGAGGAAAAGGAGGGGGGGAGAGAGAGAGAGAGAAAAGGAAAAGAAAAATGAAAAGAGGGAGAAAGTAAAAAGAAGAGAAAGAGACAAAAGAAAAAGAGAAGGAAAGGGGGAGGAAGAAGGAGGGAGAGAGATGAATGGGAGTGGAAAACAGGAAGGAAAGAAAGGGAAGGAAGGAAGGAAGATGGGAGAAAATCAGGAAGGGAAGAAGAAGAGTTGGAGTCAGAAGGAAGGGAGGAAGGAAGATGGATGGCAGAAAGAGACAGGAAGGAAGGAAGGAGGGAAGGAAGGAAGATGGATGGGAGAAAGAGACAGGAAGGAGGGAGGGAGGGAGGGAGAAAAATAGGAAGGGAAGAAGAAGAGTTGGAATCAGAAAAAAGGAAGGAAGGAAGGAAGGAAGATGGATGAGAGAAAGAGACAGGAAGGAGGGAGGGAGGGAGAAAATAGGAAGGGAAGAAGAAGAGTTGGAATCAGAAAAAAGGAAGGAAGGAAGGAAGGAAGATGGATGGGAGAAAGAGACAGGAAGGAGGGAGGGAGGGAGGGAGAAAAATAGGAAGGGAAGAAGAAGAGTTGGAATCAGAAAGAAGGAAGGAAGGATGGATGGATGGAAGGAAGGAAGGAAGGAAGGAAGGAAGGAAGATGGATGAGAGAAAGAGACAGGAAGGAGGGAGGGAGGGAGAAAAATAGGAAGGGAAGAAGAGTTGGAATCAGAAAGAAGGAAGGAAGGAAGGAAGGAAGATGGATGGGAGAAAGAGACAGGAAGGAGGGAGGGAGGGAGGGAGAAAAATAGGAAGGGAAGAAGAAGAGTTGGAATCAGAAAGAAGGAAGGATGGATGGATGGAAGGAAGGAAGGAAGGAAGGAAGGAAGATGGATGAGAGAAAGAGACAGGAAGGAGGGAGGGAGGGAGAAAATAGGAAGGGAAGAAGAAGAGTTGGGAGTCAGAAGCAAGGAAGGAAGGAAGGAAGGAAGGAAGATGGATGGGAGAAAGAGACAGGAAGGAGGGAGGGAGGGAGGGAGAAAAATAGGAAGGGAAGAAGAAGAGTTGGAATCAGAAAGAAGGAAGGAAGGAAGGAAACTCAGTCTGTGGCACACCAAAGACCATTTGTTACTCCACCTTCTTTCCCTCTGGTCCAGCCCAGTGCAGGAAGATCCTCTCCATTGTCCATGCAAAAAAAAAATTCTAATATTCCCGTTAGAAGAGAGAGGGAAAGCGAGCGAGCCTACCCCCCCCCAATACCAGCATTGCTGATTCAAGCCTGTCAACTAAATAAGGGGGCACAGGAGAGGGGTGGGGGTGGGGGTGGGGGTAGGGGGTGGGGAGAAGGGCAAACACACCGTTTAAATTCAAGTGGCTGAACGGATACAAGATTAGTGGCATCCTATAAAATTGGGCTCCCTTAATTACCTTCGGAGTATCGGTCCTGCCAGGCAAAGCCGAGTGAAATGGAGATAAATCCACACCCAGGCTGCCTACCGCTTCATCTTTTAAAGGCAATTAACTCTTAGTTATTAGCTTTTAATTAGGGAATAATAATGACACCATTAATACAGTTTATTAAACTTGTCAGGAGGCAGCTGTTCCAAACAGATTTTGTTATCAGATCCTGACAGATTTTTTTAAGGGGGGAGACTGTCGGTGCTTACTTCAATTTATAGCGATTTAATTTATGGAAGGAGGGAAGGAAGGAAGGAAGGAAGGAAGGAAGGAAGGAAGGAAGGAAGGAAGGAAGGAAGGAAGGAAGGAAGGAAAGACAAGGGGCTGCCCAGAAGCGCTGAAGGGATTGTGACGCCGGAGGGTGTGGAGTGGCGGCGACGGGAAGCATGAAGAATGAAAAAGAGAACTTGACGGAAAGGTGAAGTGAAGAAGACCCCGGAAGGAATAAAAAATAGAAATCTACGAAGAAGGTTTTGTTTTGAAAAAGTGACCTTAAGATATGGTGTAAGGTGTAGAACAGGGGTGGCCAGATCCGTCTCACGGGGTGCTTAGATCTGGCCCGCGTGGCTGCCCAGGAAACAGCGAAGGACCGTCCTGCAGTGCCTCTGCCAGCGAAAACGGAGCTCGCAAGGGCCACATGTGGCCCTCCCGAGCTCCGTTTTCGCTGGCAGATTGTTGCAGGAGGCCGTCGCAGCCAAAAACGGGGCTCGGGAGCCCCATTTTCGCTGGCAGAGTGCTCGGGCCACCAACATGCGTGACATTGATCTGGCCGCACCCCCGTGGTGGGTTGCCCCCGGTTTGGACCGGTTCGCAAGAACCGGTAGTAAAACTGGCGGGAGGCTCCGCCCACTGAGCCGGATGTCATCATAGGTGATCTGTGCATGCGCAGAAGCTTCTGCGTTTGCGGGGGCACGATGCGAACTGGTAGTAAAGGTAAGTAAAACCCACCCCTGCCAAGCCCCCCCCACCCCGCCACGAGGTCAAACACAACCCTGATGTGGCCCTTAATGAAATTGAGCTCACCACCCCTGGTGTAGAGAGAACGAAAATTGTGAATCTGACTTAGAACAGGTAAGGATGTTGATGGACGTAAAAACTTTATTTGTGAAAGGAACATCCGGCAGGATGGATAGTCCTCAACTTACAACTATTCATTTAGTGACCATGTGAAGATACAACACTGAAAAAAGTGAAGTATGACCTTACTTCACACTTGTGACCGTTGCAGCATCTCCCTAGGTCAAGTGATCAACATTTAGAGGCTAGGCAACTGACTCATATTTATGACGGTTGCTGTGTCCTGGGGGGTCACGCGATCCCCTTTTGCGACCTTCTGACAAGCGAAGTCAATGGAGAAGCCAGATTCACTTAACAACCGCGTTACTAACTGGACAACCGCTGTGATTCACTTAATTATTAACTGTGTAGTAACCCAGTTGTGGCTCCCCCGTTGACTTTGCTCATCAGAAGGTCGCAAAAGGGGGATCGCGTGACCCTGGGGACACTGCAAACCGTCGTAAGAACATGCCAGTTGCCAAGCAACTACATTTCTGACCATGTGACGATGTAACGGTCACGTGATCGCGAGAAACCCAGTCACTTTTTTTCAGTGCCTTTGTAACTTTGGTCACTAAATGAACTGTTGTTAAGTCGAGGACTACCTGTCGTAGACTTGGAGACCGGCTGCTGAATGCAGGAGAGCAATATGCGAGTACAGGGATGAATGTTTGAAGCCACCTAGATGTCCCATGCTCTGCCTCCTGCCCCTTGGTTTCCCCAAAGTCCTACGGGCCTCCTCCATACCCCACTTTCCCGTCACCGTTTTCTTACTGACGAGCTGACTGTTGTGGCCCGCCAGCAGCCAGTGAAGCTGGCAGCAGATTCGGAGAGTGAGGAGGTTGGGGAGGAACATGGGCCAGTCCTGGAGTCTGGGGAGGGCAGAGAGGGGGCCAGGGCCGGATGCGAGTAATCGGCTACCTTTGGAATCAGACATCAGTGAGTCAGACAAACAGCTGGAGCCTATTCCAGTGGTGGGTTCCTCCCGGTTCCGCCGAGCCGGTAACGGTGACGATATGATGTCGGTTCTGCCCCCCACCCCCCCCCGTGTTATTCTTACCTTTTATTTGGCCCCACCCCCAATCTATTGCTGCCTCCTGAGTCCCAGCTGATCGGCTAGAAGGAAAAAAAACTGTTTAAACTCTTGCCGCGGGGCTTCAAAGGGCCGCCCAACAGCTGATCAGTGTTAAAAGGCAGAGTGGTGGTAGAGCGGTGCCTCCAAAAACAAATGAGTAGACCGGTGCCTGCAAAAATAAATGAGTAGACCAGTGCCTCCAAATACAAAAGAGTAGACCAGTACAGCTCTGCAAGCACTTAAAAGCCTGGTAGACCAGAACCTCTGCTAAATCCTAAAGAATTGTCACATGACCATCAAGCCACGCCCACAAAATAAGCCACGCCCACAGAACCGGTAGTAAAAAAATTTAGAACCCACCCCTGGCCTGTTCCCAGTGTGCGCATGCACAGAGTGGCCAGACGAAGGGAACAGCTAAAGAACAAGGGTCGACTTGGGAGTAAGGCCACAGGTGAACGATGAAGGGCCCCTCCCAGAGGGAATAAAAGAGGAGCGAAAGGGGAGTGGAGTTTGCAGGAGGCAATTAGTTCATTCCTGCATTCTTGCCAAGTATTGCGGCGTCTGAAAGATATCGGCCTGGCCACTCTCCAAGCCTGATCAAGGTCAGTAATTGTTGAACTATCTTGAAAAACTGTGGGAGAGGAAAAACTTTGCTGGAGAGGAATTCACTGTCAATTAAATAAAAGAGGTTTATCGGGACGAGAACTCGGCTTCGTGCTGCTGGGGAACCCAGGGTCAGAACAGCCGTTCCCTTGCTGGGCCACATGGCATGATCAAGAAGAAATCCGATTTGTTTCCTCCCAGCCAACGTCAACCCCTACGATATCTTCTTAGCTCCGCCAGTGCTAGTCTCAGAAAGAACTTTGCCGTCCGCGTCCCTTTCGGCCTCTGTTCTTGGCGGCGAAAGGTTTTTGCAAATACGACAAAAGGCTTTGCAAACGGAGAGGCAGCATCGGTGCTTCAAGCCTCCCCTCCGTTTGCAAAGCCTTTTTGCTGGTCTTGTCCAGGCCTCCCTTTGGAGAGAACAGGGGTCGAAAGCAGCGGTCACCAACTGGTGGTCTGCGAGAAAATGTTGGTGGTTCGCAGAAAAAATATTTGCAGTTTTTATATTGCACTAAATACTATTTAGGGACGCGGTGGCTCAGCGGCTAAGACGTTGAGCTTGTCGATCAAAAGGTCGGCAGTTCGGCAGTTCAAATCCCTAGTGACGCGTAACGGGGTGAGCTCCCGGGGTCATGTGATCCCCCGTTGCGACCTTCTGACAAGCGAAGTCAACGGAGAAGTCAGATTCACTTAACAACCGTGTGACTAATTTAACAACTGCAGTGATTCACTTAGCGAATGTGGCAAGGCAAGCTGTGTAAAACGGGGCAAAACTCACTTCACGAATTTCTCACTTAGCAACGTACATTTTGGGCTCAACTGTGGCTGTTCGTCGAAGACCACCTGTATAGAAAACCCCCAATGCGGCTTAATCGCGTCGTGGTTACGGAACGGCTGGTACCCCTTCAAAGGAGCCGTCACGCCTTTAACACGCGGAGATTTGGTGGTGTGAATTTCCAGACCTTGAATGGGACTTTACACAGAGTAGCAACCACAAGGAGTTCTGAATAAGATTTTGCCGAAAGCAGCAGGTGACGGGAGATGTGACGGTTTTAAAAAAAAACGTATGTAAGGAGTTGTGCGAACGCCTCACTTCGGCACCCCTCGAGCAAAAGAGGTGATTTGGGGCACTGTTGAGAAAGGAGTTCTTTGTAGGCTTTAGATCTAAACCAGGAATGTCCAACTTTGGAAAGTTTAAGACTTGTGGACTTCAATTCCCAGAATTCCCCAGCCAGCCATGATGGCTGGCTGGGGAATTCTGGGAATTGAAGTCCACAATAGTGGTGGTATTCAGCCGGTTATATCCGGTTCGGGTGAGTCGGTAGAGGGGTCTGCAGGAGGCTCCGCCCACCCGCCCGGATGTCATCACGTCCTGTTTTTGATGCTCTGTGCATGCAGGGAAGGCTCTGTGCACACGCAGAGATGGCGCATGCAAGCAAAGCGATTGCGCGCGCTCACATTTGCGAACCGGTAGTGAAGGTAGTGCCGTGTAACGGGGTGAGCTCCCGTGACTTGTCCCAGCTTCTGCCAACCTAGCAGTTTGAAAGCAGGTAAAAAATGCAAGTAGAAAAACAGGGACCATCTTTGGTGGGAAGGGAACAGCGTTCCGTGCGCCTTTGGCGTTGAGTCCACATGACCACGGAGACGTCTTCAGACAGCGCTGGCTCTTGGGCTTTGAAACAGAGAAGAGCACCGCCCCCTAGAGTCAGGAACGACTGGCACATATGTGCGAGGGGAACCTTTACCTTTGGTGAAGGTAAGTGAATACCATCCTTGGTCCACGAGTCTTAAAGTGGTCAAAACTGACCATCCCTGGTTTAAACCTTGGTAGTTTAGAGCCTTGGTAGTACAGTGGTCTAAAGCACCCTGTTATTAAGACCAGCTGTCTGCAATTACTGCAGGTTCGAATCTTGCCAGGCTCAAGGTTGACTCAGCCTTCCATCCTTTCTGAGGTAGGTAAATTGAGGACCCAGTTGTGGGGGCAATAAGCTGACTTTGTATAAAATATTCAAAAGTATGAAGGCTATTGCTTAGCGCATTGTAAGCCGCCCTGAGTCTCCGGAGAAGGGCGGCATATAAATCAAATTAAAAAAAAAAAACAACAACAACCTTAAATTGTTCCTTCAGCTCACCGTTATTGAAATTTGGCGAGTCGAAGATGGATGGACTTCAACTCCCAGGATTCCCCCAGCAAGCATTAGACAGGAAGAGAGAGAGAGAAAAAAAAAAGAAAACGCTCCCGGTATAAAAAAAGGCTGAAACACGGAAACCCACCTGCTACTCACAGTTTGCAATGGTGTCATTTATTACAAAACTTTTCATTTCAAAGTGTCTTTTGTTTTAACAGAAACGTACCCCATTGTCCGGGGTTTTAATTTTCCCACCCCAATAAAAGAGATATTTTACCCCAGCCCCACCGAAATAAAACAAAATAAATAATAAGAAGTGCTCCCTTCCCTCTCTGTAAAATGGCAAAGGTTTTTTTTTTTTTTTTCATTTTTATTTTTCGGAGGAAGAGGAAGGGTGGGGTGGGGGCACCATAAACCTCAAGCGGTTGAATTCAAATACAGGACCGGGAGAGGGCCGATGGCCAGGAGGGTTTTTTTATACAAGGGAGGGGGGAAAAAATATCTGTGCAAAGCCTTCACTCTTTCATTTTGTTGGTTTTGCGTGCAATTTTATTTCATTTTTTTTTTTTTGTAAAAAACACTATGTTTGCTTTTTTCTTTTTCCTCTCTTTTAATAGAAAATGTCGAAGGCAATTTCTAATATATATATGTATATATAATATATACATACGCAAATTGCTAATTCCAAAAAAGGTTGCTTCAGTAGTCGGGGGAAATAGCACCTTTTCGAAGAAGGGAAAAGAACAAGAGAGAAAGAGAGAGAAATGTATTGTATAGGAAAAGAGAAAAACAGAGACAGAGACAGAAAAAAAAAAAGAAAGAGAGAGAGAGAGAGAGAGAGAGAGAGAGAGAGGAAGAAAGAGAAAGAACGAGAGTGTGATGGCTGAGTTTTAAAAACTGGAGTTACCATTGCAAATTCCAACCATATCTTGAGGCTTTTTTTTTTTTTTTCATTTTTGTTTTTGAAACCAATGAAAACAAACAAATGAAAGATTGAAAGTTCGGTCACAGAAATCACATCGCTCGCCTGTATTCTTTCTTTCCGAGTTTTTTGACGGAGGAGAAACGGTTCTCTCCAGTCCGTCCCACCCCACCCCACGAAATCTATCCCTCCCCCAGACTTCTCAGAAGGGAAAAAAAAAAAAGGTTTAGTCCACTCCAAAAATCATCAAGAAAGAACAGAGGTAGGCTAGGAGCAAGTCAAGCTTCCCAAAAGTCCAAAAACAAACAAAAGAAGAAGAAGAAGAGAAAACCCCAAAATGGAAGGAAAAGAATTTAAATTTGCAAGTTATTGCACGACGGCTGGGTTTCTCTCGCCACAGTTTTTCCACTTAAATTAACTCTCCGTGGGGTGAGTTTCCTTTCCTTGAAACTTAAAGCGCTGCTCGGCCTGGTGAAGCTCCTCTCGGTGTCCTCGGCTAGAACTTAGCATGCAGGAAGGTCTCCGTGATGGTGAAATAGTTGGGCCCGGGGCCACCGCCACCGTCCTCACAGCTCTTTGGGATGCCCACCCGCGGGCGCTTGGCTGCTTTCAAGTCGTCTCCTGAGATCGTCTCTTCCTGAGGAGCTCCGCTGCTCAGGGACTGCCGGAGGGCGGGAACGGGAGAGGCGTGAGGGAGAAAGCGGAGACCACAAGGAGATCTTTATTGGCAGGAGGGAAGACACAAGGATGCAAAAACAAGCCCTTCCAAGCCCCTGGGTGGGAGTGTGGGGTTTGCTCTTGGTTTATATACCGACCAACTTAGACGACCAACCAAAGCAGGGGTTATTATTTACAGATGTGGAAGTGCCAAACTACTATGTGTGATGTATCAGTGTGTGGGCCTTATCTCAATGATGCCCCATCAATTGCTTAGGATAAAATTGATAGATGAGTCACAGTTTGAATTGTAGTTAATCACGCAAGTACTTTTTATATTTAGGCTTTCTATAGCATGTGAGATTATAGATCCATAGATAGATCCATAGATAGATATAAATAGATAGATGAGATAGATGATAGATAGATGTAAATAGATAGATAGATATAGATAAATAGATAAGATAAATATAGATAGGTAGGTAGGTAGATGATAGATATAGATAAATAGATATAGATAGATGATAGATAGATATATAGATAAATAGATGATAGATCAATGATATAGATAAATATAGATAGATGAGATAGATGATAGATAGATTGATAGATACATCGATAGATATAGATAGATATAGATATAGATAAATAGATGATAGATTGATGATAGATAGATATAGATAAATAGGTAAGATAAATATAGATAGGTAGGTAGGTAGATGATAGATATAGATAAATAGATATAGATAGATGAGATAGATGATAGATAGATAGATAGATACATCGATATAGATATAGATATAAATAGATGATAGATCGATGATAGATAGATATAGATAGATAGATAGATGAGATATAGATAGATATAGATAAATAGATGATAGATGATAAATATAAATAGATAGATATAGATAGATAGATGAGATAGATGATAGATAGATTGATAGATACATCGATACAGATAGATAGATATAGATAAATAGATGATAGATCGATGATAGGTAGGTAGGTAGGTAGGGCATTTAAACCATGTGTTCTGCATAGCATTATTGCCCATGCAGCTGAAATTTCTAAAAAAAAACCCACATTCACACATTCTTTAAAAGGTTGTGTCTTGTTAATTTAGGTGTATATAAATGTCAATTTCCATGGAGGGTCGCATCAGGGTTGTTGTTTGGCCTCGAGAGGCCGGGGTGGGTGTCGGTCTCAACGTCACTTGTGTCGGGGTCACCTGTGGTGGCCCGAGCGCTCTGCCAGCAAAAACGGGCTCTCGAGCTCTGTTTTCGGCTGCGACGGCCTCCCGCAACCCTCTGCCGGCGAAAACGGAGCTCGGGAGGGCTGCCCGCAGCCCTCCCGAGCTCCGTTTTCGCCGGCAGAGGGTTGCGGGAGGCCGTCGCAGCCGAAAACAGAGCTCGAGAGCCCGTTTTCGCTGGCAGAGGCACCATGGGCCAGTCCTTTGCCGTTTCCAGGGCAGCCCCGCGGGCCAGATCTAAGCACCCCGCAGGCTGGATCTGGCCCCCGGGCTTTGAGTTTAACACCCCTGAACCAAAGAGTAAAAAAAGAGCCTAATTAAGGAAACGATCAAGGGGAAAACCACCCTCCAATCCCGACTGGGCAAGTTCCTCGTGTATACACAATAGTCCTCGACTTACAACCGTTCAGTTACCGTAGCGATTGCTCAAAGGTACAAAATCATGGGGAAAAAAGTGACCCCTGACCATTTTTTCACATCTACAACTGTTGGAGCAGCCCCGTCCGTGGTCCCACGTTCAAAATTCAGACCGTTGGCAACTATCTCACATTTATGGCGGCTGCGGTGTCCTGGGATCACGTTGATCCCCTTTTGCGACCTTCGGACCCACAAAGTCAACGGGGAAGCCAGATTCACTTAACGGCCGTATGAGTAATTTAACAACTGCAGGGATTCACTTAACAATGGTGGCAAGAAAGGTTCTAAAATGAGATAAAACTCGCCGAATGTCTCACTGAGCAATATAAATTTGGAGCTCAATTATGGTTGTAAGTTGAGGACTACCTGTAATCAGAGCGCCAACCCCACTCCCTTCCAGCACTGATGATGTTCCCTAGTTGGGTCATGAAACGTCTGCAGGAAAACGACCAAGCTCAGAGAGCACCCGGGATCCCACCACACTTTTGATCTGAATTTCACAAAAATCTTCCCCAAACCCTGCTCCAAGCTTCCTCTCCCCACGGATGAGTCCCAGATACCTACCAGGCGCGATTTGACTCTCTTGGGAAGTTCTTCGTCAAGGGTGTAGATCTCCCCTCGTTTGACCATCAGCTGAGAGCCGTCTTCAAACTCTACCTGTGGAAGGAAATGGAGCGCGTGTCAAACACTTGGCCTCTGGTTTATAGGATCGTAGCTTCCATCTAAGTTCCCTGACATTCTTCCATTACAGCCAAACGGGAGGGTTAGCCTCAGGTCCACTACTCCTGGCTCAGATCCAAATTATCTTACTTTAGACACATTATGCAAAGATCTAATGTGAGGAACGGAATGGGAGAACTTACCATGGCCAACTCACTGCGGCCATCTTGCTGTGGCCAACCCGGCATGGCTATCTCGCCACAGCCACAATTCACACAGGATAACTCGATGGGATATTATCTGCCACCTGTCAGCACTTCAAGCTATATTTACTCTAGTGCTGACATAAGAAGGAGAAGCGGAGACGTTTGGAAAGGGACGTGTGACTTTTCACCTACTTATTTTCCCTGGAGATAATATCCCCTAGGAGATGAGATGGGAGGGGGGAAATTCCTTTGAGCTGGAGCAGTAGATTAGGGGTAGAGTGACTTGGAAGATGGCCAATGAGTGCAGGGGAGTGGGGAACGGAAAGGGAGGGTTTCGGGTCTGGAAGTCAGTGTTGGCTGCGATGGAGTCGGAATTAGAATGTCATGCTCAATAAATTGGAGTTTTTCTTCAAAGACTTTGTTTGAAATGCAATTTATTTGAGATGACTTCGAAACCTGACACCACCGTTTCTTCGACATTATTTCCATTGACGAACCAGGGCTGTCAAACTCCTGGCCCATGGGCCAGATGCGTCACGCGCTGGCCAAGCCTATGCCTCGTTTAGCGAAGGGAAAAAAAGTCCCAATACATCACGTGACGACACTGTGATGCCATGAGTTTGACACCCCTGTTCTATCCTATTGCTAAGGGTTGACAATGACTTCAAGGCCCATAACTAACCAACCAACCAACCAACCCAAAACAGCCCATGTTAAATCCAGAGAATAACATGGGCTGGTTTTGTTGCTTGGTCTGCTTAGCAGCCACAAATCTTATCCTGTTATTTTGTTCAATTACCCTCTTCGAGTTTCTCCTTTTCATGGCCAAATGAGACACCAACAAACCCAATTTGCCTGCAAATATCTTGGTTCTCTCCAGAGTACAATGCAGGGCCTGTCAGCTGACTTTCCCCAGACGCCTGTGGGGAGACATTGTGACAGGAATTCCAAAAACAGATTGAGCTCCTCAGAAGGATCTCATTTGAATCCAGTCACTTTGGTTTAGTTATTAGATTAGATTAGAAAGTGGGCCAGAAAGTGGGAGATTGTGAGTTCTAGTCCCGCCTTAAGTATGAGAGCTGGCTGGGTGACTTTGGGCCAATCACCAGGAGAAAGGAAGTTCTAGTCCCGCCTTAAGTATGAAAGCCAGCTGGGTGACTTTGCGACAATCACCAGGAAACAGGGAGTTCTAGTCCTGCTTTAGGTATGAAAGCCGGCTGGGTGACTTTGCGACAATCACCAGGAGACAGGGAGTTCTAGTCCTGCTTTAGGTATGAAAGCCGGATGGGTGACTTTGCGACAATCATCAGGAGACAGGGAGTTCTAGTCCCGCCTTAGCCATGAAAACCAGCTGGATGACTTTGGATCAATCACCAGGAGACAGAGAGTTCTAGTCCTGCCTTAGATATGAAAGCCGGCTGGGTGACTTTGGGCCAATCACCAGGAGACAGAGAGTTCTAGTCCTGCCTTAGATATGAAAGCCGGCTGGGTGACTTTGGGCCAATCACCAGGAGACAGTGAGTTCTAGTCCTGCCTTAGATATGAAAGCCGGCTGGGTGACTTTGCGCCAGTCTCTCTCTCTCAGCCCACCTCACAGGGATGTTGTTGTGGGGGAAAACAGGAGGAGGAAGGAATATTATGCATTTTCGCCTGCCTTGAATTATTTGTAAAACCAACACAGGCAGGATTAAAAAAGTAAAGTAAAAATGTAAAAGTAAAGTAATCTTGGGCTCTCACCTGAAAGATCTGGTTGACGTGGGCAGCGATGAACTTAGCTTGGTAGGTGATGCCGTTGGTCAAGTGGAGCTGGACCAGCTCGCCCTCCGCAGGAGGCCCCATCTTAAGGCAGTCTCTGCTCTGAAAAGCAAAAGGATTTCGTTACAAGCAGCTCTCGTGGGCTAGGTTCCCTCCTTGAGTCCAATCGGATGTCAGAATTGATCAGACAGCCTTAACTTGACAAGTCTTCACCATAGTTTCAACTGGGAAACTGTGAGAATGCTAGACAAAGCCGAGTCCAAAAACACTAGAGGATTCCTGGAAGCTTGGCACTCAAACAAATCGGCCATCAACAAGTACAGAGAGATAAACCACATTTACACACCTTTCAAGAGAGACAATAAGAAAAACTAAGAAGGAAGCAAAAAGACTAGTACATATCCTTTCCAGGAGCATACACCAAGATAACCGGGGATTAACACTAGACAAACAATCAAGAATCAATCATATTCTAATCAAGTAACGACCAATTCAGACAAAGAATCAAACAGTAAACTACAGCTTAATCAAGGAACCACCAAGAACACTCCCTTCAACACTGACACAGCAAGCCGCTAGTATATAAACATAGCACAAACCCCACGCCCTTTAAGCACTGATGATGTTCCCTAGTTGGGCCATGAAACGTCTGCACAAACACAACTAAGCTCGGAGAACACCAAGGACCCCATAGTTATCCTCCTCCCTTCCCCCTTCTCCTCCTCCTCCTCTCCACAAACCCCACTCCCTTCTAGCACTGATGATGTTGCCTAGCTGGGTCATGAAACATCTGTAAGAAAACAAGCAAGCTCAGAGAACAGAATAAGAGGACTCTCCTATCCAGAGATGTTAAACACTCTACTCTTAAGACTCAAAGCTACCGTATTTTTCGGAATATAAGATGCACTCCCCCCCACCAAAGAGGGTGAAAATTTGGGTGCGTCTTATACACCGAATGTAGCCAAAAACACGAGGCACGGAGGTGGCGATGGTCTGTGGTAATCCCTGCAGCCTGGAACAGCTGATTGGGGGTTTTCCGGGAGGCCGATCCACCCGCCAATCAGCTGCTCATGATGAATCAGGCTGCAAAAATGTGCTGAAGCTGACCTGGCTGTTTGCTATTTGCTGCAAGGACTCAGAGTTTGCAGCAGCAATCACATCCAGAAAGCCCACACAAGTAACTGATTCAGCAGGATTCAATAACTTCTCTTTATATATAACATAACACATGAAGCAAATATACAATATCAAAAGCAGGTTTTCCAACGTGGTAGTAAATACAAGCAAAACACAAGCAGAGGAGAGGAGTTGGAGTTCCAGTTTCAGTTTCAGAGATCAGCACAGCATGCAGCTTTAGTGAGCTAAGCCACGTCCAGGCTCCTTGCTGTCTCCTTCCTTGTTGCTCACACAGCAAATTGTTTCAGTTTCCAAACAGCCCTCAACTCTCACACATTGAATGGCACACACTCTAGCCATATGAATACTGATGGATGCTGGTAGGCAGAGGCAGAATTTTTTTTTTTATTTTCCTCCCCAAAAACTGTCCGTCTTATACTCTGGAGCATCTTATACTCCAAAAAATATGGTACTTACAACAATGTTTTCCGGATAAATGTTATCACTGTAGGAGCCATCCTCAAAATTGACCTCGTAAAAGGTTTGCGTGGTCACCCCAATCACTTTACACCGGTAATAGAGGCCGCTCCGGTTCTTCGCAATTACCGTCTGGCTCAGGGAAACCTCTCTGGAAAAGGGAAGCTAGAAAGGACAAAAGAAACATTCCATCATCCAAAAGTGCCGGGGGACGAAGAAGGAAGAGAAGAGGAAGGGGGAGGGACAAATCCAAAGGAGACCTACCACATGGCTAGCTGTTTTGTGTTTCAAGCAGGTGATGGACACCACGTAGGGCCAATCGTCGGGCTCGATGGGCACGCCTGCCGCGTGGGCGCAGGTGACGTGGAATGACGTGGAGCAGTGCTCGGAGGAGCACTGGATGCAGGCCCCCGACACTTTCTTCATCCGCTTACGGCAGTAGACACATTTCTGGAAAGAAAAGGGGAGTTGGGTTAGGGCGCGTAGCAGAAGGTCCAGCATTATGGCAGAGTTTTTTGGCAGTGAGGAGTTCGGATTCTGCCAAGGATGAGCGGTTCAGAAAAGGCAAATTGCTGGGAAGAGCAGAACAGTTCTGTTCAGAGGCAATGCAATTCCAAGACTCCAGGACGAGAATGGAGGATTCTAGCCAGATCTCAGTCTGATCCATTGAAGGATCCCACGTCTCGTTTCAAGCCATTTTCCGAAGGAGAAAGCTATCAATGGCCACTACTCTAGATATTTCTCCTGGGAACACAGGAAATTGACAAATGCTCTCCCGCTCATGTCCAATTGATAGAAGAGAGTATTTGTAGCTCAGGATTGAAATGAGAGGTCCTTGATGCTCTCTGAGCTTGGTTGTCTTCTTGTAGATGTTTCCTTACCCAAGAAGGTAACATCATCAGTGCTAGAAGGGAGTATGGGGGTTTTGCTTTCTGTTTATGTACAAGTGACTTGCCCTGACTGTCTTGATGGGAGTGTTCCTGGTGGTTCCTTGATTAGGCTGTTGTTTACTATTTGAGTAAATAGTTTTACCAAACTCCTACTCTCTTGTAGCACTGATGATGTTACCTAGTTGGGTAATGAAACGTCTGCAAGGGAATAACCAAGCTCAGAGAGCATCACGGACCTCACGTCCGATTTGTGGGCTTTCTCAAAGTGTAACAGAATGCTTTGGTCTGGGCTGGTAGCTGCTCTAACCCTCCTATTCCTAATTCTGGCTGCTGCCTCAATTTCCCCAGGGTCACAGGTAGTCCTCGACCAACATCCGTTTGTTCGAAGTTATGGTGGCACTGCAAAAAGTGGATATGTGACCAATCTTTGAAGACGTTACAGCTGTTGTGACATCCCTGCGGTCATGTGATCACGATCCGGGCGCCTGGCTCAAGGTTATGACATCACAGGGAGAGGCAGTCATGTGATGATCATTTGTGACCTTCCTCGATGACTTTCCACAAGCAAAGTCAATGGGGGAACTGGGAGGGAAGGCTGGAAGTATCTCTTGCTAAATCCCCCATACCAGAAAGCTTTTAAAAGAAATAAGTAAATAAAATCATTTTTATTAGACTTCACAAAGCTAAAAGATGAATACAAAGAAAAAATTCCCAAAGGCAAAATTAAGAAGTGCAAACAAAGAAAAACATAATGAAGGAAAAGAAGAGATAAAAAATGGCTCCTCCCTTAATCAAGACACGTACCATCGATTATAGTAATTCATCGCTTTCTCTGATATCGCAACAAAAGATCTTCTTTCTTTCCATATCCCATCTCTTTTATTCTTAAAACGGTCATTCAATCCTAATCAGCAAATGCCCATCAAAAGTATATCTATATATCTATATCTATATCTATAATATATATCTATATCTATCTATATCTATATCTATCTATCTATATCTATCTATATCTATCTATCTATCTATCTATCTATCTATCTATCTATCTATCTATCTATCTATCATCTATCTATCTATCTATCTATCTATCTATCTATCTATCTATCTATCTATCTATCTATCTATCTATCTATCTATCTATCTTACAAACTATTCTAAAAATACGAGTTCCAGGTGTATTAGTAAAAGAAGAAGCATACATACTGCGAACTCCGGAACTTTAAGATTTTAATTTTTTAATTTTTTTTTTTTAAATCTTAAAGTTCCGGAGTTCGCAGTATGTCTGCTTCTTCTTTTACTAAAAACTTCCCTTCTTCCCATATTTCAGCTCTTCTCTATAAACCAATCTTCAAAGCCTGTCACTCAGTCCTAGTCAGCAGTGGTCCATTAAGCGTGATCAGAAACAAGAACATATTTTAGCCTCGATCAAATAATCCAACTTTATATTCTTTTGCTTTTAACGATCTTGGTTTTTTAATTCTTTTAAATAATGCCCCAGCATTTGGTTTCATTTTCTCTTCTCAAAATCTCCTCCAAAACTGTTTAACAGGTCTCATTTGTGAATCCAAAACAGACAGGTCTATTCTGATTTGTTACCTGAATGCTCCTTTTAATTATTAAGATGTCAAATGGTTTGGTTTGTAAATTCAGGATATCATTTGTTCCATATCATTCTTGCAGCCTGTTATACTTACATCCACGTTCAAATCAACCTCAATCTGCTGAGGTCTCTTTCGCTCCTATAACATCTTTAAGTCTCATTTTTATACTAAGGGAATATTTCAGAGAAGCCTCTCCATATATGGTCCTCAAATATTCTTAAAGTCTTCCCCCCTTAAGAATATTTTGTTGCATTCTGTATTAATGGGTCTCTTCTCCGTTAATTATAATCTTCAGTTTTTTTCTGGTTCCCTCTAGAGTCTAACCTTCAGAATCTCCCCTTATCATGTTTTTGCTCTAATCAACAACGTTTTCCCACGGGAAGATTTTTTTATAATTAATTTTAAATTCTTATATATTTTTAAAAATAAAATCCAAAGCAACCCATGGGGAAGGACTCCTGTAATTAATTTCAAAGTCTTATTTCGACTCTATCTGACCCCCTCATCTGTTTTATGTCTTTTTCAAAATCAATGCTCTAAAACACCCTTTGGCTGCTGATTCCAAAATTAAAATCTTTTACGTCCTTAAAACTTGCCCACAACTTTTCTCCCCACAAGGATTGAAGGTCTCAGGAACAAACCCCAGAGCCTACACAGTGAGATCGACTTCACTCTTGCTTTACAGCTAATGCAGGTAGTCCTTGACTTACGACCACAATTGCGCTCCAAATTTATGTTGCTAAGTGAGACATTTGCTGAGTGAATTTTGTCCCATTTTACAACCTTGTTTGCCACAGTTGTTAAGTGAATCACTGCAATTGTTAAGTTAGTATCACTGCTGTTAAATGAATTTGGCTTCCCCATTCACTTTGCTTGTCAGAAGGTCGCAAAAGGGGATAATGTGACCCTGGGACATTGCAACCGTCATAAATATGAATCTGTTGCCAAGCATCTGAATTTTTTATCATGTGGCCAGGAGGACGCTGCAATGGTTAAGGTGAGAAAAATGGTCATAAATCTCTTTCTTCAGTGCTGTTGTAACTTTGAGCGGTCACTAAATGAACTGTTGTAAGTCGAGGACTACCCGTAGACAGAATTTGGCCAGACTATAACTATGACCTTCTAACAGATAAAACCTGGGAGATTCAAGGACATTTTTACCCTGAAACTTTTTTCTCTCTCTCCCAACCTATCCAGTCCAGAGGCCTCGGGGTAAGTTTTGATTTTTTTCCCACCATGAAAAATTGACAGTGACCCCAACTGGACTCCTGGATATTGACTGGAAGTAAAATCCCAGCCCAGAATGCGTTTCTCTCACCGTGTATTTCACTGGGCTGGGAGAGTTTTAGAAGGAAGGCTGAGATAGACTAATATTTGGGAAGCGTCCTGCTCTCACCTTATCTCATGTGTCCCATAGACCCCTGAGGTTCATACAACTTATTTACACAAGAGTGTGTAATCCAATGTTTCTGATGCTTTTGGCAACTTTAAGCTGGGTGGACTTCAATTCCCCGAATTCCCCAGGCAGGAGTCGAAGTCTGCACAGCTTAAAGTTGCCAAAAGCATCAGAAACACTGCTCTAATCAGAGGCAAATTGGATCATTCGTGACCATTGTATAGAGTGGAGTGGAGTGGAGTGGAGTGGAGTGGGGTGGGGTGGGGTGGGGTAGGGTAGGGTAGGGTAGGGTAGGGTAGGGTAGGGTAGGGTAGAGTAGAGTAGAATAGAATCAGAGCTGGAAGGGACCTTGGAGGTCTTCTAGTCCAGCCCCCTGCTCAAGCAGGAGACTATACCCGTGATGGCGAACCTATGGCATGCGTAGCCATATCAGTGGGCATGCCAGCTCAGCTCTGGTGTGCATGCATGCGCTGGCCAGCTGATTTTCAGGCCTTCTGGGCCCACCAGAAGTAGGGAAACAGGATGTTTCCTGCCTCCGGAGGGCCGGGGGGGGGGGAAGGGAAGGCCTGTTTTTCTTTCTCACCTGGCTCCAGATTCTCTCTATGCGTCTGGGGAGGGCGAAAACAGCCTTCCCCACCCTCTCGGAGGCCCTCTGGAGGCCTGAAACGGCCTGTTTCCCAACTTCTAGTTGGACAGGAAGTGACATTCTTTGCTGTCCCCAGCCTCCAGAGACTCCTAGAGAGGCAGGGCACATAGAATTATGGCTGTGGGCACCTGCACGCGCGAACCTCCCCCACCCTACCCCCTCCTGGCATGCGATGGCAAAAAGGTTAGCCATCACTGCTCTATACCATTTCAGACAAGTGCTGTCCAGTCTCTTCTTAAAAGCCTCCAGTAATGAAGCACCTACAACTTCTGGTGGCAAGCTGTTCCACTGGTTAATTGTCCTCACTGTTAGGAAGTTCTCCTCAATTCCAGGTTGCTTCTCTCCTTGTTTAGTTTCCATCTGTTGTTTCTTGTCCTGCCTTCAGGTGCTTTAGAGAATAGGTTGACCCCTCTTCTCTTTGGGGCACCCCTCAAATACTGGAATACTGCTGTCATGTCAACCCTAATTCTTCTTTTCTCTAGACTGGCCATATTCAATTCCTAAAAATATTCTTGATACGTTTTAGGCCTTTGATTATCTTAATTGCTCTTCTATGCACTTTTTCCAATGTCTCAACCTCTGTCATCTACTCCATTCTCATTTTGGCTTTTCTTTCACTCTGGTTTTCGATCTGGGAAATCAGCTCTGGACACACAAAGGCTGCTTAAACTGCCCTTTCAGAGATTGTTATTGGGTATCTCAAATCATGCCAGAATTTGCAGGACAAGATGCAACAGATGGAAGAAACAATCAAGGAGAGAAGCAACCTAGAAGTGAGGAGAAATTTCCTGACAGTTAGAACAATTAACCAGTGGAACGACTTGCCACCAGAAGTTGTAAATGTTTAGTTTAGTTTAGTTTAGTTTAGTTTATTGGATTTATATACCGCCCTACTCCCGAAGGACTCAGGGCGGTGAACAGCCACAGAATTAAACACATAAATACAAAAATTTAAAATAGAATAAAAATGAATCAAATAATTTGGCTGAGACAAATTTAAAATACCCAATAATTTAAAAACAAATTAAAATTTACATTTAAAAGGGGAAAGACTTAGGTCAGGCCAGCTTGATGAAATAAGAAAGTCTTAAGCGCATGACGGAAGGTGTGCAGATCCGGGATCCTCCGTATCTCCGGGGGGAGCTCGTTCCAGATCGTAGGTGCCCCCACAGAGAAGGCTCTCCCCCTGGGGGCCGCCAGTTGACATTGTTTGGCCGACGGCACCCGGAGGAGCCCCTCTCTATGGGAGCGTACTGGCCGGTGGGAGGCTATTGGTGGTAGCAGGCAGTCCCGTAGATAACCAGGTCCTAAGCCATGGAGCACTCTAAAGGTGATAACCAAAACCTTGAAGCGCACCCGGAAGACCACCGGGAGCCAGTGCAGCTCACGCAGGAGAGGTGTTATATGGGAACGCCACGTCGCTCCCATAACCACCCGCGCGGCCGCACTCTGCGCCAGTTGGAGCCTCCGAGTGCTCCTCAAGGGGAGCCCCATGTAGAGAGCATTGCAATAGTCCAGGCGGGAGGTGACGAGGGCATGAGTGACTGTGCATAGGGAGTCCCGATCTAGAAAGGGACGCTACTGGCGGATCAGGCGAACCTGATGCTCCAACACTGGAGGTTTTTAAGAAGAGATTGGAAAATCATTTGTCTGAAGTGCTGTAAGGTTTTCCTGCCTGGGCAGGGGTTAGACTGGAAGACCTCCAAGGTCCCTCCCAACTCTGTTATTTTCTTGCCTTGATTACAGCAGGATTCAAGTACAGACCTTTTAATAATAAGACTTTGTTGGCACCAATAAAGAATAAACTGTTGGTGCTTCGTCCTTCACAGTGTATCCTTTATAGCTGAGCTATTTTTTTTTTCCTTTTTAATCAACTGCTGCTCCAAATCATGTCAACCAAGCCAGTCTTACATTCAATCCTGAAGTCTAACTACAAGTATTCCTACTCTGCCCTGTTAATCAACGCAGCAAATTCTCATGTCCGCTAACCGCTCCGTTTCGAATCTCAAAGTCACCCCCAAACTCCGAATCAGAATACAGGTAGTCCTCGACTTACAAGAGTTCATTTAATGAGCAGAGTTACAACGGCAGTGAAAAAAGGGACTTATGACTGTTTTTCACATTTATGACCGTTGCAGCAATCCCGTGGTCACGCGATCAACATTCAGGTGCTTGGCAAATGACTCATATTTATGACGGTTGCAGTGTTCCAGGGTCATGTGATCCCATTTTGCGACTTTCCTACAACGGGGGAGCCAGATTCACTTAATGGCTAGCTTAACAACTGCAGTGATTCGGTTAAAAGGAGCCTTGGTGGCGCAGCAGACTAAAGTGCTGTTAAAGTAGCACTTAGTTGCCAGCTGCCTGCAATTACTGCGAGTTCGAATCTCACCAGGCTCAAGGTTGACTCAGCCTTCCATCCTTCCGAGGTAGGTAAAATGAGGACCCGGATTGTGGGGGCAATAAGATGACTTTGTATAAAAAAGAACACTGCTTAGGGGGGGCCCAAAAAAGCCCTACTAAGCAGGTATATACAAAAGTATGAAGGCTATTGCTTAACGCATTGTAAGCCGCCCTGAGTCTCCGGAGAAGGGTGGCATATAAATCGAACCAATAAATAAATAAATAAATAAATTAACGACTGGGGCAAGGAAGGTCGTAACACGGGGGCGAAACTCTCTTAGCAACTCTCTCTTTCTCTCTTAGCAGCAGAAATGTTGGGCTCAATTTTGGTCATAAGTCAAGGACTATCTGCATTGCAGCGGAAATACAATAAAAAAAACCCCTTGAAATGTACAAAGAAGACAGCAATGTACGCACAGGGGTGAAATGCTACCGGTTCTATGCCAGTTCGGGTGAACCGGAGGTAATAAAAGCTACCAGTTCAGGCGCACCGATATTTCCAACAATCAGCTGTGGCGTGCGATTTATATTCGTGCGGCACAACTGTTTCCCCCCCCTCGCCGTTCTACTTACTTTCAAACGGCTCCTTTTTCCGTGCGAAGTGTACATTTGGTGTGCACTGCACATGCATGCAGCGTGCATTTGGCATGACTGTGCATGTGCCTTTAGTGTAGTGTGCATTTGGCATGCAATGCATATGTACGTGCGCACAGCACGCATCTGGCACTTACGGTGCATACGTGGACAGCGAACGGGTGGCAACCTTGATAGTTGAGCCTTGATAGTATCAAGAGCCTTGATAGTACGGTGGTCTAATGCACCCTGTTATTAACACAGCTGCCTGCAATTTACTGCTGGTTCGAATCTCTCCAAGGCTCAAGGTTGACTCAGCCTTCCATCCTTTCTAAGGTAGGTGAAATGAGGACCCAGTTTGTGGGGGCAATACGCTGACTTTGTATAAAATATACAAAAGTATGAAGGCTATTGCTTAACGCGTTGTAAGCCGCCCTGAGTCTCTGGAGAAGGGCGGCATATAAATCAAATTAAAAAAAAAAAAAAAAAAAAAAAAACCCGCTGGAAATTTCTACACTGTACGCGGTAAGGAAATCCAACAGCCCTCTTCGCTGCAGCTCCGAGTAAGAGGAGCTTCTGGATGAGTGCTACAACTCACACGCGCAACAGAGGGGATGACAACTAATTATTCTGAGATGCTATGCCATAATTTACAGACAAGCTCTGCAAAAGGCCCATCAGGAGCCGCACAAACAATACACTTTCTAAATGAGGCGGTGCACCAGAGCAAGGCCGGGGAATTAGGCGGTGACAAAGTGAGACGTCTCAACTCCACGGATGACTCCATTTTGGAGCTGAGAGGGAGCCAAGACTTTAAGGGGGGAGGGAAGAGGGGAGATTTTAAAAGGTCTGAACAAGCTGCAGCGGTGGGCCGAGAGGAAGAGGAGGAGACTGAATGCGGGGAAGAGTCCAGGTGGACAAGTTAAGCCGGAGAAATAGGGAGGCCCAGGAGACGCCAGTCTCAGTTTGGTAACAGGATGCGTGAAAAAGGGTTAGGTGACTGTCGATCTCATTACAGGCAGGGGTGAAATGCTCCCGATTCGGACCGGATCACCCGATCCGGTAGCGATGGCAGCGGGTGGTTCGGAGAACCGGTAGCAAACATCCCTGCCCCCCCCACATGCCTGATCTGTCCCCGTCCACACACACACACACAAACACAAACACAGCCAGCCAAGGGTTAAGAAAGTACTTGGCACGCACACAGGTCATTATCTCAAACTTGGCCGCAATATAATCACCGTCTGCCAAGAGCTTTTACTGCAACAGATAACATAAAATTACATACGCATTGCAAATAGTCCAGCAAAACAATATCCCTTTGGCAGCTTCAGAGGTTGTTCAAGTGACTAGCCAGAGTTTGTTTTTGTTCGTCACGGGGTTTTACCAGCCACCACCCTCTCTTATATAGTCTCTGGGGTGTGGTCCAGTGACTCAGTTCTAATCCCTAGCACGCCTCCTTAGCTGCTGCAACCGTTTATCACGCCTTCGTTGGCGTGCATCCAGGAATGACGGCTCTCCTTTGCTCTCATCCGAGACACCTGGCTCCTGGCTAATCTCCTCTCCCTCGGCCGGCACCTGAGACAGTGCCAGAGGGGAGGGGCCTGGAGAGGGAGGCCTGGCTGACTCCTCTTTCTCATGTTCGGAGCTTTCTTCCTCCAATGAGATAGGCTCAGAGGGCGGGGTCACAACAATGCCCAGCTGAGCTGCGCAATCATCAGAGGCTTTTTTTTTTTACTTTTAAATGCATTTTTTCTACAAACTCTTTGGCTTAAAAAAATGCTTTTAAAAGTTAAAAAAAAAGCCTCTGATGATCGCGCGGCTCAGCTGGGATCATCAGAGGCTTAAAAAAAAAAATCAGGCAAATCAGTTGGGATTGTCAGAGGCTTTAAAAGCATTTTTTTTACAACCTCTTCAGCCAAAGAGGTTGTCGGAAAAATGGTTTTAAAACTAAAAAAAATAAAAAAAAAGTTGGCCACGCCCACTCAGTCATATTACCTCCCCCCACCAAGCCACGCCCACAGAACCAGTAGTAACAAATTTTACATTTCACCACTGATTACAGGTAGTCCTCGACTTATGACCGTAAAATGGACCCTGCTCATCAGGGGTCAGTCCAGGGATTGGCCCGATTTTACGATGTTTTCTACGGCAGTCATTGAGCAAATCACTGCAGTCGTTGAGCGAATCAAGAATGTTATAGGCATTGCTTTGCCAAAAATTGGGAAGTGAGGATGTTTTCTGCCCTGCGGCCCTACAGCCAAGAAGGCTCCACGCCTATTTGCACCACTCAGGTGACCCCGAGGACACAGATAAAACTCCAAGTGGCCTCAACGGCTCTCTAAAAAAAAAAGAATACAAATGACCAGCTGCCTGCAAGTTGACATCTGGTCCAAATTTGTGACGGTTCCAGTGTCCCGGCAACCTTCTCACAAGCAAAGTCAACGGGGAAGCCAGATTCACTTCACAACCGTGTTACTAATTTAACAACGGCAGCGATTCACTGAACAAATGTGGCAAGAAGAGTCATAAAATGGGGCAAAACTTAACACTTAACAAATCTCTTGCTTAGCAACCTACATTCTGGGCTCCCTTGTGGTCGTAAGTTGAGGACTACCTGTACTATTTCTGATAAATGACTGCCCAGTCTCTTCTTCAAAGCCTCCAGTGATGGGGCACCCACAACCTTTGGAGGTAGGTCGTTCCACTGATTAATTGTTCTAGCTATCAGGAAATCTCTCCTTCGTTCCAGGTTGCTTCTCTCCTTTGATGAGTTTCCACCCATTGCTTCTTGTCCTGCCCTCAGGGGCTTTGGAGAATAGTTTGACTCCCTCTTCTTTGTGGCAGCCCCTGAGATATTGGAATAAGAGCCTTGGTGGTGCAGCGGACTAAAGTGCTGTTAAAGTAGCACATAGCTGCCAGCTGCCTGCAATTAGTGCGAGTTCAAATCTCACCAGGCTCAAGGTTGACTCAGCCTTCCATCCTTCCGAGGTAGGTAAAATGAGGACCCGGATTGTGGGGGCAATAAGATGACTTTGTATAAAAAAGAACACCGCTTGGGGGGAGCCAAAAGCCCTACTAAGCAGGTATATACAAAAACTATGAAGGCTATTGCTTAACGCATTGTAAGCTGCCCTGAGTCTCCGGAGAAGGGCGGCATATAAATCGAATCAATCAATCAATCAATCAATCAATCAATCAATCAATCAATAAACACTGCTATCGTGTCTCCCCTAGTTCTCCTTTTCACTAGACTAGATGTAGCCAGTTCCTACAATCGTTCTTTGTATGTTTTAGCTTCTAGGCCCCTAATCTGGTGTAGGGTTTCCTGCCTAAGCAGGGGGTTGGAGTAGAAGACCTCCAAGGTCCCTTCCAACTCTGTGATTCTATTCTATTCTAATCATTTTTGTTGCTCTTCTTGACGGAGGAACCCGTCGTTCTTCAGTCAAGAAGAACCGAGCAGAGGCCTGTTTTGTGTTTCATTCTCTAATCAGGTCATTGCACCACAGTTTGTCTGCTGCAGGATGTTTGTCTATTCCACCCTCCCGCCAAGAGACTCATTCAAAGCTGGTCTATTTCCTCCACTTCGGAATTCGCAGCCCACTTACCTGAATTCTCCTCCCCCTTCGCTCCGAAATGGGAGCATCCTGATTTCAGCCTGCAGCTCCCTCTCCCCTCCCCAATTACGCTTCCTCCTTTGACACGGCTTTCTAGCTGACCTTCTGCTCAACGCTTAAAATGAGGGGATGGCGACACAAGGACAAGAAGGAAACTAAAGGAACTGCAGAAGACCAGGAGGACCAGAAGGTATCTTTGGGGTTTCTCAATGGGAGCTCAAGGTTCCTAGAGCAGAGCACAGAAACGGAAAGACAAAGCAAGTGCCAAGAGAAGAGAAAATGTGCAGCTGAGGATTGAATTGTCGGGGTCCTTGGTGCTCTCTGAGCCTGGTTCTTTTCTTGCAGACATTTAATTGCCCAACTAGGTAATACCATCAGTGTTAGAAGGGAGTGAGTTTTGTGGAGTGGAGGAGGAGGATTGAGGGGTCCTTGGTGCTCTCTGAGCAGGGTGGATAAAAATCAATGATTTTTTTAAAAAAATCAAAAAAATCGGATTTTTTTGATTTAAATCAGATTTTTTTTATTTAAATCGGATTTTTTGATTTAAATCAGATTTTTTGATTTTTATTGAATTTATTTTAATAAAAAACTTTTGGGGTAAAAATCTATCGTAAGATAGTTTTCTATTTAAGATACATAAATAATTGAGTTTATTCAGCATGAAATGGAGCTTAGTTATGTAGCAGGAGGCTGTATGTTCTGCAACCCTGGGACTATCGGTGAGTCAACAGCGGGTCAAAGGAGTAGCAGAGATGACAGTTGCTCTTTAGAAATTATGATTTAAATGAAGTTGATTTAAATCAAGTCTTTTTCCTAGTGATTTAAATCATGATTTAAAACTCGATTTAAATAAAATCCACCCTGTCTCTGAGCTTGGTTCTTTTCTTGCAGACATTTAATTGCCCAACTAGGTAACACCATCAGTGTTAGAAGGGAGTGAGTTTTGTGGAGTGGAGGAGGAGGATTGAGGGGTCCTTGGTGCTCTCTGAGCTTGGTTTGTTTTCTTGCAGATGTTTCATGACCCAACTAGGTAACTACATCAGTGCTAGAAGGGAAAGGGGTTTGTGGAGGGGGGGGAGGAGGATTTCAGAATCCTTGATGCTCTCTGAGTTTGGTGGTTTTCTTGCGGATGTTTCATGACCCAACTAGGTAACAACATCAGTGCTAGAAGCAGTGGTGGGATTAAAATAATTTAACAACTGGTTCTCTGCCCTAATGACCGGCTGGGTGGGCGTGGCCATGGTGGGCGTGGCCAGGGGGTGTGACAGGCAGCACCCGGCCTCCTGCACCCCCCCCGGAGCAAAAACGAGCCATGGGGGGGTGCCGCACCCCCACGCCCCATTTTGGGCCTAGTAGGCCTCCCTACACTTACCTGGGAGCCAAAATGGGGCGCGTGGGGACTTCTGGAAGGGGCGGGGCGAGCCAGTCGTTTAACGACCGATTCTGCCAAAGTGGTGCAAACCAGTTGAATCCCACCACTGGCTAGAAGGGAGTGGGGGTTTGTGGGGAGGAGGAGGAGGAGGAGGAAGAGGACGACTGTGGGGTCCTTGGTGCTCTCTCAGCTTGTTGTTTTTTTCTACAGACATTTCATGACCCAGATAGGTAACATCAGCAGGGCTAGAAGGGAGCGGGGCTGACTCTCTGTTTCTATTCCGGTGGCCTAACAGCCTTATCAAGAAAACACCAAGCCCACTTCCACCAACAAAAAGAGCCTCGGTGGTGCAGCGGACTAAAGTGCTGTTAAGTGCTAGCACTTAGCTGCCAGCTGCCTGCAATTAGTGCGAGTTCAAATCTCACCAGGCTCAAGGTTGACTCAGCCTTCCATCCTTTCGAGGTAGGTAAATTGAGGACCCGGATTGTGGGGGCAATAAGCTGACTTTGTATAGAACAACACCGCTTTGGGGGGGGGGAAGCCCTAATAAGCAGGTATATACAAAAAAAGTATGCAGGCTATTGCTATCGTGCCGTGATGGCGAACCTATGGCACGGGTGCCACAGGTGGCACGCGGAGCCATATTGGTGGACACGCGAGTGTTGCCCTAGCTCAGCTCCAGCGCACATGTGTGCACCAGCCAATTGATTTTCAGGCCTTCCGGTCCCACTGGAAGTCGGGATACTGGCTGTTTCTGGCCTCAGGAAGGCCTCCGGCGGGATGGGGAAGGCTGTTTTTGCCCTCCCCAGGCTCCTAGGAAGGGGAAGTATGGGGGGGGGTCATATGTACATGTGCGGGAGGGCGGGGCGCATTGAATTATGGATGTGGGCACACGCACCCGCGACACCCCCCCCCCACTCGCCCGGCTTTTGGCACGTGATGGCAAAAATGTTAGCCATCACTGCTATAGTGCATTGTAAGCTGCCCTGAGTCTATGGAGAAGGGTGGCATATAAATTGGATAGATAGATAGATAGATAGATAGATAGATAGATAGATAGATAGATAGATAGATGATAGATAGATAGATAGATAGATAGATAGATAGATAGATAGATAGATAAATAAATAAATAAATAAATAAAACAATTGACAGGGCAAGCCAAACGAAAAATATTTTTTTTCCTTTTTTTCAAAAAAAAAAAAAAAAAAAAAAAAAGAGGTCTCTCGTGTTCTACCAGCCAACTGCTGGGGTCCCCTCCCTTCCCCCTCCCCAAGGAATGGCCAGGCAAACTCGGACCGCCAGCTTCCTTCTCTCCGGGTGGACCTCTGGCTCTCAAACCAGCCAACGCCCCAACGAGGAGCCATGGCTTCACAGCATCTCTGCGCCCCCCAGCTCCGGAGTGCCGTTGGCCCGCTAAGACGACAATCCTTGCCCCGGCCTCAATGCACGCTTGCCTCTACGGACCCTGCCGACCCACGAAGCGGCAATGCAGAGACACCGAGGGGGGCGCAAGCGGCAAAGCTGTTTGCCTGAGGACTTCGTGGGTTTAATGGGGACTCAGGAGGACTCGGGAGGCCCATTAAGCAGGACAAGGCAGCCCCGTGTAAAAAAAAAAGAAGAGGGGAGGTTTTTTTTTTTTTTAATTTGCTGTTACAAGCCTGGGTAATGAAGAGGACTGCGGGCTGGAAATGTCAGGTTATCCATAAAGGAGCCGGCTCAGAGCAATTTATCGCTTGTGTATCAGTGTGGCTCCAGCCTGAGTCATAAATGCGCTTCCCCTCCGCCAACAGAGCCCCCAAACCCCCCCTTGCACCAGGGGGAAGCTCTCCAAAGGCATAAGAGAAGGTCTCTAATCTTCCAGCCAAGAAACTACCAATTCAGATAAACCACCGTATAGTAAACGGCAGGCTGATCAGGGAACCGCCTGGAAGAAAACAACGCTCCCACCAACATGCCTGGGCAAGCCCCTTGGACATAAACAGAGAGAGCAAGCCTCGCTCCCTTCTAGCACTGATGATGTTGCTTAGTTGGGTAATGAGACGTCTACAAGAAGAGAAGCAAGCTCAGAGGGCATGGAGGGCTGCCCAGTCCTTTTCCTCCTCCTCCTCCATCACCACCACCACTCCGCAAACCCCTCTCCTTCTAGCCAGTAGTGGTGTTCAATTTTTTTCCCTACCGGTTCTGTGGGCGTGGCTTGGTGGTGTCATGTGATGGAGTGGGCGTGTCCAACTGGATGTCACTCATGCCCTCGCCCACTTGGTCAATCAACCCCCCCCCCGGCCAAGCCACGCCCACAGAACCTAGTAGGGGAAAAAAAATGAATTTCTACCTATCTACCTATTTTCTGCCCAGGTCTGGCTTAATCTGTCAAGGATTTTAATTTTAATTTGAAATTGGTTTTAATTGGGTTGTTTTAAATTGTGGGCCGAAATTATTTAATTACCTTTTAAATTGTTTTTTAAATTTTGTATGCTCTGTTTTATCTCGGCTGTTCACCGCCCTGAGTCCTGCTGGAGAAGGGCGGTATACAAATCAAATCAAATAAATAAAAAAATAAATAAAATAAAAGGACTGGCCTAATCTTGCATGCCGCCCGCTCTCCCTTCCCCAGTCCCATTTCCCCTCCTTCAGAGGCCCCGGCCCTTAATCTCCCCGCTTCCTCTCTCACAACTGGGTGACCAGGTGTGTGTGTGTGGGGGGGCGTGGCCAGCCAGAAGTCACTACCTGTTCGGCAACCCAGGCCAAATTGCCGCTACCAGTTCACTCGGACCGATGCGAACTGGCTGAATACCATTTCTGCTTCTAGCTCTGATGATGTTACCTAGCTAGGTAATAAAACATCTGCAAGAAAAGAACCAAGCTCAGAGAGCACCAGGGACCCCACAGACGTTGTCCTCTTCCTCCTTCTCCCCCTTCCTTTCAGTACTGATGATGTTACCTAGTTGGGTACTGAAATGTCTGCAAGAGAAGAACCAAGTTCAGAGAGCACCAAGGAACCACAGTCCTCCTCCTCCCTTCACCACCACCATTCTACAAACCTCTCTCCTTCTAGCGCTGATGATGTTCCCTAGTTGGGTAATGAAACGTCTCCAAGAGCACCAGGGAGGCCACACTTCAACCCTGAGCTACCCACATTCTCTTCTACGACTTCCGGCCACCGCTACTAACCTGTCAAGCTCTGTTTCCCTTCCCAAAGGAGTTCCCAGTTTCCCGCCTTTGTTCGAGAATGGACTCGGGGGGCCTCTTACCAGTTTCCACCGTTGCTCGAGGATGGCAGTTATATCTACAGGGTGGCGCTCGAGGATGTTGACAAAACGGGCTTCGGGGACAGCGATGGCGCAGATGACATGCACCCACCTACGAAACGTCCAAGACGGAGAAAAGAAATTGAAGTATTTATTTTCCCCTGGATATAAAGAGTCATCCAAAATAGATCAGGTTATCAAGAAGAGAGCGGTAGAAGTGTGACAGGAATCTCTATCGCTGCGTCACACGCTGAGGACCTAGATTGTTGGGGACCATAGGCTGACTCTGTAAACCGCTTAGACAAGGCTGTAAAGCACTGTGAAGCGGTATGTAAGTTTGTGCTATTGCTATCATCTTTCTTTCTTTCTTTCTTTCTTTCTTTCTTTCTTTCTTTCTTTCTTTCTTTCTTTCTTTCTTTCTTTCTTTCCTTTCTTTCTTTCTCTCTCTTTCTTCCTTCTGTCTATCTACAATCTCTCTTTCTCTCTCTTTCTCTTGAGCCAAGATGGCACTGTGATTAGAATGCAGCATTGCAGGCTGACTCTGCCCACTACCAGCAGTTCGATCCTAACCGGCTCAAGGTGGACTCAGCCTTCCCTCCTTCCGAGGTCGATAAAAATGAGGACCCAGATTGTTGGGGGAGAAAGGCTGGCATTTGTAAACCACTCAGAGAGGGCTGTAAAGGGGTATATAAGTCTAAGGGCTATTTGCTAAAAGAAAGACAACACTTTATAGCCGATTTACCTTCCATCTGTAGTTCTTTGAAGGGCTCCTCCCCTGAGATTACAGAGACAGCAATCCTGGGGAAGCAACATGGAAATTATAATTAAAAGGAGGAGGGGGAATCTCCCACCAAAATATTTGGGGAATTATGGGACAGAGGGGTAGGAGAAGGGAAAGGTAAGAAGAATTGTATCCAACACCCTGGATGTGAGGCACAAAGAATCAGAACCATATATAAGATTGCAGCATAGATGATTTAGTCAAGAGCTACACATAAGAATCTGGCCAACTAAAATTCAACACTAGATTGGCAAAAGGATCCACGGAATTCAAGAGGGGTTGGACTTGGGAGTTGCTTGTGGGAATGTAAGGACTCTAAACTAATAACCTGCTTAACTCCACCCTCCCAGCTCTGCCTGCTCTTTTCCTACACCTGAGTCCCGATAAAGCACTTCCCGGATGCTTCTAAAACAAAAACCAATTATCACAGTACTTTTAACAACAGAATAACAGAGTTGGGAAGGGACCTTGGAGGTTGTTCTGATCTAGGCTCCCTTAAAAAAGCAGGAAGCTTTTTTGTCTTGGTCCCGGCAAAACCTCTTTTATTTACACAACTGTGAATTCCTTTCATTCACAGTCAGCAAGGCCTGTCCAATCAATTAAAAGCCCACTCCCCGTTCCCCCCTCTTTTGTTTCCTATGGGAGGGGCCAATCACCTCCAAGGTGTGGCTTTACTCCCGAGTCGACCCTGCTTTCTGAGTTGTTCTTGTCTTCTGGCAGCTCTGTGCATGAGCACACTGGGAACAGGCTCCAGCTGTTTCTCTGCCTCACTGCTGCCTAGCTCCCTCTCTGCCTCCGATGCAGAGCCCTTGTCTGAGCGTTCCCCAGCCCCCAGGACTGGCCCAGGTTCCTCCCCAACCTCCTTACTGTCTGATTCTCCTGCCAGCTCTGCTGGCCGCCAGCAGGCCACAACAGAGGTCTTCTAGTCCAATACCCTGCTCAGGCAGGAAACCCTATACCCGTGATGGCGAACCTATGGCACGTGTGCCACAGGTGGCACGCGGAGCCCTATTAGTGGGCACGCCAGCTCAGCTCTGGGGCGCGTGCGCACACCGGCCAGCTGATTTTCGGGCCTTCTGGGCCCACCAGAAGTAGGGAAACAGGCTGTTTCCTGCCTCACCAGGCTCAAGGTTGACTCAGCCTTCCATCCTTCCGAGGTAGGTAAAATGAGGACCCGGATTGTGGGGGCAATAAACTGACTTTGTATAAAATAGAACACCGCTTGGGGGGGCCGAAAGCCCTACTAAGCAGGTATATACAAAAGTATGAAGGCTATTGCTTAAAAGCATTGTAAGCTGCCCTGAGACTCTGGAGAAGGGCGGCATATAAATCAAACTAATAAATAATAATAAATAATAAATAAATAAGCACCCTGTGGGCCGGATCTGGCCCCCGGGCCTTGAGTTTGACACCCCTGCCCTATACCATTCCAGACAAATGATTGTTCAATCTCCTCTTAAAATCTCCACCCACAGCTTTTGAAGGCAAGCCGTTCCATGGATTAATTGTTCTCACTGTCAGGAAATTTCTTCTTAATTCTAGGTTGGATTTTTCTTTTGATAAGCTTCCATCTGTTACTTTTTGCCTTGCCTTCAGGTGCTTTGGAGAATAGGTGGACCCCTTTCTTCTTTGTGGCAGTACCTTAGATCAGGGGTGCCCAACCCCCAGTCCATGGTATGCCAGAAACCGGTTCGCGCAAACAAGCGAAGCCCCATCTGCGGGATGCAGGAAGCATGTGAAACCACGGCCCCTCCGCTCCACAGAAAAACCTCTCTCCACAGAACCTCTCTCCGGTGCCTAAAAGATTGAGGGCCACTGCCTTAGATATTATATTGGAAGACTACTGCCCTTAAAACCTTCTTTTTCCAGCAAGCTGGGCTGGCCTAACACTTTTTAAAATGTTTTTAATTGTCTGTTATTGTTTTTAATCATGGGGCCAAATTTATATATATCTTTTTAATTGTATTTTAATGTTTGTAGTTTATGTTTTTACTTGGCTGTTCACCGCCCTGAGTCCTCAGGGAGAAGGGCGGTATACAAATTTAAAAATAAATAGATAGGTAGATAGGTAGATAGATAGATAGATAGATAGATAGATAGATAGATAGATAAATAAATAAATAAATAAATAAATAAATAAATAAATAAATAAATAAATATCGCCCCTGGTCTTTCTTTTTCTTCATCATCCATCCTCTTCATCCTCTTTATCTTCATCACCACCACCGCCCAAAAAAATCACCACCTTGGGCTCAAAGCTAGCATTATGCTCAGTGGTGGGATTCCAAATCTTTTCCTACCGGTTCTATGAGAACATGCTTCATGTGCCTAACACGGATTTTGCGCCCGTGCGCAGCACTCAAAGACCGCCCTCGGTGTCAGCGCTGGTGAGCTGAGTTGTTGTTTAGCGCAGCTGAAGTGTGGCAATCCGCTCTGCCGCGCAAATCAGCTGAGCTAAAAACCAAGGGAATATAGGACAGGAAACGGCAGGAGCGGGGCCAGCCAGAAGTAGCATTTGCTGGTTCTCCAAACTACTCAAAATTTTCATACTGGTTCATCCGAACTTGTCCGAACCGGCTGAATACCACCTCTGATTATGCTGGGATCCAGCCCTCCATTTTGCTTTTTTTTTGAGGTGGTGGGGTGGTGGGCTACCAAGAAAGAGGTTTTGCCTACCGCTAGCAGTGAGTTTGCTGAGCAACGGGAACATGTCCAGCCTTCATTCACAAGGTCCGGGCGTATCCCATAGCAACCTGTAATGAAAAAAAAAAAGTATCAAACTGGGGGAAAAAAAAGAACTGGAAGAAAAGAACCACGTAAATCAGTTACAATCACTTGTGGTGAGCTCTTTTCCCAAAGCATTTAAATCAAACTCAATCAAAGACAAATGCTTTTTTTCCCTGTTCTCCATCATCAAAAGTAGGTGCCACAACACAAAGAGAAAATATATAAACAGCGCATCTATCGGGAGGTTTAAGACAGGATTAATTTTTTAATTGCTGTATTGTTAGTTATGGCAGAGTCCAGATTCGCTTGATAGAGAGATGTACCATGTACAGTAGTGGCCAAAATTTTGGAAACCTTTTGGGAAAAGTGTATTTTTGAGGTTTGATGGCTAATAACACCACTTTTTATTTTTTTGGAGTTTCAAGATAATCCTATTCCATTGCTGGAATGGCCTGGGAATAGCCCAGACCTTCTTAACCCAATTGAAAATCTATGGAGCCACCCTGAGTCTTCGGAGAGGGGCGGCATATAAATTGAATTAATTTAATTTAATTTAAAAGAAACTTGTTAGTCAGAAGCGACCCAGCAATCAAGCCCAGTTAATAGAAGCAATCCTTCAATCTTGGTTTCGCATGATAACAGCTGCAGAACTCAAAGACTTGGTTCACTCCATGGGAAGACGTCGTAAGGCCGTCATTCATGCTAAAGGTTACCCAACTATTAACTGACATGGTGATAATTTTTGTATATCTTGTTTTTTCTATGTGTTTCACTTTTCTTCTTTATAACTGTAATTGCTATTCTAATAGCAAATCCTTCATGAAAGTTATTGCATTACATTCTTGATTAAATTATCTTTCCATTGATACATAATTTTATGGTACTACTAAAAAAAAAGTGATGTTATTAGCTAGTTTTAGAAAATATACTTTTCCCAAAAGGTTTCCACAATTCTAGCCACTACTGTACATTTAATAAATGTAGAGCCTTGGTAGTACAGTGGTCTAAAGCACCCTGTTATTAAGACCAGCTGCCTGCAATTACTGCAGGTTCGAATCTTGCCAGGCTCAAGGTTGACTCAGCCTTCCATCCTTTCTAAGGTAGGTTAAATGAGGACCCAGATTGTGGGGGCAATAAACTGACTTTGTATAAAATATGCAAAAAGAATGAAGGCTATTGCTTAACGCATTGTAAGCCGCCCTGAGTCTCCGGAGAAGGGCGGCATATAAATCAAATTAAAATAAATAAAATAAAATAAAATAAAATAAAATGCTGTTTCTCTCCAATTGCCAGGGGAAACCAGTCCTTAGCAGTCCGTTTCTGAACCTTCAGAAGAAACAGTGGTTGGTTTTTTTCAAAGTATTTGTGAAAAGTGTTTCAAGAATTCCAAACAAAGGGAACACTGAATAATTTTACTTAAGAGGCAACTATGGGAATTACAAGGTAGTCCTCAAATTACAACAGTTCGTTTAGTGGCCAGTCGGAGTAACAAGGGCACCACAAAAAGTGACTCATGGCTGTTTTTCACACTTACGACGGTTGCAACAGCCCCACAGTCACGTGATCACAATTCAGACGCTCGGCAGCTGACTCGTATTTATGACCGTTGCAGTGTCCCGGGGACACATGATCGTCTTTTGCGATCCTCTGTCAAGCAAAGTCAATGAAGAAGCCAGATTCACTTAACAACCGTGTGACTCACTTAACAACGGCAGTGAGTCACTGAATAACAGTGGCAAGAAAGGTCGTAAGATGGGGAAAAACTCACCGAACAACTGTCTCGCTTAGCAACAGAAATTTTGGGCTCAACTGTGGCCCTAAATTGAGGGCAATCTATAATAATTACTATCCCAAAGCCAAAAGGAGCTTTTGTTAATTTATATAACATTCCTTCCAATCTAATTTCTTCCCTTCCATAAACAGAAACCTATAGAAGGGCAGCCTACGGAAACATATGCTGGTATGTGATTAATTTAAATAAATAATTCATTTTTTTTTTAAAAAGAGTTTGTTCCTTGGAAAGTTGATTAGAAAGCCGAAATGCAACCTGTGGGTCTTGGCTGAAATATTTATCTAAAACTCAACAGCTTTGTGAAGAGAGCACGACCCCTTCGGTATGGATTTCTTGCTTTGTGACCACCAGAAAAAGAAACCTCCGTTTACTTGACGCAGGACAGAAAACTCATCTTTGGGAAGGAAAAATGCATTTTGAGAAAAAAAAGAAATCAGGCACTTTTGAGGAACGTGAAGAAGTTGCCTAGAAATGCAGCACCTCGACTTATGGCCACAATTGAACCCTAATGTTGTGACCCGTACACGGCCTGTGCGGCTGGTGGCTGATTCCGACAGCGAGGAGGCTGGTGTGGTGCTGCGCCAGCAGCCTGTGCAGCTGGCACTTGAGTCAGACAATGAGGAGGCTGGAGAAGATGTGGTGCCAGAGGCGGGGATTCAGCCAGGGCCTTCAGAACCTCCAGAAGCTCCCTTAAGTGAAGAGGACGAAGAGGAGGAGCCTCTTCTCGATGCACGGGTGCACAGAGCTGCCAAAAGGCAGGAGTGGCTCCTCAGGAGCAGGTCTCCTCGAGAGTAAGGCTTGGGACTAATTGGCCACTCCCTTAGCCTATTTAAGGAGGAAGGCCAACTGAAGCAATTTGTAGGGAACAACTTCGTTGTTTGGTTTGTACAGACTTTGTGTGTGCTGCGTTCTTTGGGGTCCGTAGCTGGGGCAGAACACCTAACATTTCCGTTGCTAAGCGTTGTTAAGTGTGTTTTGTCCCATTTTACCACCTTTCTTACCACAGTCGTTAAGGGAATCGCTGCAGTTGTTAAGTGAGTTAACACGGTTGTAAAGTGAATCCTGCTTCCCCACTGATTTTGCTTGTCAGAACGTCGCAAAAGGAGATCACGTGACCCCGGGGACGCTGCAGCCGTCACAAATATGAGTCGTTTGCCAAGTGTCCGAATTTTGATCACAAGACCACGGGGAGGCTGCGACGGTTGTAAGTGTGAAAAACGGTCATCAGTCCCTTTTTGGGTCACTTTGAACGGTCACTAAATGAACTGTTTTAAGTCAAGGACTACCTGTATCAGAAGCCCTACTTGTTCGAATCGTGGCTAGCATTTTGACTCTATGGAACAAAGCAACAAAGATGATGAGGGCAGTGGTGAAATCTAAAATTCGTTACTACTGGTTCTGTGGGTGTGGCTTGGTGGTGGTGGGGTAATATGACTGGGTGGGCGTGGCCAATTTTTTTTTTTTTACTTTTAAAACCATTTTTTCTACCACTTCTTCGGCGAAGAGGTTGTAAAAAAAATGCTTTCAAAAGGCTCTGACGATCCCAGCTGAGTTGCCTGATCGTCAGAGGCTTTTAAAAAGCCTCTGCCGATCAGGTAACTCAGCTTGGATCGTCAGAGGCATTTAAAAGAAAAAAAAGGGTTTTTTTCTTTTAAAAGCCTTTGACGATCCCAGCTGAGCCGCGCGATCATCAGTGGCTTTTTTTTTTTTACTTTTAAAAGCATTTTTTCGGCCGAAGAGGTTGTAGAAAAAATGCTTTAAAAAGTAAAAAAAAAAGCCTCTGATGATTGTGCGGCTCAGTTGGGAATGGGGGGGGAGGGGGGCAGGGATTTTTGCTACCGGTTCTCCGAACCACCTGCCTCCATCGCTACTGGATCGGGCGATCCGGTCCAAACCGGGAGCATTTCACCCCTGGATGAGGGGCCTGGAGGCTAAAACATATGAAGAACGGAATTTCAGGAATTGGGGATGTCTAGTTTAATGAAAAGAAGGACTAGGGGAGACATGATAGCAGTCTTCCAGTATCTGAGGAGCTGCCATAAAGAAGAGGGAGTCAAGCTATTCTTCAAAGCAACTGAGGGCAGGACAAAAAAAAACAAAACAAAAACGGATGGAAACTAATCAAGGAGAGAAGCAATCTGGAATTAAGGAGGAATTTCCTAACAGGGAGGACAATTAACCAGTGGAACAGCTTGCCACCAGAAATTGTGGGTGTTCCAATACTGGAGGTTTTTAAGAAGAGACTGGACAGCCATTTGACTGAAATGGTCTAGGGTTTCCTGCCTGAGCAGGGGGTTGGACTAGAAGACCTCCAAGGTCCCTCCCCATTCTCTTGTTCTGTTTATCTAAAATGGTCTAGGGCCGTGATGGCGAACCTGTGGCACGCGTGCCACAGGTGGCACGCGGAGCCATATTAGTGGGCACGCCAGCTCAGCTCTGGGGCGCATGCGCGCACCAGCCAGCTGATTTTCGGGCCTTCTGGGCCTACCAGAAGTAGGGAAACAGGCTGTTTCCTGCCTCTGGAGGGCCTGGGGTTGGGGGGTGGGGAAGGCCCGTTTTTCTTTCTTACCTTGCTCCAGATCCTCTCTATTTATCTGGGAAGGGCGAAAACAGCCTTTCCCACTCCCTCGGAGGCCCTACGGAGGCTGAAAGGGCCCATTTCCCGACTCCCGGTGGGACAGGAAGTGACATTTTTTCCTGTCCCCCAGCCTCCAGAGACTCCTAGAGACGCTCCTAGAGACTCCTGGAGAGGCTCCTAGAGAGGTTCTGGAGGCTGGGGACAGCCAAAAAGTCACTTCCTGTCCCACCGAGAGTTGGGAAATGGGCCCTTTTAGCCTCCGTAGGGTCTCCAAGGGAGTGGGAAAGGCTGTTTTCGCCCTTCCCAGATGCATAGAAAGGATCTGGAACCAGGTAAGAAAGAAAAATGGGCCTACCAAGCGATCATGTGCCAGGAGCGGGGGTGGGTGGGGTTGCGTGCGCATGGGCACGTGCACGTGCACCCCTCCCCCGCGCCCCCCCCTCTCCTGGCACGCAATGGCAAAAAGGTTAGCCATCACTGGTCTAGGGTCTCCTGCCTGAGCAGGGGATTGGACTAGAAGTCTTCCAAGGTCCCTCCCCACTCTGTCCTTAAAGAGGGGATCCCATCCAACGCAGAGGCCTTTTTTTGGCAAAAGAGAAGACAGGCAGAAAAGTTGCCGCAGCACGGAATCTGGAAGCCGGCACTTACTGGCGTGGACTTGCAGGCAGCATTTGGCACAGGAGATTAACAAGCTGTTCCCATCATCTCCGATGTAGGAGTTGGACGGGAGGGGCTCCGTGTTCTCGCTGCTTGAGGTGAAGCACATTTCCGGGATCAGAGGTTTGGTCTTCTGCCCGTTTTTAAAAGGGGGCTGGAGCGAGGGGCTTTCAGCCCCGGGCAGCGAGGCCGTCTCCTTTTCCACCGGCGAGACCTTGGAGCAGAAAAACACATTATCCAAATTATGATTGCAGGGGATCCCCACTTTCTTCACCCGCCACAGAAGTGAAAACTGCTCTTTGTGAAAAGTGTTTTTCTCCACAACAATAAAGGGAATTATTTCCTGTCGGTTATTATACGTTGCCCTCACAGCTTTCCTCGGTCTGAGCAGGACGTTTTGCCGCCCATCATCATCATGAGTGTCGTGAGCGCTGAGTAGCCATTTATTCCCTGGACCTCTTTTATAGCTAAAAGGAGTCTGAAAGCATCTGTTCTCTTTTTTTGAACGAAAGAGGAAGTTCTTGGCAAACTAGAAAAAGTATTTGAGGGGCTGCCACAAAGAGGAGGGGAGTCAAATTATTTTCCAAAGCACCAGAGGGCAGGACAAGAAATAATGGATGGAAACTAATCAAGGAGAAAAGCAACCTGGAATTAAGGAGAAACTTCCTGACAGTAAGGACAATTAACCAGTGGAACAGCTTGCCACCAGAAATCGTGGGCGCTCCATTGCTGGAGCTTTTTAAGAAGAGACTAAACAGCCACCTGTCTGAAATGGGATAGGGTCTCTTGCTTGAGTAAGGAGCTGGAGTAGAAGCCCTCCAAGGTCTCTTCCAGCTCTATTCTAATTGATTGAATTTGTTTGATTTTTAGTTAAGGAGAACAAGTTGAGAGCGCCCTGGGGTCTCAATCCAGTCCCTAGAATTGCGTTAAATCACATTTCTACAGATTGAATCAAATACAATTTGTCCTTTAGGATTTAGCTCTCAGAGTAACAACCCTCTTTCCTCTCCCTTTTTTTCCAAAAGGCAACTGGACTTTCTTGTGTCAGGTTTCGTTGCTATCTTAAATAAACTTCATTCTCAAACACAAGGTCTCTGATGAATCTTTTTTTTATTTAAGAATAGAAAGAACGACATCCCTGAACTCTATGTGCAGCCAAGACTGGCACCTCCTTCCAAACCCCTCCCTTTCCGTTCCTCAACCCCAATGTCTCATTGGCCATCGTGCAGATCCATCTCTTCGTCCCAAGCACTTTCTTTTCACAGGAATTTCCCCCCTCCCTCTGTCACCCAGGTAACGCTATCTACTGAAGAGCAGGGAACTAGGTAAAAGTTCATCTCAGCATTAAAGCAAAGCTTCTCCCTCTTTCATTCATTCATGTCAGCGCTGAAGGAGATCAGAATTTGGAACGCTGACATCTTGTTTTTTTTCCCTCCTTGAAAACGTTTCACGTCTCATCCGAGAAGCTTCCTCAGTTCTGAAGAACTGAATTGAATTGAAGAAGCTTCTTGGATGAAACCAAGTAAGACCAAATGCCTTTTGGAAAGGCACTTTTAGGACAACCATGACCGGGGATGATGGAGAATCTCCACAGACCACCTCACTTTCCTAGTTGGTTAACAGGATTGGAAAGTTGGCCCTTTTCAAATATTCCAGTGGTCAGTGTAGAAAGGCAACTTCAGTAGAGAAAAATCCAGGCCCCAATTAAAGTACAACCGAACGGTTGATTATCTAGATCTCTCCCAGTCTGGATTCAGACCCTGATGTGACACAGGCTGTTCTGATGGATGACCTCCATCAAGATCTAGAATTAACCCCCACTCTTAGTTCTTTCGGACCTCGTTGGTTGTTGATAGCATCAACCACGGGAAATAACTGATTTTACGATGGTTCCAACCCATCTTACCCCCAAAGGTGCTCTGAAGACGTTTCGCTTCTCATCCCAAGAAGCTTCTTCAGCTCTGACTGGATGGTGGGGAACGGAAGGATTTATACTCCTTGCAGACAGTTGCTCATTTGCATCCTTTTAGAGAGTTGTTGAGACCACTAGGAGGTCTGTGTCCTCAGGGCAGGGGTGGGTTTCAGATCCTTTAGCAACGGGTTCTCTGGGTGGGTGTGGCCATGCTGGGCGTGGCCTAGTCGGCCACCTGCACCACAGTAGGGGAGGATTTTTCATCCTCCCCAGGCTCCGGAGGCTTTTCTTGAGCCTCCAGGAGGGAGAAAATAGCGTCCAGAGGCCCCCCGGAGGCTGGAAACAGGCCCGTGTCCAGACTTCTGGTAGGCCAGCTTTTTGCCTTCCCAGACCCTCCGCGCGGCCCCTGCACTTACCTGGAATGATGAACGGGCCATGTGGAGACTCTTGGGAGGGGTGGGATGGACGGGGCTAGCTAGGGGTGGCATTTGGGGGTTTGCCAAACCCCGGTGATCCTTGGCTAGAGGATCGCCCAAACCCTGCCGAACCCCCAGGAGCCCACCCCTGCCTCAGGGTCACCTGCACCTGTGTTCGACAGTGAAGGGACATAAGGCAGAATACACCGTAAAGGAAAGCACCGCTACACAACAGAGTCCTTTCAGCTGTTCCAAAAAGGCTCCACACCCATTCGCACTACACAGGTGACCCCCGAGGACACCGACAAACCTCCAAGTGGCTTCAACGACCCTTTCAAAGGATGCAAACGACCAGCTGTCTGCAAGGAGCATAAATCCTTCCGTTCCCCACCGTCCAGTCAGAGCTGAAGAAGCTTCTTGGGTGAGAAGTGAAACGTCTTCAAAGAAAAACAAGAAAATCCAGTTGCCTCTTGAATAAGCATCTTTAGGACAACCATGACCTGGATGACTGAGAATCTCCGTAGATGTAAATCCAGTGGTGAAATTCACATTTTTTTACTACCGGTTCTGTGGGCATGCCTTGGTGGGCGTGTTGTGGCAGGATACTGCAAAATCCCCATTCCACCCCACTCCATGGGAAGGATAGTGCAAAATCCCCATTCCCACCCCACTCTGGGGCCAGCCAGAGGTGGTATTTGCCGGTCCTCCAAACTACTCAAAATTTCTGCTGTCGGTTCTCCAGAACCTGTAAGAACCCGCTGGATTTCACCCCTGCATAAATCCATCTTAGCATGTGGTTTCAGTCAACAGTAATGGGGGAGGACCAGTTGAGGTTGGCTTGCCCCCAATACACGGGGCCTTAGGGCTTGATGGTCTCCCCACCGCTACTGAACATCAAGATGTAGTCAATAGAAGGCGTCACCTGTTGGTTCAGGTTGAGATCCCATCAGGATCCTGACAGATCCATCTCTATCTGAGACAGCAACAGAGGTCAGAATGGGACAACCAAGATAAAGTTGCCAAGACTGGAGATCCCTGAGGTACATAATATTTGGCAACTTTGTACCGTCAAGACTCATCGGACTGTCCTGGAGTGGTGCGGTGGCCTAGAGGTGGAGCTCTCGCCTCACAATCAGGAGGCTGTGAGTTCGACCCTAGGTAGAGGCAGATATTTCTCTCTCTGGGCACAATGGGAATATATATATATCTGCTGAACAAAACTCCGCACTGGTGACAGGAAGAGCATCCGGCCATTAAAACACTCTGCTAGCTCCATTCAGTTGCTCAGATTCCACCCTGCAAGGGATTATGGGGTCATTAAAAAGATGATGTTGAAGACTCATCGGACTGTCCCAATGACTGTTTTGGACATGGTTGTCCTTCCTCGAAAAGAACAGGTCCACAATTTGGGAGTCCACCTGGCTTTGGAACTTCTTCTGGGTGTAGAGGCCGAAGCTGCAGCCAAGGGGGACTATGCCCAACTCAGGTTGATACACCAGTTACCGTCCTTTCTGGATGGTAAAACTTTCACGATAGGGACTTATGCCTTTATCGCCACATATTTAGGCTACTGTGTAACGTTCTACCTGGGACTGCAACTGAGAAACAGCAATTTGTTAAAAAAAAAAAAAAAACCCCGCAATGGTCAGGATGGCAGAGAGCCAAGACTGCATTATGACACCGATGGTCCAATGGCTGCAGAGATAGCCAATACGTTGCCGAGTCCAAACTGCTGGTTTTGGCCCATAAACCCTAATAGAGTTCAGCTCTGGGATAGCTCAGATTGCCAATCATTCTGGCCAACTCCAGAACTAAAAAGCGGCCAAAGTTATTCATGGTCAAATCTGTCAAAACAACCCAAGATGCCGGTAAGCTTCGTTGCCGTCAAAAGCTCACAGTGCCAATATGGGGAGATTTGGCTGAATGACCTTGAAAGAACAGGGGTGTTTTGATCTAGGCCCGTGATGGCGAACCTATGGCACGCGTGCCACAAGTGGCACACGGAGCCATATCTGTGGGCACGCGAGCATTGTCCTAGCTCAGCTCCAGTGTGCATGTGTGCGCCAGCCAGCTGATTTTCTAGGGCCTTCCTAGAAAGCCTCTGGAGCCTGGGGAAAGAAAAAACCGGTCTTCCGGTCCCACCAGAAGTCGGGAAATGGGCCATTTCCGGCCTCCGGAGGGCCTCTGGGGGAGGGGGGAGGCTGTTTTTGCCCTCCCCAGGCTCCTAGAAAGCCTCTGGAGCCTGGGGAGGGCAAAAAAACAGGCCTACCGGGCCCACCGGGCCATCGTGTGCTAAAAGCGGGGGGAGCGTGAGGGGGTGGCATGTGCATGCGCAGGGAGCGAGGCACATTGAATTATGGGTGTGGGCACGTGACGCACAACCACCCTGTGCGACCCCCCCACTTTTGGCACACGACAGCAAAAAGGTTAGCCATCACTGATCTAGGCAGACCCAAAAGGCAACTTGGACTTTTGTTTTTTCTTGAAGACGTTTCGCTTCTCCTCCAAAGAAGCTTCTTCGTTTCTGACTGAATGGTGGAGGATGGAAGGATTGATATTCCTTGCAGTCCTCTGGTCGTTTGCACTCTTTCTGAGGGCGTTGAGGCCACTTGGAGATTCATCTGTGTCCTCAGAGTCACCTGAGTGGTGCAAATGGGTGTGGAGCCTCCTTGGAACTGCTGAAAGGACTGTGTTGTAAACAGGAGATGGATGGTGTCATATCCCTCCCCCTCGGTTGAGAGAGGGCTGTTCAATTTTGACGCAGATGGCCTCTTTGACCCGTTTTTCAAACCAGTGGTCGGTCCTCTCTGATCAGACCATCGACATTAAGGTTGAACAGCCTTTTCTATTCAGGGCACAGATAAACCTCCAAGTGTCCTCAACGACCCTCAGAAAAAGTACCAACAATCAGGTATACAAATCCTTCCATCTTCCACCAGAACTGAGGAAGCCTCTTGGCTGAGAAGCAAAATGTCTTCAAGGAAAAAGCGCCTTTGGAGGACAGCCCTGACCTGGATGACTGAGAATCTCCACAGGCGAGGAAAGGGATCGCGCCTTGCAATAATGCATGGCCTGAAAGAAGAGGCTGCGTTTGGTTTTCCACATCGTGGAAAAGGTCGCAAAAGGGGACTTTGCGACCCTCATTTTACCTACCTCAGAAGGATGGAAGGCTGAGTCAAACCTTGATATAAACCATCAGTGGATATTTGTTATTATTCTATTCCTCACATGCTATGTTTTTTTTTTTCTATAGCTAAAAATGTTATACAGAAGTAGACTGTTGTGGTCCGCCAGCAGCCTGCGGAGCTGGCAGCAGAGTCAGTGGGGAAGCCAGATTCGCTTAACAACTGTGGCAAGAAAGATATAAAATGGGGCAAAACTCACTTAGCAGCTGCCTTGCTTAGCAACGGAGTTGTGGGGCTCAATGATGGTGGTAAATCAAGGACTACCTGTCTTTATTAACATTAATTAACATTCCTAAAGATTAACTAACTAACTAACATTCTTAAAGGTCCATCTCATCCTGGGCGCCCTTTTTTTTGAACTATTACCATCTGGCAGACGGTACAGGACAATAAAAACAAGGACAGATAGGCTGAAAAACAGCTTTTACCCCAGAGCAGTAACTCTAGTGAATTCTACTGTATAGTGTAATATCAATGCAATATCAGGGGTTTTCAATTCAATTGTATAGAATGTGAAGGATGTGTGTTTGTGTTTTATTTTTATAGTTATAATGGACACCGAAGATGGTATTTAATTTTGTTGTACGGGGTGCAATGACAATAAAGTAAATTAAATGTTATGTAGATTTTAGGTGTTCACTGGGGGTTGTACCAGTGGTGAAATCCAAAATTTTTCCCTACCGGTTCTGTGGGCCTGGCTAGGTGGGCGTGGCAGGGGCAGGATACTGCAAAATCTCCATTCCCACCCCACTCTGGGGCGAGCCAGAGGTGGTATTTGCCAGTTCTCCAAACTACTCAAAATTTCCACTACCGGTTTCCAAACTGCTCAAAATTTTCGCTACCGGTTCTCCAGAACCTGTCAGAACCTGCTGGATTTCACCCCTGGTTTGTACTTGGTTTAGAGGTCTAAATCAACCAGGACAGGTTCCCCCTCCAAGCAATACACCTCCAATGAACACCTACAATTTACAAGAATGCATAAATTTCAGCCATAGAAAACAACAGAACCAATAATAAATGGAATAATGATGATGATGATGATGATGATGATGTCAACTCATGCGCAAAACACACTCAATGGTCTGTTAAGAAAGACTGGTGTGTGTGTGTGTGTGTGTGTGTGTGTGAAAGATAAGCCCAATCTGTGAAGCAGAACAGGGGTCCCCAACCAGTGGGCCGCAGCCCACTACCTAGCCGTGGCCTAACCACCATCAGGCCGTGTGAGTGGCCAGCTGGAGTGCACATCTGTGCGTGTGCACAACCCCACTCATGGGAGTGTCGCCGAGAGCGTTGCAGGTGGTTGCGGCCCCACTCACGCGAGCCTCGTTGCAGGGCCTTTTGGCCCCACTCACGTGAGCATTGCCGTGAATGTCACAGGCGCACACACATGTGCACATGTGTCTGCCCCTCCCACAAATCACCCCGTTTCCCATCTCCACCCACTCTGGGCCGCCAACCCGGAAAGGCTTGGGGAACTCGGACTTAAAGAGAAATGCAGAAAGAAGACGACTCATCACAGACCAGTGGACTTCAATTCCCAGAATTCCCCAGACGGCAATGTTGAAAGTTGACATTGCTGAAAAAACACGGTTACTGTTAAGAGACTCAGGAGCCGCCTTACCTGCACCAACCGCCTCATAAAATTGTAAATATGCGTCGGTTGCCCGGGGCTCAAATTTGGATCGCACGACCGCGGGGACGCTGCAACGGTGGCTAAGTGAGAGTTAACAGCGCCAGTGCAACTTTGGAACGGTCGCTAAACAGACGGTTGTAAGTCGAGGACCCCCTGTATGCCCCTTGCCACCGGAGCGGCTGTGCGATTACCTGGTTATAGGGGTAGAAGAGAGTGCAGATGGCGCAGTAGGGCTCCCTCAGGGCAGCGGCAGCGTTGAATCGTCTTTCGGTTGCGAAGTTGGGCGCTTTGTTTTTCCACTGGAGGGAAAGTAAAGACTTCAGGGGCTCCGGATCCCCAGCGTCTTCCTCACCGCTGAAGAGGGGAGTTTCTGAAAGACAAGAGAGACCAAGAGAAGAGGAAGTTTGCATCTCCCCGAAGAAGCTGAAATGGTGAACATCAAATACGGACATTTGGGCTTTTACTGGGCTTCCTGCAGATACCGTTTGAGTTTCTTTTCCCGATTCCTAAAGGAGACTCAGAACCTTTTAACTTGGGTGTAGGAAGAAGAGACTGTGGACTGGCGTGGACTGGCCTGGCTTGGCCTACACTAGAGCAGAACAGAATAATAGCAATGGCACTTGTATTTATATACCGTTTTACAGTGCTTTTACAGCCCCTCTCTAAACGGTTTACAACAATCCCAACAATCTGGGTCCTCATTTTCCCCACCTCAGAATGACGGAAGGCTGAGTCAACCCTGAGCCTCGAAAGATTCAAACTGCCAAATTGCAGGCAGCCGGCAGACAGCAGAAGTAGCCTGCAGTACTTGCACTCTAACCACTGCACCACCGTGGCTCTTTAATACAATTAGAAGGCATCTTGGAGGTCTTCTCGTCCAACCCCCTGCTCATGCCTGAAACCCTATCCCATTTCAGACAAATGGCTGTCCAATCTCTTCTTGAAAGCCTCCAGTGATGGAACATCCACAGCTTCTGGAGGCAAGTCGTTTCATGGATTTATTTTTCGCACTATCAGGAAATTTCTCCTTAGTTCCAAGTTGGTTCTCCCTCCATTGCTTCTTGTTCTGCTTTCAGGTGTGTTAAGGATATTCTTGGCTCATAACCGATGGTATGGGTTATTGAGCAGAGTATGCGCATGAAGGCGGCTGAGAGTGAATAACCACAGTTAATATACTGACACACTGAGTTGTGGTAGTCTTTTACTTTTAGAAAAAAGTAAAGCAAAGTCCAATAACAATCCAAGTCATACACACATAAGGCGATAGTTAAAATATCAATTCAGGGATATTCCAAGTACAAAGTCTTCTTACCAGTTGTTGTCATTACACAATAAAACAGTTCTTCTTGAGTTTCAAACAGGAACAAGTTCAGTATTAAAACATTCAATAAATAGTAGAAAGCAACAAGTAAGAATGATCAAACAGTGATCATGCAGAGAGAACAGGTAGAGAGAGTAACAGCAAATAAGCAGATAAAATGGTGTAGTGTTCACAAGCCATGATTCAGGCTTCTCCTTAAATATATTGGCTATAGAGCTTAGCCAATCAGGATACAGGATGATGCAATACAGTCTGAAAGCAATATAATACCTTTTGACAAACATGTATTGATAGTTTATATATTGCCTGACCAACTAGTTAGGCAATAGCCATTTCCTAACAAGGTGTTTTGCCTTGACCCCTCTCTTCTTTGTGGCAGCCCTTCAAATATTTGAAGACTGCTGTCAGGTTAACCCTAATCCTTCTCTTCATTAAACTCGACATACCCAAAGCCAGCAACCATTCTTTATGTTTTAACCTCCAGTCCGCTAATTATCTTTCTTGCTCTTCTCTGCACTCTTTCTAGAGTCTGTGACATCTTTTTTTGTATTGTGGTGACCAAAAGTGGATGCTGTATTCCAAGTGTGAAATAAAAAAGAGACATGTGTGGCTTTCTTGTGGAATTGTGCAACTTAATATGGTTACCATCTTTTGGATTATTCCCTGTTCGGTTCAAGAAACAGCTAATAAAGATTTATTTTTTAGTTTTCAATGTATTATGCTGCTGAGTGTCATGTTTGGTGAGATAGGCGGCATACAAGTTTTATGGATGGATGGATGGAAGGAAGGAAGGAAGGAAGGAAGGAAGGAAGGAAGGAAGGAAGGAAGGAAGGTAAGTAAGTTAGTTCAGAGCTAGGCCTGCAGAATACTGGCCAGGAATGGACCAAGCAATCTTCAAAAAATGAGCTTTCTGAAAGTGGAACAGTTGTGCTTTTTAAAGCCAACTGGCTGAAACATTCCTCCAGGAATTCAGAAGGACTAAAATAAAGATCAAAAGGGAGAAAGAGAGCCAGAGAGAATGCCTCCCAATTAACTTAAAACAGAAATTACATCAGTTTCCATTTTTTAACAACATGACCTGACTAAATCTCCAAGACTGCCTAAAGTAGTTTTTAAAAATCCTTATAATCAAATTCAAACATTCAAACAGTAACGATCCATTACTAGGGCTCTTTAAAGAAAATGTTGGGGTTAGCTAAATCTAAGTAGACCAACTCAAAGTCACCCCAAACGCCAAGTAAAAACGTCAAGTAGGTGAGATTCTTATCTGTTTTGTCAGCTTTCAATTTGGCTAAGGTCTATCAAAAGGGTGGATTTAGCAAATAAAGCGCCATTATAACGCACTGGGCTAGAAACCAGGAGACGGTGAATTCTAGTCCCATCTTAGGCACGAAAGCCAGCTGTGTGACTTGGTGCCAATCACCAGGAGACAATCGCAATAGCGCTTACACTTATATACCGCCTCACAGGGCTTTACAGCCCTCCCTAAGCGGTTTACAGAGTCATCCTATTGCCCCCAACAATTTTGAGTCCCCATTTTACCCACCTTGGAAAGATGGAAGGCTGAGTCAACCTTCTAGCCCCACTTTAGGCATGAAAGCTTGCTGGGTAACCTTGAGCCAATCGCAAGGACACTGTGAGCTCTGGTCCCACCTTAGGCATGAAAATCAGGTGGGAAATTTTGGGGCAGTCCCCCTCTCTTAGTAATAATAATAATAATAATAATTTTATTTCTATACCGCCCTTCTCCCGAAGGACTCAGGGCGGTGTACAGCCTATTTAAAAACACAAAAAACACGACAACAATTAAAATTTAAAATCATTAAATAATTAGGCTCCAATTAAAATCCCAGAAATTTAAAATACCCCAATTTAAAACATTATGTTAATAGCCCTGCCTGGCGGAACAACAGGGTCTTCAGAGCGCAGCGAAACACCCGGAGGTCGGAAATCTTTCGTATTTCGGGGGGCAATTCATTCCACAGGGCTGGAGCTCCCACAGAGAAGGCCCTCCCCCTGGGTGTCGCCAGCCGACATAACTTGGCTGATGGCACCCTGAGGAGACCCTCTCTGTGGGAGCGAACTGGTCGGTGGGAGGCTATTGGTGGCAGAAGTCGGTCTCGAAGGTACCCGGGTCCTGTGCCATGGAGCGCTTTAAAGGTGGTAACCAACACCTTGAATCGCACCCGGAAGACCACTGGGAGCCAGTGCAGCTCGCGCAGGAGGGGTGTCACATGGGCACAACGGGTTGCACCCATAACCACCCGCGCGGCCGCATTCTGGACCAGTTGGAGCCTCCGAGTGCTCTTCAAGGGGAGCCCCATGTAGAGAGCATTACAATAGTCCAACCGGGAGGTGACAAGGGCGTGAGTGACCGTGCGCAAGGCGTCCCGATCCAGAAAGGGCTGCAACTGGCGAATCAGGCGAACCTGATAAAAGGCCCCCCTGGCCACGGCCGTCATATGCTCTTCTAAAGACAGCCGTGCATCCAGGAGGACACCCAGATTGCGAGCCCTCTCTGTGGGGGGCAAAGATTCACCCCCAATAGTCAGCGATGGCACCTGCTGACCATATCGGGGCGCCGGAAGCCACAGCCACTCGGTCTTGGAGGGGTTGAGTCTGAGCCTGTTTCTCCCCATCCAGGCCCGCACGGCCTCCAGGCAGCGGGACATCACATCAAGGGCATCGTTGGGGTGGTCTGGGGTGGAGATGTACAGCTGAGTATCGTCAGCGTACAGATGACACTTCACCCCGAAACCACGGATGATCTCACCCAGCGGCTTCACATAAATGTTGAACAGGAGAGGCGAGAGGACCGACCCTTGTGGCACTCCCCATGCGAGATGCCTCGAGGTCGACCTCTGTCCCCCTGCCAACACAAACTGCGAGCGGTCGGAGAGGAAGGAGGAGAACCACCGCAAAACGGTGCCCCCTATTCCTAACCCCCTCAACCGCTGCAGCATGATACCATGGTCGATGGTATCAAAAGCCGCCGAGAGGTCTAATAGGACTAGGACAGAGGAGCAGCCCCTGTCCCGAGCCCTCCAGAGATCATCCACCAACGCGACCAATGCCGTTTCAGTGCTGTACCCCTGCCTGAAGCCCGACTGGTACGGGTCTAGATAGATAGCTTCATCCAGGTGCCGGGGAAGTTGTCGTGCCACCACGCTCTCAACAACCTTCGCCACAAAACGAAGGTTGGAGACTGGACGATAGTTGGCTAATTCAGCCGGGTCCAGGGAAGGCTTCCTGAGGAGGGGCCTCACTACCGCCTCTTTCAAGGCGGCAGGAAAGGCACCCTCACTCAGAGAAGCATTTATAATCCCCTGGAGCCAGCCTCGTGTAACCTCCCGGGAGGCCAGCACCAACCAGGAGGGACACGGGTCCAATAAACACGTGGCGGCACTAATCTTACCCAGAACCCTGTCCACATCCTCGGGAGTCACAGGATCAAACTCCTCCCAGATAACATTCTCAAGACCTGCCCTCGTCTCCTCCCGTGGACTCATCCAGTCGGAGTCCAAGCCATCCCGAATCCGAGCGACTTTATCGTGCAGGAATTGCACAAAATCCTCAGCGCGACCCTGCAAGGGATCTTCCCGCACTCCCCCCCGGAGGAGGGAGTGGGTCATCCTAAACAAGGCGGCTGGGCGGTTCTCTGCAGATGCGATAAGAGCGGAAAAGTGGTTAGACTTTGCCGCTTTTATCGCCACTAGGTAGGTCTTGATATAAGACCTCACCTGTGTCCGGTCGGAATCGGATTGGCTAGTCCTCCAAATGCTCTCTAGGCGTCTTTTCCGACGCTTCATCTCTCTCAGCTCCTCAGAAAACCAAGGAGCCAGTTGAGATCGGCATCGGGTCAGAGGCCGCAAAGGCACGACGCGGTCCAAAGCTCCAGCGGCCGCCCTTTCCCAGGCGGCCACCAGCTCTTCAGTCGAGTCGTGTGCTAGGGTCTCAGGACACGGCCCAAGCTCCGTCAGGAACCTTTCGGGTTCCATCAGGCGCCTGGGACGGAACCATCTAGTTGGCTCCGTCTCCCTGCGGCGGGGGGCGGCGGTAGGAAAGTCTAGTTGGAGGAGCGAATGATCTGTCCATGACAAGGGTTTAATATCTAGGTCCCCTCTACCAAGATCATTCAACCACTGACCAGAGACAAAAATCAGGTCCAGAGTGTGTCCCCCTATGTGAGTGGGGCCTTGAACTAACTGGGTCAGGTCCATGGCCGTCATGGAAGCCATGAACTCCCGAGCCACCTCTGACGCCTCACCCGCGGAATTGTTGCTGTGGGGAAAATAGGAGGAGGAAGGGGTATTCTACATGTTCATTGCTCCTAAGTTATTTATAATAATGATAAAGATAGGATACAAATTTAACAAGAAAAGAGAAAAGAAAAGAAAGAAGAATAAAAAGAAAAAAGAAAAAACAGAAGAGAGACTAGAATATACTAGAGAAGAGAAGAGAGAATAGAATATATAAGAGAAGGGAAGGGGAGGGGGCGGAAGAGAATATACTAGAGAAGAGAGAATAGAATATACAAGATAAGGGAAGGGAAGGGAAGGGAAGAGAAGAGAGAATAGAATATACAAGAGAAGGGAAGAGATAGAAAATAGAAAAGGGAAGGGAAGGGAAGGGAAGATAAGATAAGATACTAGAGAAGAGAATAAAATAGAATATACAAGAGAAGGGAAGGGAAGAGAAATAGAAAATAGAAAAGGGAAGGGAAGATAAGATACTAGAGAAGAGAAGAGAATATGGAAGGGAAGGGAAGGGAAGAGAAGGGAAGGGAAGGGAAGGGAAGGGAAGGGAAGGGAAGAGAAGAGAAGAGAAGAGAAGAGAAGAGAAGAGAAGAGAAGAGAAGAGAAGAGAGAATAGAATATACAAGATAAGGGAAGGGAAGGGAAGAGAAGAGAGAATAGAAAAGGGAAGGGAAGGGAAGATAAGATAAGATACTAGAGAAGAGAAGAGAATATACAAGGGAAGGGAAGGGAAGGGAAGGGAAGAGAAGAGAAGAGAAGAGACCCTTATGATGGCATATAAAATACTGAACCCAATCATTTGCTCACGTAGAAGCATAGGTCTCGCCCTCCCTGCCAATCCGCCTTGTCCTGTGGTCTCGCATGGACCTTCGGTTCAAAACCGTTGGAATTCTCCTGACCGCGTTCAGGAAGAGCCGTCACCTGATCAGGCAAGCCAGAAGAGCTCCGTGACTCAAAGGTCCGGGAAGCAACAATACTTAGCGGCCAAGCCTCCTGCGTCAAATCCGACAAGGCAGGGATGGATGAAGCTCAAGCCAGAGATGAGAGATAAAAGTCATCCCCCTTCAAACCCCATCCCCCACCCCAAAGCAATTGCTGCGCTCCCATCGATGCTCACAGCTAGTCCAACTCTGCGAGGGAAGAGCTGCCGTCCAATGAAGAGGAGGGCATCTCGTTTGGATACGCAGGAAAAATGCAAGAGCCGCTTTCTATCCAGTCGTCTATGGGAAGACGCAGCAAGGGGGCTTGGGGTGGCATTTGGGTGGTGGTGGTACATAAAAGTGATCGGTAGATGTAGAAAGGCACAAAGAGGTGGCCACCAGCTAGCCGGCTATGAGAGTAAAGGAAGTTGCCTCAAAACCTTTTACTTGGGGCTCAAACGTTCAGCCCCCAATTCCATGAAACGTGGGGAAACTTCTTCATTTTTCATCCCACCTTTATTACTCGGTAAGTAGCTCAAAGCAGCGAACATATTTCTTCTTCCCATTTTCCCCAACCCAACAACCCTATTAAGTGGCTTAATATGGCTTAGGGCCTGGTTATTTACGGGACCGCCTACTACCACCAATAGCCTCCCACCGGCCAGTACGCTCTCATAGAGAGGGACTCCTCCGGGTGCCATCAGCCAAACAGTGTCGACTGGCGGCCCCTAGGGGGAGAGCCTTCTTTGTGGGGGCACCTACCATCTGGAATGAGCTCCCCCCGGAAATACGGAGGATCCCGGATCTGCGCTCCTTCCGCCGTGCTGTGAAGACCTTTTTATTCCATCAAGCGGGCTTGGCCTGATCTCTTCCCTTTTTAACTATGTAAATTTTAATCTGTTTTTAAATTATTGGGGTATTTTAATTTGTCTGGGCCAAAAAGTTTAATTTGATTTTATCGGGTTTTTAAATTTTGTGTATTTATGTATTTTATTGTTGGCTGTTCACCGCCCTGAGTCCTTCGGGAGTAGGGCGGTATACAAATCCAATAAACTAAACTAAACCAAACTAAGTGGGTTGGGATCAAACTGGCCCAAAGTCAGGTTTTAGTGTGTAAAACAGGACTAGAATTCACCGTTGCCTGGTGATTGGCTCATAGTCATCCAGCTAGCTTTCGTATCTAAGCGGGGACCAGAACTCACCATCTCCTGGTGATTGGCCCAAAAACATGCAACCAGTTTTCATGCCTAAAATGAGACTAGAATTCACTGTCTCCTGGCAATAGGCCTAAAGACACCCAGCCAGCTTTCATGTCTAAGGGGGAACTAGAGCTCACCATCTCCTGATGATTGTCCCAGAAACACCCAGATGGTTTTCATGCCTAAGGTGGGACTAGAATTCTCCTGGCAATAGGCCTGAAGCAGTGGTTCTCAACCTTCCTAATGCCACTGTCAGGTTTCGATGCTATCTCAAAATAAATGAATTTCCAAACTGCCGATCTTTAAGGAAATTTTCTCTTTATTCGAGCACAGCGATCTGATCCTGGCTCTTTCGCGGTCAGTACTGACCTTTGCCCCCCAATCCCTCCCTTTCCGATCCCCAATTCTCTGCTTCTCATTGGCTATCTTCCAAGTCACTTTCCTGATCTCTTCTTCATCAGATCACAGGAATGTCTCCCCCCTCTCCCATCTCCGAGGAGACAGAATCTTCAAAGGAATTTAGTAGGCAAAAGTTCAAGCTTCTCTCTTTATTATATGTCAGTGCTGGGACACTGACATCCACGACCCTTTAATACAGTTCCTCATGTTGTGGTGACCCCCAACCAGGGGTGGGTTCTAAATTTTTTTTACTACTGGTTCTGTGGGCGTGGCTTATTTTGTGGGCGTGGCTTGGAGGTCATGTGACCGGGTGGCCGTGGCTAGCTGGTCATGTGACTGGGTGGCCATGGCTATGTGTATAGGGACTACTCAGAGGGCTGAAAAAAGTCATTTCTGACAGGTCCTCGCACTTTTGACTGGTCCTCACACTTATGACCATCCTCACATTTATGCCCGTGCAGCATTCTTTTATTATAACATTTCCCCCACATTTCTTACTTCTCTATTAATACACTTATCTATCTTTTTATTTTATTAAAAATTTTACAACAATTTCATCCCCACACAATCTTCAACCCCCCCTCCCCACACACCCCTGACTTCTCAGAGCAAAAACAGGGTATAACATTTAACAAACCTAAGCTAAAATATGCTAACTTACTACAAGATTCAAAGCTCCCTCACGTTCTTTTAACTCCCCTTTTAAAAGTTATTCATCAACCTTCCTTTTATAAGGAACTTTCCTTCCTCTTATCACATTTCACATTTATTACTAAAATCCTTTCCATACCTTCTTTTTCAGCATTACTCCCTAGTAAAATTCTAAATTAAACATTTATCCTCTTTAGTCATTCATAAACCACTTGCCAATTTCTGATTGTAATAAAACATTCTTCAGAATATAACCTCAGAGATACTGTTAATCCATTGGGTTAAGTTATTTCTAAATCTTAAATTCATTCTTCAAAATATAAGTTTCAAAACTTTCAGGAAGCTATCCATTAAATTTTAAATTAACCATTTTGATACCTCAATAAGTTTTAAAAAGCTATCCATTTTTAGTTAAACATTTTTACTTCAATAAAACATTCTTCAAAATATAACCCTCAAAAGGCTATCCCTTAAATTATATCCAAAGCTAAATATAATAAAACACTTCCTTTATATCATTGTCTTGAAAAGTACTAATTTCAGTAAACTTTTCAGATTTATTACAAAGATCCTCCCCAAAAGAAATTAATCTTCCATTCTTCCTTTCTTTCTATATTTTTTCCAGTCCTTCTTCTTCAATAATACTTTCTTCTTCAGCATTGCTCCTCCCCCTGCTTTTATTTTCGAGAATTTTTCTCTTCATTTTTTTCTGGCTTTTTTACAAACTTTCTTCTTTCTTCTCCAGTCTCACTCCTCTGCCACAATCCTGTTCTCCTCGCACAGTAATTCCTCTCCATAAAAACACCTCTTTAACTGCAATTGAGAATCCATCCCTGCAACCAAGTTGTAAAGTTCCACTTCGAATCTTCCTTTTTGTATAAAAAATCCCAACAGCTCCTGACAATTCTCCATTTGCCTGTATCAAAACCTCTGGAGGAATATCTCTCAATATTTCCTGTTTACACTCCTTCAAGCCTCTCTGCTCCTCCCTCTCAATTTGAAGAACCTCTATTTCATTTTCCAAAGGCACAATAAACTGGGTTTTTTCTTCTGCCTCGTCTTCACTTATATCTTTGTTTGGGATTTGAGTAAAATCCTTTAATTCTTTCCACGAACGCAGAGGCAAATGATTCCAAAACTTCTTCCAAAAGATCCACAGTCAGCATTTGTGAGCCTTCATCACTTTCAAAAAAGCCAGCCGTTTTTTTTTTCTTAGATATAATTATTAAATCCTTCTCCTTTTAAAATAAAATCCTCTTCTTTTAAACAGGGGCTTTCAACACCACATAATGCTTTGTATCTAAGTTTCACTTCTCCGCGCCCTGTTAGAGTCACACACCATCTTACTTCCCCTTTCTACATAGAGCTTCAGAGGGAAGTGATAGATTTTGGAGTTAAAGTTTAATACTTGCAATTTTCGTTTCTCCTGTATTTGCTCTGCCAGCTTTCAAGTCCAAATTTTTTTTTTCCTTAAAATTAAGTTTCTGATTCTGGTGTGGTCGCGATGCCTCGTTCTGCATAAAGCAGACTCGTCCCAGATCCGGAGCACTGAAGAGCTTTTAGGGAGCTCTCACCCTGCAAACTCCAGGCTTAAAAAGAAAAACCTGGGAGTCTAGGAGAGCTCTGCCCAAACCCCTCTGCTCTTCTCTCCCCCTTTTCCCCAGGGGGAGAGTTTCGAGCCGCTAGACGGCTGATTATATTTATTTATTTTATTTATTTATTTATTTATTTATTGCGATTTATATGCCGCCTTTCTCCCTAGGGACTCAAGGCGGCTTACAAAATGACAACTTCAATACAAATCACAATACAATATCAAATTAAAATCAGTAACCCAATTAAAAACGATTTAAAATTATACCAGTGTACCCCCAAACGGATCAGTTTAATTGGCGGAAGAGCCACTTATTACCAATAATAATAAACCAAATAATTTCCCCCATATATTCCTCCAAACCACAACTTAACCATTTCTGCTTTCAGCACAATATACAATTAATAGTATCGCAATTATTACAATTCCCTAGTTAAATAGAGCTTTTTTTTCTTTTGTGTTTTAAAATCCTGAACCTCCTTTTTTGCCCTAAATTTCCCATTGTTTGCAATTTTGCACCTACCTTTTTTTGGTGAGGAAAAAGAAAAAGAAATCTCTCTCTGCCTCATTTTGTCAGCAAAGGCCCTGCTTTACTTTCAGTTTCGTTTCTTCAGCATAGCTCGGGGGAAAAAAATCTGCTCGAGATTTTTTTGCAGCTAGCAACAGAGCCCTCAGCAAAACTGCTGAGAGCAAATCAGCTGAGAGTCGAGGCTGATCTAATCAACTTGTGCTAATTAACCTATCCTGAAGCTGAAAGGGGCTGTTTTTTCTATTTTTGCAGGCACGGTCTACTCATTTGTTTTCTTTTAACACTGATCAGTTGTAGGGTGGCCCTTTGAAGCCCCACTGCAAGAATTTAAACAGCTTTTTTCCCTCTAGCCATCAGCTGGGACTCAGGAGGCAGCAAAAAATTAGGAGTGGGCGGGGTAAGCGAACGGCCGGCGATCCAACAGAGGAAGAGAGTGAGGGTGAGTGAAGGCGTGGGGTGGTGGTGGTGAGAGAGGGCTTTGGCGACCCCTGTGAAATGGCTGTTCGACCCCCAAAGGGGTCGCGACCCGCAGGTTGAGAACCGCTGGCCTAAAGACACCCAATCAGCTTTCATGCCCAAGGGGGAACTAGAACTAGATCGGCCCTTCCTAGATCGGGATTCCTTGTGCACAGTCACTCATGCCCTCGTCACCTCTCGCCTGGACTATGGAAATGCTCTCTACATGGGGCTCCCCTTGAAGAGCACCGGGAGGCTCCAACTGGTCCAGAATTCGGCCGTGCGGGTAGTTACGGGAGCCGCATGGCGCTCCCACATAACACCTCTCCTGCGTGAGCTGCACTGGCTTCCAGTGGTCTTCCGCAGGGGTGGGTTCTAAATTTTTTTACTACTGGTTCTGTGGGCGTGGCTTATTTTGTGGGTGTGGCTTGGAGGTCATGTGACTAGGTGGGGGTGGCTAGCTGGTCAGAGTCATTTCTGGAAGGTCTTCACACTTACGACCAGTCCTCGCACTTACGACCCGACTCATTTGTTTGCTTTTAACACTGATCAGCTGTAGGACGGCCCTTTGAAGCCCCACGGCAAGAGTTTTTTTCCCTCTAGTCATCAGTTGGGACTCAGGAGGCAGCAATAGATTGGGGGTGGGACCAAATAAAAGGTAAGAATAACGTGGGGGGGGTGGGGGGGTAGAACCGGTTCGGTTACGTCATATCGTCACCGCTACCGGCTTGGCCAAACCAGGAGGAACCCACCATTGGTCTTCCAGGTGCGCTTCAAGGTGTTGGTTATCACCTTTAAAGCACTCCATGGCATAGGACCTGGATATCTTCGAGACCGCCTGCTGCTACCGACGGCCTCCCATCGACCTGTGCGCTCCCACAGAGAGGGCGTCCTCAGGGTGCCATCGGCCAAGCAATGTAGACTGGTGGCCCCCAGGGGGAGGGCCTTTTCTGTGGGGGCACCTGCCCTCTGGAATCAGCTGGCCCCAGAGATACGAAGAATTCAAGACCTCGGTGCCTTCCGCCGTGCCCTTAAGACCTTTCTTTTTCAGCAAGCCAGGCTGGTTTAACGCTTTTTAAAATGTTTTTAATAGGTTTGTTATTGTTTTTTAACTATGGGGCCAAACGCATATATATCTTTTTAACGGTATTTTAATGTTTGTATTTATGTTTTTACTTTGGCTGTGCACCGCCCTGAGTCCTTCGGGAGAAGGGCAGTATATAAATCTGATAACAACAACAACAACAACAACAACAACAACAACAACTCACCATCTCCTGGTGATTGTCCCAGAAACACCGAGATGGTTTTCATGCCTAAAGTGGGACTAGAATTCACCAGCTCCTGGTGATTGGGCCAAAGACATGCCTAAAGTATCTGGCTTTCATGCCTAAAGTTGAACTAGAATTCTCCTGGTGATTGGCCTAAAGATATCCAGCTGACTTTCTTGGCTAAGGGAGAACTAGAACTCACCATCTCCTGGTGACTGGCCCAAAGTCACCCAGCAGGTTTTTGTGCCTAAGGCGGGACTAGAACTCCCTGTCTCCTGATGATTGGCCCAAAGTCATCCAGCCGGCTTTCATACCTAAGGCGGGACTAGAACTCACCGTCTCCTGGTGATTGGCCCGAAGTTACCTAGATAGCTTTCAATTCTAAAGTCTCTTTGTTTCTAGCCTGCTGCCTTTAATGTTAAACCAAACCGGCTCTGTAATTATTCCTAAGCAGAGAAAGATATTTGATGACATTGTTAAAAGAATAGGAGAAAAATGATCTCCGGCACCCTATTGTATGTTGTGTCTTTGTCTCTAGCACAAAGGATACCTCAAATACCTTTAATAAGCTGCTTTAAAAAAAAACCACTAAAAGGTACTGGGCTGCTAGTGTTTGTATGACTCTGGTAAGAGATGAAGCAGAGGCTGTGATTTTGTCAAATAAAGTCCTCAGCCGGGGGTCTAATGGTGGGAAGATGAGAAGGTGTCATCCCTTCAACATCTGCCCAGGTGGGCTTTGATACTAACCATGTTTTTGGGGTTTTTTTGCTTTAATTTATATGCTGCCCTTCTCCGGAGACTCAGGGTGGCTTACAATGCGTTAAGCAATAGCCTTCATACTTTTGTATATTTATACAAAGTCAGCTTATTGCCCCCCACAATCTGGCTCCTCATTTTACCTGCCTTTGAAAGGATGGAAGGCTGAGTCAACCTTGAGCCTGGTGAGATTTGAACTTGCAGTAATTGCAAGCAGCAGATGTTAATAACAGTGCTTTGGTCCACTGTGCTACCAAGGCTCTCTGGTTGTGGTTCCTCCACAGCCAGCACAGATTTGAGCCTCCTGGCAAAAGAGCAATTCCTCTTCCAGTCCGTTTGCGACTCGGTTGCCTGGGACAACCGGAGGAATGACTACACCCTGGTCTGTTCAGAAGCAGCCTTCCTCAGTTTTTCTTATTTATTTATTTTTTTTGACTCACCTTCATCACTGGAGGCTTCCTGCTTCACCACCGACAACGGGGAGCGGGTGGGCGGCTTCCCCAGGGGGTGACGGCGGCTTTTCTTGATCTCCATTTTGAGTTTCGAGAAAGTAGAAGTCGTCTGGAAGAGAAAAAAAAGCCACCACCCCCCCAAAAAAAAGGAAAGAAAAAGAAAAAGAAAAAAAAGGAAAAAAGACAAAAAAAAAAAGAGAGAGAGAGAGCATTATTTTGCATACCATACAACGTGAACAATACAGGTAGACCTTGACTTACCAGAGTTCAATTTAGAGACTGTTCGAAGTTATAAGGGTCTCTAAAAAAATGACTTATGACCATTTTTCACACTTGCAACGGTTGCAAAGTCCCCAGGGTCATGGGATCAAAATTCAGACGCTTGGCATCTGATTCATATTTATGACGGTCACAGTGTCTCCTTCGGTGACCTTCTGACTAGCAAAGTCAATCGGGAAGCCAGATTCGCTTAACGACCGGGTTGCTAACTTTACCACTGCAATGATCCTCTTAACGGCTGTTGCAACCAAGGTTGTAAAATGGGGCAAGAACTCACTTAACAGCTGTGCAACAGAAACTTGGGGCTCCATTGTGGTTATAAGGCGAGGACAGTTGCAAGAAAGGTCATAAAATGGTGTCGTAAAACTCACTTAACAAATGTTTCACTTAGCAACCGAAATGTTAGGCTCGACTGTGGTCATAACTCGAGGACTGCAGGGGTTTTAGGATGCAAAGCTCCAAGGTTAAACCCTCAACACTTTATAAATATGCTGATTCTGTAAACCGCTTAGAGAGGGCTATAAAACACAGTGAAGCCGTATATAAGTTTAAGTGCTATTGCTATTGCTATTGCTATTGCTATTGCTATTGCTATTATTATTATTATTATTATTATTATTATTATTATTATTATTATTATTATTATTCATCATCGCACAGTCAGCCAGATGTTCAGACTGGGGTTTGGCATTTTTATCTACCTATCGAGTCCTTACCAAGGACCTGGGATGGGCAGATCTGGATGTTCGACAGTGTTACAGATACCGTCGCAGGATGGAAGCTGTTCCAAGGAAAGCTGCTTTCTGCAATTGACTGATGGCGAATCTGTCAATGCCCATGGTGTTCAAGTGATGCTCCAGTTGTTTTGGGACTGCACCCAAGGCGCCTATGACCATTGCTACTACCCTTGCTTACCTTTGCCATAGTCATTCTATTTCTATTTGTAGGTGTTTGTATTTTATTATCTTCTCCAGTTCTTTCTCTTCTCTTCTACTGTCACCAGAACAACTAGACACAAGAACAGTTTTTTCCCAAACGCCATCACTCTGCTAAACAAATAATTCCCTCAACACTGTCAAACTATTTACTAAGTCTGCATTACTATTAATCTTCTCATCGTTCCCATCACCCATCTCCTCCCACTTATGACTGTAATTTTTTTTTTTTTATTTGATTTATATGCCGCCCTTCTCCGGAGACTCAGGGCGGCTTACAGTGCGTTAAGCAATAGCCTTCATACTTTTTGTATATTTATACAAAGTCAGTTTATTGCCCCCACAAACTGGGTCCTCATTTTACCTACCTTCGAAAGGATGGAAGGCTGAGTCAACCTTGAGCCTGGCAAGATTTGATCTTACTTTTAATTGCAGACAGCTGGTATTAAATTACAGAGCTCTGTCTGTTGAGCTATCCAGGCTCATGTTGTTGCTTGTATCCTTACGATTTATATTGATATTGTTTCCCGATTGCTTATTTGTACCGTATGACTATCATTAAGTGTTGTACCTTATGATTCTTGACAAATGTATTTTTTCTTTTATGTACACTGAGAGCGTATGCACCAAAGACAAATTCCTTGTGTGTCCAATCACACTCGGCCAATAAAGAATTCTGTTCTATTCTATTCTATTCTATTCTATTCTATTCTATTCTATTCTATTCTATTCTATTCTATTCTATTCTATTCTATTCTATTCTATTCTATTCTATTCTATTCTACTCTACTCTACTCTACTCTACTCTACTCTACTCTACTCTACTCTACTCTACTCTACTCTACTCTACTCTGTCCTGTCCTGTCCTGTCCTGTCCTGTCCTGTCCTGTCCTGTCTCCAGCAGAGGTGGTATTCAGCTGGTTCGTACCAGTTCGGGTGAACCGATAGCGGAGAAAATGGGTGGGCCTGCCCACCCACCCACTCCGGCGCTATGCCGTCCTATTTAGCCACGTTTTTGAGGCTGGGCGCATGCATGGAAGGCCGGGTAAATGTGTGGAAGGTGTGCGCGCACGTGAAGCGAGTGTGTGCAGCAAACCGGTGGTAGAAATAAGTGATCTGATCTCCAGGCACTGCCACATCCACTATCCAGAATTTTCTGCTTTTTTATTATTATTATGCAACATTTTCTGATGTGCTTATCCTCCTGATGCTACTATTTCAGCCACAGATGCTTATCCATAAAAGGGAGTATTTGTAGCCCGGGATTGAACCGTGGAATTCTTGGTGCTCTTTGAGTTTGGTATTGTAAACCCTTTTCCAGTGGTGAAATCTAAAATTTGTTACTACCGGTTCTGTGGGCGTGGCTTGGCGGGGTTGGGGGTAATGTGGCCATGGGCAATTTTTAAAAAACTTTTAAAATAATTTTTTCTACAACCTCTTCGGCGAAGAGGTTGTAAAAAAATGCTTTCAAAAGGCTCTGACGATCCCAGCTGAGTTGCCTGATCGGCAGAGGCTTTTTTTTTCTTTTAAATCCCTCTGACGATCAGGCAACTCAGCTGGGATCATCAGAGGCTTTTAAAAGAAAAAAAGCCTCTGCCGATCAGGCAACTCAGCTGGGATCATCAGAGGCTTTTAAAAGAAAAAAAGCCTCTGCCGATCAGGCAACTCAGCTGGGATCATCAGAGGCTTTTGAAAGCAATGTTTTTAAAAGCCTTTGACGATCCCAGCTGAGCCGCGTGATCATCAGAGGCTTTTTTTTTACTTTTAAAAGCATTTTTTCAGCTGAAGAGGTTCTGGAAAAAATGCTTTTAAAATTTTTTTAAAAAGCCTCTGATGATCGCGTGGCTCAGCTGGGCATGGGGGGGGGGGGACAGTGATTTTTGCTACCGGTTCTCCGAACCACCCACCTCCATTGCTACCGGATCGGGCGATCCGGTCCAAACCGGGAATATCCCCCCCGAAGGATTAAAGGTGCGAGGACCAAGCCCCAGAGTTGTCACAATGAGATGCATTTGAATCCAGATTTTTACTTCCTGACACCCAATACAGGTAATCCTCAAGTTACGACCGCAATTGAGCCCAACGTTTAGGTTGCTAAGCGGAATGTTTGTTAAGTGAGTTTTGCCCCATTTTACAATCTTTCTTGCCACGGTTGTAAAGTGAATCATTGCCTTTGTTAAATTAGTAACGCGGTTGTTAAGTGAATCTGGATTTCCCCATTGACTTGGCTTGTGAGAAGGATGCAAAAGGGGATCATGTGACCTCGGGACAGGGCACAACGGTCAGAAGAATGAACCAGTTTGCTAAGCATCTGAATTTGGATCACGTGACCAGGGGGATGCTGCAACAGTCGTTAAGTGTGAAAAATAGTCCTAAGTCACTTTTTGCAGTGCTCTTGTAACTTTGAATGGTCACTAAATGAACTGTTGTAAGTCGAGGACTTGCCTTTCCCTAAGAACATCTACCTGTCCCACCAGATTAGATAAGGTAAGCATGCTTCTAGTCCCTTCCGCCAAATATTGTCCACATCTGTTTGCCTGATACGCCAGTTGCGCCCCTTTCTGGATCGGGACTCCTTGTGCACAGTCACTCATGCCCTGGTCATGTCACGCCTGGACTACTGCAACGCTCTCTGCATGGGGCTCCCCCTGAGGAGCACCCGGAGGCTCCAGCTGGTGCAGAATGCGGCTGCGCGGGTGATTATGGGAGCGACGTGGCGCTCCCACGTAACACCTCTCCTGCGCGAGCTGCATTGGCTCCCGGTGGTCTTCCGGGTGCGCTTTAAGGTGTTGGTTCTCACCTTTAAAGCGCTCCATGGCTTAGGGCCAGGGTACTTACGAGGCCGCCTGCTGCTACCGATAACCTCCCACCGGCCAATACGCTCTCACAGAGAGGGCCTCCTCGGGGTGCCGTCGGTTAGGCAATGTTGGCTGGCGGCCCCCAGGGGGAGGGCCTTCTCTGTGGGGGCACCCGCCCTGTGGAATGAGCTGCTTCCTGGAATACGACTGATCCCGGACCTCCGGACCTTCCGTAAGGCCCTGAAGACGTTTTTATTCCATCAAGCCGGCCTAGCCTAAATGGTTTTTAATTGGGATTTTAAATTTTATGGATTTGGGGGTTTTAAATTGGGAAGCTAGTGATTTAATTCTTTTTTAATTATCTTAACTTTTGTATCTGTATGTTTTTTTAATTTTGGCTGTTCACCGCCCTGAATCCCTTCTGGGAGAAGGGCGGTATACAAATTAAATTAATAATAATAATAATAATAATAATCTAATCAAGAAACTAGCAGGAAGAAAACCACACTCCCACCAATACTGACAGGGCAAGCCACTAGTATGTAAACAGAGAGCAAACTCCACTCCTCTCTAACACTGATGATGTTACCTAGTTGGGTCGTGAGACGTCTGCTAGTTTGTTGATTAGGCTGTTAGGGCCAGCTTTAAAGAAGGCTAAAAGGGTGGAGTCCCGCTGAACTTCATGGGGCAAGGAGTTCCACAGGGCAGGGGACGCTTCCTAGCTCCCATCAAATGATAATATTTGGAGCGTGGGGAATTCTGGGAGTTGAAGTCCACAGGTCTTAAAGCTGCCAAGGTTGGACAGCCCTGATCTAAGGCAATGGACAGGCCACACCTTCCTTTCCCCAATGATCTACAGATAGTCCTTGATTTACAATTTTTCGTTTAGTGACCGTTTGACGTTAGAACGACAATAAAAATTGACTAATGTTTGCTTTTCACACTTACGACCACTGGAGCATCCCCAAGGTCACATGATCAAGCTTCAGACACTTTGGGCAAGGGGCTCATGTGGTCACCTTTTGCAGCCTGTGGACAAAGTCAATGGGCAAGCCAAATTCACTTAACAACCGTTAAGTGCAGCTGCAGTGATTCACTTAACAACTGTGGCAAGAAAGGGGAAATAAAATGGGAGCAAAATTCACTTAACAAACTGTCTCGCTCAGCAACAGAAATTTTGAGCTCAATTGTCGTCGTAAATCAAGGACTACCTGCAGTAAACCCAGTGTGGATGAAGGCATGGAACCATCCAGTGGTGAGATTCAAATAATTTAACAATCGGTTCTCTGCCCTAATGACCGGCTGGGTGGGCGTGGCCACGGGTGTGACAGGCAGCACTTGGCTACCTGCACCCCCCTGGGAGCAAAAACAGGCCGTGGGAGGGGGATGCCACGCCACGCCACGCCCCGTTTTGCCTCCCTGCAGCCTCCTGGGAGGGAAAATGGGCCACAGGGGGACGCCTGGAAGGGGCAGGGGCAGCCAGCAATTTAACTACTGATTCGCCCGAACCGGCTGAATCCCACCACTGGAACCACCCTTTTATGAGAGCATCTTAAAATTTCCATTCAAAGACACGATTGAAATAGGCTTTTTGTTTTCCAGGCTTCTGGTCCCACCGATTCCAGTTCAAATCCAGGCATCTCTTTGTTTCCTCTTTTGGCATCTTATGAATCCTGAGTTGTTTTCAGGGCAAATTGAAAAATGCTCAGCCGTGACACACCTACCTGCTCACATATATATAAATATATATATATATATATATATATATATATAGCGCGAGACATCTCTGTGTAAAGTCATGCAACCATTTAGGTGAGAAATGCTTTGTCAGAGAGCAAAAGGAAGGGTTGCCTAGCAATAATGATGCAGTATTGTTAGAGCAGCGAACGTACAATATTCGACATTTTTTAAAGTGCCCAATTTTGTACCAGAGAAATGTCGATGTTATTATTTTCATTATTTTGCAGAATTCTTCCCCAAAAAAACTCAGCAAGATTTCTTCCCACTTGTATCCAGAGAAAGACCATGTTTTTCAGAAAATAAGACCGAGTCTTCTTTTCTTTTAGACTTGAAAATAAGCACTTGGGGTTATTTCTGAGGCCGTCTTACTTTTTTTTGAGGTGCAGCAGGCCAGACTTGGTGGGCTGTGGACACACCGTCGTCTTCATTCTGAACGCTGAAGGTTTAGAATGGAGGCTTTTTGGAGAACGGGAGGAAAATGGGGAGGGGGATTTTCCTGCCTGTCATCCGTTCCTCAAACTCAGCACAGACTGAAGGGAAGGATGGCAGGCAGGAAAATCCCCCTCCCCATTTACCTCCTGTGAGCCAAAAAGCCTCCCACGAGCCTCCCAAAAAAGAGGGAAAAAGCAAAACAGCTGGCCGCGGAGCTGCCGGCTTTGGGGAAGCGGCCCAACAAGCAGAAGCACTGCGCCCAGAAAGAGAAGGGCAAAAGCGGTATTTGCGCTGCCCCAAGGGGCCAGTGGGCTGCAGCCGGACAGTTGTCCCCCCCCACCGCGCCGCCACTCGTGCTGGCCACACCCATCACCCCCAGCCAGTGGTGGGTTTCAAAAATTTTTACTACCAGTTCTGTGGGCGTGGCTTGGTGGGTGTGGTGTGGCGTGGCATGGTGGGCGTGGCAGGGAAGAATACTGTAAAATCTCCATTCCCTCTCCACTCCAGGGGAAGGTTACTGCAAAATCCCCATTTCCTCCTGATCAGCTGGGACTCGGGAGGCAGAGAATAGATGGGGGCAGGGCCAACTAGAGGTGGTATTTACTGGTTCTCCGAACTATTCAAAATTTCCACTACCGGTTCTCCAGAACTGGTCAGAATCTGCTGAAACCCACCTCTGCCCCGGGCTTATTTTCGGGGTACGGGTAATATTTGGTCCATCCCCCAAAAATTAGGGTTGGGCTTATTATTGTGGTGGGTTGTGTTTTAGGAGAAACACAGTATATATTTTTCCTCCTTTTATTGTTTACTCGAAAACTAGTGTCAATCACTCTCTTAGTAAGCATACATCGTTCTTGGAACCTTGATGGTATATAAGTTAAATTAAATCTGCACATTACCACCAGGCTTGAGATATACAGGTAGTCCTCGATTTACGACAGTTCGTTCAGTGATCGCTGAAAGTTATAACAGCTTTGAAAAATTTTACTTAAGATTGTTTTTCACACTTAACAACCTTTGCAGTCTCTCTGTGGTCATGTGATCAAAATTCAGATACTTTGGCAACTGACTCATATTTATGGCGGGTTGCAGTACAGGGGTGGGTTCTAAATTTTTTTACTACCGGTTCTGTGCGCGTGGCTTATTTTGTGGGTGTGGCTTGGAGGTCATGTGACTGGGTGGGCGTGGCTACCTGGTCAGAGTCATTTCTGGAAGGTCCTCGCACTTACGACCATTCCTCGCACTTACGACCCGACTCCTTTGTTTGTTTTTAACACTGATCAGCTGTAGGACGGCCCTTTGAAGCCCCGCGGCAAGAGTTTAAACAGTTTTTTTCCCTCTAGTCATCAGCTGGGACTCAGGAGGCAGCAATAGATTGGGGGTGGGACCAAATAAAAGGTAAGAATAATGTGGGGGGTGGGTGGGAGGGCGGGGGGGAGAACCGGTTCGGTGACGTCATATTGTCACCGCTACCGGCTCGGCCGAACCGGACCGAACCGGGAAGAACCCACCACTGTTGCAGTATCCTGGGAACAACCTTTTGTAACTTTCTGACAAGCCAAGTCAATGAGAAATTCAGATTTACTTAACAACCATGTGACTCACGTAACAACTGCAGTGATTCACTTAACAATTGTGGCAAGAAAATGGGGCAAAACTCAATTGTGGTCGTAAGCTGAGAACTACCTGTATTTCCTGCAAACCGTTTTTCCTTTTGCGTATGTGAGAATGTCAAGAAAGCTTAATTCCATTTGCCCCTTGAGATAATGCTGGCCAAATCCTGGTGTCAGGGTTCCGACAGATGCCCTAATTAAATCATGAGCCTCGAGCCAAGCTTCAAAAGAAATCCAGTTTTTTATGAGTATCTTCATGTTGGCATGACTTCATGTTGGCATTTACGCCCCAATCATGACCCTGTTTCCCCCCTCCCCCCAAGGTGTGTCATCAATCACATTCTCCAACGGAGCAATTTCGCAGACTGTAGAGATCACTCCCCTCCGGCCGCTTTGGGTAACCCTGGGAGATAGCCTTGAGAGAGAGATGTCTGGAATGTACTTCTGTTTTTGGCTGCTGTGCTGCTTTGTCGGTTTCCCATCCCCCCGTGCCTATGGCAACTTGAAAGCAGGCCAGGGATGCTTTGTGAGTTGACACCTGGCTTGTCATGCATTTTGGCATGCCATGTTATCTCATCACCTCTTTGGGAGAACAACATCAACTTATGAAAGAAAACTTCAGATCCTAGGAATGAACACTTTGGTACAGGTAGCCCTCGGCTTACGACCACAATTGAACCCAAAATTTCTGTGGTTAAGTGAAACAATTGTTGAGTGAGTTTGGCCCCATTTTACGACCTTTGTGGTCCCGGTTGTTAACTGAAACACTGAAGTTGATAAGTTAGTCACCTGGTTGTTAAGTGAATCTGGTTTCCCCGTTGACTTTGCTTGTCAGAAGGTCAGAAAAGGGGATCACGTGACCATCTGGGACACTGCGACTGTCATAAATAGGAACCAACTGCCAAGCATCTGAATTTTCATCACATGATTATGGGGATGCTGCAATGGTCATAAGTGTGAAAAGTGGTCATAAGTCCCTTTTTTCAGTGCCATTGTAACTTAAAACAGTCACTAAATGAGCTGTTGTAAGTCAAGGACTACCTGTAATTGTTCATTCAGGGTGCAAGGAACAGACCTACAAGTTGGGATAGCTCTGAAATGCCTCTGCACAACCATGTTGTCCGGTCCCATTTGCGATGGCTCTTCATGCTCTGTTTCCTCTCAGTTGCTTTCGTGATGCAACTGTCTTGAGCAAGGTAGTTTAAAGGGAGTTAAAAGGGAGTTTACCCACACATGGTAGCTAAACATGGTAATTTTCAAAGGTAGTTTAGCTGCCCCGGGGATATCCAACCTTTGAGCACTTTTAATACCTGGTGGACTTCCACTCCTAGAATTCTATGGGAATTCCATAGGATCCTTCCAGAATTCTAATTTTACAATTCTAAAATTCTAATTTTAAGGCTTGTGGACTTCAACTCCCAGAATTCCATAGGAACAGGCAGCCATGCTGGCTGGGGAATTCTGGGAGTTGAAGTCCACAAGCCTTAAATTTGCCAAAGTTGGACACCCTTGAGCTACATCCTGTGGCCGACTACTCTGAGCTCTTGCACAGATTACTGAAGGAGGAATTCTGCCTGCTTCATGAGGCAGGATTGTTTTTTTTTTTTATTTAGTAATTTAGAGTCTATACAGGTGGTCCTCGACTTATAACTTATAGGTAGTCCTTGTTTTACACCAGTACATTTAGCGACTGTTTGAAGCTACAACGGCACTGAAAAAGGTGACTTGTTGTGACTGTTATAACCACTACAGCATCCCCATGGTCAGGTGATCAAAATCTGGACTTTTGGCAAGTGGGATTATATTTATGACGGTCGCAGTGTCCCAGAGTCATGTGATCCTGTTGTGACCTTCTGACAAGGGAAGTCAATGGGGATGTCAGATTCGTTTAACCCAGGGGTGTCAAACTCGATTTCATTGAGGGCCGCATTAGAGTTGTCTTTGACCTTGGGGAGGCTGTGTGTGTGTGTGTGTGTGTGTGTGTGTGTGTGTGTGTGTGGCCAAGGTTGGGCATGGCCAGCTCAACGTCACTCGTATTGGGGTCGCCTGCAGTGGCCCGAACGCTCTGCCAGCAAAAACGGGCTCTCGAGCTCTGTTTTCAGCTGCGACAGCCTCCTGCAGCCCTCTGCCAGCGAAAACGGAGCTCGGAAGGGCTGCCCGCGGCCCTCCCGAGCTCCATTTTCGCTGGCAGAAGCATTGCGGGCCAGTCCTTCACTGTTTCCAGGCCGGCCCCGTGGGCCAGATCTAAGCACTCTGCGGACCGGATCCAGCCCGATTTTGACACCCCTGGCTTAACCGCTTGATCACGTGACCATGGGGATGCTGAAACGGTTGCAAGTGTGAAAATCGGTCATAAGTCCCTTTTTTCAATGCCGCTGTAACTCTGAACCGTCACTAAATGAATGGTTTAAAGTCAAGGACTACCTGCATTCTGCAAAATTAGCCCAAACGTCTATCTAATCCATCACCTTTTTTCTGCTGCTTTTAGTGGCATGATTAAGAGCCGTGGTGACGCAGTGGTCAGAAGGCAGTATTGCAAGCTAACTCTGCTGACTGCCAGGAGTTCGATTTTGATCGGCTCGAGGTTGACTCAGCCTTCCATCCTTCCGAGGTGGGTAAACTGAGGACCCAGACTGTTAGGGGCAATAGGCTGCTTGTGTAAACTGCTTAGAGAGGGCGGGAAAGCACTGTGAAGCGGTATATAAATCTAAGTGCTACTGCCTATTGCTAGTCTGATAAAATCCTGTTCCTTTTTTGATACGATTTGAGGGTGGATCCTGGAACACCAAAAGGCACAGACGAAAGAGATCTCTACGGGGCGGCAAAGACAAGAGGGCTTGGAGGAATCTATTTCTCGTCTTCCAAAAGGGCCTCCCATGCCTTTGTGCCAAGCAGCCCGCCTCTAATGCAATCATTCCCAAAATTCAGCCGCGGGTCTCTCCTCAAAGGTACACAGAGCGACCGCCACGGGTGCAAAAAGAAACCTTTTTGGAGATCAAAGGAGCAAATAAAGAAGGGATCACACCAGTCGGAAGACAATGAGTAAAAAAAAAAGACATTTATTGCTGGGTGGCAAGGCCCAACTTTTCACAGCCAGACAAGGGAACAGGTGGCACCTGCTGGGCCCATTACCGGCCAGCAGCACAACCACAGACACACAAAAGAGTCCAGTTTTGGCTCAGAGCACTTCAACACGTCGCCACAGTCTCGTCTTTTGGAGGGTTTCTGACCCAGCCTGCCAGAAACAACAACATCCCTACGGGAGAGCCGTGCAGCAGCAAAGGCCGGGATCCCACATCAAGCCCCCAGGATCTTGTTGATTTTCAACCGGATTTTTCTCCAGTCAGCCGCTATTATGTCCGAGTACTGCCTGTACAAGAGGTGCCGCAAGCGGGACACCAGGTTGTGGGGCAGGGCGCACTTCCCTCTGCCCCCGCAATAGCTAACGGCACTTCGCCACCTCCGCAGCTCATCTGGGGGGACCATCCGGCTGAACAGGGCTGCCGCGTACCTCGCCGGCTTGCCGCGAACGCGCTTGAATAACTCCCGCCTCTCCCTTTTAGGGATCCTCCACAGGGTGATATCGTCCAAGCGTAGGACAGCCTGTAACAGGGGAAGGTGGATTACTTAACGCCGAAACGTGACACAAGAGTTTTTCCCGTAGCCGAGCCGCAGGGCGGGAGACCCCTGCCCCGATCACCGGCCGGCCCAACGCGCAACACAACTTGAGACGGAACCCTTAACGGTTGCTCGGCCTCGGCGAAGGTGATAACGGTGGGGTCCTTGATGCTCTCGGAGCTTGGTAGGTTTCTTGCACGGGTTTCATGAGCCAACTAAGTACAGGTAGTGTCAGGGTTCCAAGTAATACACCTATAGCAAATAGAACTTCGAGGCAGGTAGATTCCTCAAAGAACTGTTTTATGGGCTATATCATATTGGCACAGACTGGTGAAAACCGACTCTAGCAGTTCCCGCGGTATTCACCTAGTAAAAAGTTTTTCCCCTTCCTCAAACAGTCACATGGTCCAATCATTGTGTCTTCCAGTTGCCTGGTAGCTTCGCTCCTCTCTCTGGCCACCTGTGGGAATGTCCTTGGTTCCCAGGAGAAAGTGTTGTTTTGGCTACGAACCCCATCTATCTCTATTCCCCCCCCCCCCTCTCCTTCAGCTCTAGTGTGGCAACACTGAAGCCCAGAAAATGGCCTCGGTCAGGCCAGCTTCAGGGTTGACAGGTAGCCCTGTACTTTTTTTTTTTTTTTTTTTAATTTGATTTATATGCCGCCCTTCTCCGGAGACTCAGGGCGGCTTACAACGCGTTAAGCAATAGCCTTCATACTTTTGTATATTTATACAAAGTCAGCTTATTGCCCCCACAAACCGGGTCCTCATTTAACCTACCTTAGAAAGGATGGAAGGCTGAGTCGACCTTGAGCCTGGTGAGATTCGAACCTGCAGTAATTGCAGGCAGCTGTGTTAATAACAGGGTGCTTTAGACCACTGTGCTACCAAGGCTCTTATTTGTTAATTTATCAAATTTATTTGCTGATAAAATTTATTGACTGCCCATCTTACCATAGGGTAATTTGGGTGGCGTAAAACATAAAAAGTTAAAATCAAAACCAAAGACTTGGACTTTTTGAAGTTACAACGGCACTGAAAGTTATCACAATTTTTCACACTTATGACCGTTGCAGCGTCCCCGTGGTCACGTGATCAAATTTCAGATGCTTGGCAACTGACTCATATCTATGACGGTTGCCGTGTCGCAGAATCTTCCCCTTTTGCGACCTTCTGACAAGCCAAGGGCAAGCCAGATTCACTTAACAACCGTGTCATTAACTTTACAAGTGCAGTGATTCACTTGAACAACTGTGGCAAGAAAGGTCCTAAAATGGGGCAAAACTCACTTAACAACTGTCTCGCTTAGCAACGGAAAGTTTGCGCTCAATCGTGGTCATATGTTGAGGACTACCTGTATTTATGACAGTTGCAGTGTCCAGGGATCGTGCGATTCCCTTTTGCGACCTAGTGACAAGCGAAGTCGATGCGGAAGCTAGAATCACTTAACAAAGGTGTCATTAACTTAACAACTTAAGTGAGTTATTTAACAAATATAGCAAGAAAGATCATAAAATTGGGCGAAACTCTTTTAACAATTGTCTTGCTTAGGAATGAAAATTTTGAGTTCAATTGTGGTCGTAAATCAAGGACTACTTGTAACACCATCAGCAGATGGGACTAGGGAACATCGTCAGTGCTACTACCACACTGATGATGCAACCTAGTTTGGTCATGAAATGTCTGCAAGAAAACCACCAAGCTCAGGGAGCATCACGGACCCCACAGAGTTCAACCATAAGCTATAAATATTCTTTTGTAAAGTTAAGAATGCTTGAAGACCATAAATTAACAGACTTCCTCAGCCGGCATGCTGCAATGTTCAGGTGAATGTTGCTAAGGCTGAACAGCACCGGTGTAGATGGACTTTACTAGGGCTAAGAAGACAGTGTGCAGCTGGCGACACAGAGAAACACAGGACATACAACAAGAATTTTGGAAGGCGGAGGGTTGGGTTGGGTTGGGTTGACCTGTCTGGGTTTCTTGTTTTAGTGTCTCTTGTTCCAATGACCTTCATAACTGCTCTCTTCTTGGGCAAGTTTGTTATCCTTATCATAAGTCATCTGGTTATTATGCCTGAAGTCTTAGATTTAGTTATATTCTAACATTGTGGCTATTAAACTCTGACACAAGTTATACTCTTTCCACAGTTTTGCATGTTTGATCTCTCTGTCCAATGCTTGGCCTAAAGATACTGTGGGAAGGAGATCAGGTGTCGTCCTGTCCTGTCCTGTCCTGTCCTGTCCTGTCTGTCTTTCCTTCCTTCCTTCCTTCCTTCCTTCCTTCCTTCCTTCCTTCCTTCCTTCCTTCCTTCCTTCCTTCCTTCCTTCCTTCCTTCCTTCCCCAGCCTCCTTCTCCAGACATTATTTCAATAAGTGCAGTTTCATAATCACAGAAACCACTGGTTCTACTCCGTAAATTCATAATCAGTTTTTAATTTCAGCATTGTATCTCAAGCTTCTTGTAGAGCCCAATCAATTCATGTGATACTTTCCTTCCTTCCTTCCTTCCTTCCTTCCTTCCTTCCTTCCTTCCTTCCTTCCTTCCTTCCTTCCTTCCTTCCTTCCCCCCTCCCCTCCCCTCCCCTCCCCTCCCTTCTTCCTTTCTACTCCTTGCAGACAGCTGGTCACTTGCACATGAGATGGCTTCCAGGCCCGACACCATGTGCAATTTGCACATGAGCCATGTGCAGATCTGTACATTGGGGAAACAAAACAACCACTTCACAAACACATGACACAACATAGAAGAACAAACACATCAGGACTAGATTCAGCGGTCCATCTGCATTTGAAAGACATAGGCCAGTCTTTGGAAGACAGCAAAGCCCACATTTCAGACAGAGAGGACAGCTGGTTTGAAAGAGGGGTCAAAGTGGCCGTCAAAACTGAAGAGCCCTCTTTCAACTGAGGGGGAGGGATACAACATCATTTATCTCCAGTCTACAACAGAGTCCTTTCAGCAGTTCCAAGAAGGCTCCACACCCATTTGCACCACTCAGGTGACCCTGATGACACAGAGAAACCTCCAAGTGGCCTTAATGATTCTCTAAAAGGATGCAAATGACCAGCTGTCTGCAAGGAGTATAAATCCTTCCATTCCCCGCCATCCAGTCAGAGCTGAAGAAGCTTCTTGGATTAGAAGTGAAACAACTTCAAAGAAAAAACAGAAAGTCCAGTTGCCTCTTGAAAAAAAGCACCTCAGGGAGAACCATGACCTGGATGACTGAGAATCTCCATAAACATTTACAGAGTAGAAAAGGCTTGAGTGGGTATGAAGGGGTTTAGAAGGCTTGCAAGAGAAGGAATATTGCACAAACGTTACCACTAAGCCACTCTCTTGTCTTTCTGAGTGTCTGTAGGGGCAACTGAGTTACTGACAGGTGGGACTGAGCTATATAGAAGTAGGACCGCCAACACAAAAAGACAAAAACAAGAGTTGGACGAGAAGGACACAGAGAAAGAACCTGCCCTAGTGAGCTGTTAGAACTTCTTATCACACTGCACTGCAAAGAGACTTTAAATGTGATAAAATTAAGTCTTACGTCCGCTGGCTCTCCCTGTTGGGTGCCTTTCAGAGACGTAGAGGCTGCCTTTCCCATAATTGTCAGCTAATCTGGTTTACGATTCTTCCAAGTTAGGGTTCATTGCAAAAAAGGGGGGGGGGTTTGCTCCCCTGTGGTCCCAAGGCCAGACTTGACCACATGACTGTTTGTATTGTCTCGTAGTTTTATACCGAAAAGTGAATGTTTGTTTGGTTTTTCGGCAAAACTGCGCCATAGCAAATAATGGGTTTAAGACGCTTCATGACTGCTGCCGACAAGGACATAAAATTGGGTTGGTTATGTCAGCGGTTCCCAATCTTTTGGGGGAGGGGAACCGGGGCGGGGGAGAGGAAGAGTGCGCAACCTAGATAGCAATAGCACTTAAGACTTATATACCGCTTTCACAGTGCTTTTACAGCCCTTTCTAAGCGGTTTACAAAGTCAGCAACTTGGCCTCAACAATCTGGGTCCTCATTTTACCGACCTCGGAAGGACGGAAGGCTGGGTCCACCCTGAGCCTGGTGAGCTCTGCCAAACTGCTGGCAGCCGGTGATCAGCAGAAGTAGCCTGCAGTATTCCATTCTAACCACTGTGCCACTGCAGCTCAGATCTCACGCATGTGCAATTTCATTTGCCTGCAGCTCATCTCCAGCTGTGCGGCCCGGTTCTTAACAGGCCGTGGACCAGTACTGGTCCACAGCCTGGGGACTGGGGACTCTTGGGTTATGTGACCTACCCGCTTTATGATTATCACGTCTTATGAACGTAACGGAGAGGCTCCATGACAGTCCTGTATAGAGCACTACCTGTGTAGCCACTGATATGGAATGTAGCCATCATTGTGTGCTGTGTTTCAAGATGACACTGAAGAATTCAAGCTAGGTGGCCATTTAAATTGAATGGATGAAGTTTTTATTAGGTGTATATGGGCCCCATCTTATTGTCACATGAATCTGAATGGATGGATAGATGGATGGATGGATGGATGGATGGATGGATGGATGGATGAGTTCATCAGTAACTGGGTTTAAACATGCTTCGGATAAACATATGTCCATCATCTGTCAAAAATTGACAATAAAAATAAAATATAAAAATAATAATTAAAAAAATTAAAAAACAAATTAAAAAGAAAACAAAAAATGAAGTCAAAGAACAGACTCAATGGGCCACTAGATCTTTTTCTGCCATCAGTTTTCTACATTTAGATGGATGGATGGATGGATGGATGGATGGATGGATGGATGGAGTAACCAAGTTCATTAATCACGGAGTTTAAACATGCTTGGGATAAACACATGTCCATCAACTGAAATCTAAATCTAATCTAAGAATTAAAAATAATGCAATATAAAAATAATAATTGAAACAAACAAACAAACAAACAAACAAACAAACAAACAAACAAACTCAAAGAGCAATCTTGATGGGCCACTAGGTCATCATTTTTCTATGTTTGGATGGATAGATGGATGGATAGATGGATGGATGGATGGATGGATGGACGGACATTCTTACTGGTCTTATTTCTTCTGTTTTGCTTCATATCTCAGAAGGAAAGTGACCCAGCCTACAAACTAGGGGAGAATTATCTCACCCACTATCACAAATAAGCCTTTAACCAATCCATCCTATCCTGTCATCCGAGGCGATTTCTTAAACCTCACAGCTGAATTGGTTGGTGACTGTAGCATTCTCAGGACAGGGTCCAGCTGTGAGTGAGAGAACCCAAGCCGTTAATTTCTCTGCGTCAAAAGGAAGTCCGGCATTCATAAAACAGTCACACCTGGAGCTTCGTCCAAAGTTGCATTTCTGAAGAATGAGGTTGGAATGCAGTGCCTGAAAAACTAACTTTCAAAACAGGTTCAAGTCTAGACACAGATTTGAAAACCCGTGGCGGAAGGCTGCACTAAGGACAAACCCATGGGAAGATTGTAAGCACTCTTGCATGCTTAGAAAAAAAAAAGGCACCAGGAAGGGAGAGGAATGTTTCATTTGCAAACATTTCACTCTGCCAAGTGAGGCTTTTTGAATCCCGCAAGCGAAAACTGTATGGCACAGTCTGGGAAAAGGCAAAGCTGTGTCCGCACCATACAACGCCACGGACTGACAAAACATGCAATCCATACCAGACATCTGCCAATAAGATTTCCATATTATTATTCTTTTTTAAAAAAATACAAAAAATACTGCCCAAATAATGTCCCGTCTACCCCCCAACTGCTATCAAAGCACCTGAAGCGCTAAGCCCGAGAAGCTCATTTCTTTGTGTGTCCATCCTATCCGGTTGCCAGCCCAGCCGCAAAGTGCAAGTTCAACAAATATTACATTTATCTCGTCTACAGCTCTAAGGGCAGGGAAGATAAGTATGAAAAGAGCAGAGAAAGGAAGAGGAGAATAACACACTAGGGTGGAAGAAAAAGCTAGCCAGCTCTTTGAAGCAGTTCGGAACAGGAGCCCACGTTACAATTTCTAGGCAATAAATTCAGCAAGGTCTTAACATCCCAGAGATTACAGAAAAAGGGAGACAAGACATTAGGGATCTAAAACAGGAACAATGACCGGATAGCAGTCATGCTATGGTTTCAAACAGTGCATTAAAAATACATGGCTTTTTCTACCTGTAGCCAAACCTTGTTTCATTTCTGAGTTTTAATAAAAGAAGGAAACATTAAAAAACCAATATGCACAGAAAAAATTAAACCCAGAAAGGAAGATTAGCAGGTCCCTTTCCATTAGGTCTGAGTTAACAGAATAGAATAACAGAGTTGGAAGGGACCTTGGAGGTCTTCTAGTCCAACCCCCTGCTTAGGCAGGAAACCCTACACCACTTCAGACAAATGGTTGTCCAACATCTTCTTAAAAACTTCCAGTGTTGGAGCATTCACAACTTCTGGAGGCAGGCAGTTCCACTGGTTAATTGTTCTCACTGTCAGGAAATTCCTCCTTATTTCCAGGTTGCTTCTCTCCTTGGTTAGTTTCCATCCGTTGCTTCTTGTCCTACCCCCGGGTGCTTTGGAGAACAGGTTGACTCCCTCTTTTTTGTGGCAGCCCCTTAGATATTGGAAGACTGCTATCATTTTCAACATCTAAGGAGCTGCCCCAAAGAAAAGGGGGTCAACCGGTTCTCCAAAGCACCTGAAGGCAGGACAAGAAGCAACGGATGGAAACTAATCAAGGAGAGAAGCAACCTGGAACTAAGGAGAAATTTTTTGATGATGAGAACAATTAACCAGTGGAACGGCTAGCCTTCAGAACCTGTTGATGCTCCAAAACTGGAAGTTTTAAAGAAGAGATTGGACAACCATTTGTTGATAAAGTCCCAAAGGTGGTTTTTCAAGAGTCAGCTGGACTTTCTGGTTTTTCTTTGAAGACGTTTCGCTTCTTTTTTATTATTATTATTATTATTATTTTAATTTATTTTTATATGCCGCCCTTCTCCGGAGACTCAGGGCGGCTTACAATGCGTTAAGCAATAGCCTTCATTCTTTTGTATATTTTTTATACAAAGTCAGCTTATTGCCCCCACAAACTGGGTCCTCAATTTACTCACCTTAGAAAGGATGGAAGGCTGAGTCAACCTTGAGCCTGGTGAGATTTGAACTTGCAGTAATTGCAGGCAGCTGGATGTTAAATGCTGCCTTAGTAGGAGGCATTAGCCTCCTACGCCACTCAGGCTCCTTCTTATCCAAGAAGCTTCTTCAGCTGCTAGAGCACGGGGTTGAATTAGCAGACCTCCAAGGCCCCTTCCAATGCTGTTTTTCACAAGGCTGGATTTTGAACTGGGGCTTACCTGCAATTTACTGGGCTCGGCAGGCCCCTCCGTGTTCTCTCCCTTGACGCTGTCGTTGTCTTTCCTGTCCAGCTCCACAAACCGCTCAAAGACCTCCTGGCAGGTCAGGCGTTTCTTCTCCGCGGGGGCCTTCTTGCACTGGGGCACCACGTAGAGCATGGGGATGATGGGACGTTGCTTGGACTCGTCGTCTTCGCCAAAACTTTCGGAGGAGAGGGCACTGAGGTCAGGCATGGGGAACTGGCTGTCATCGGCCAGGTGCTTGGCCTCCACGGGCCTTTCTTCCGCCAGAGGGCTGGGCTGCAGCTTCTCATCCTTTGGCAGATACGGCTGGGGCAGGAGCAGGGGAGGAAGGAGTTCGTGCAACGGCACCTGCCGCTTCTTCTTCCTTTCCCCCTTGGTTTTGGGGTTGCGCACCTTCGGCCGGCATTCTCCTGCGGGGATGGAGAAAAGCGAGTCGGGTTTCAACGAGGGTCAGACTTTTAGAGGTAGTCCTCGACTTACATCCACAATGGAGACACCACCCCCACCCCCGTTTCTATGGCTAAGCAATGCAGAGGCTAAGAGCCACGGTGGCGCAGTGGTGAGAATGCAGTATTGCACGCTGACTCTGCCCACAGCCAGGAGTTCGATCCTGACCGGCTCAAGGTTGACTCAGCTGTCCGTCCTTCCGAGGTTAGTCAAATGAGGGCTCAGATTGTTAGGGGCAAGATGCTGAATCTGTAAACCGCATAGAGAGGGCTGTAAAGTACTGTGAAGCAGAATATAAGTCTAAGTGCTATTGCTATTGCTAAGAGAGTTTTACCCTATTTTACCATCTTTTTGACCCAGTCGTTAAGCAGATCACTACAGTCGTTTAATGAATCCCGTGGTTGTTAAGTGAATCTGGCTTCTTCCAGATTGACTTTGCTTGCTGGAAGCTGGCTGGGAAGATTACAAATAGTGATAGCAATAGCAGTGCGATTCAGTGTTTTACAGCCTGCCCTAAATGGTTTACGGAGTCAGCATATGGCCCCCCAACAAACTGGGTCTTCATTTTACCAACCTCGGAAGGACGGAAGGGTTAGGGTGGCCCAAAGTCACCCAGCCACCATTCATACCTAAGGCGGGACTAGAACTCACCATCTCCTGGCGATTGACCTAAAGTCACCCAGCCACCATTCCTACCTAAAGCGAGACTAGAACTCACCATCTCCTGGTGATTGGCCTAAAGTCACCCAGCCACCTTTCACACCTAAGGCGGGACTAGAACTCACCATCTCCTGGCGATTGACCTAAAGTCACCCAGCCACCTTTCACACCTAAGGCGGGACTAGAACTCACCATCTCCTGGCGATTGACCTAAAGTCACCCAGCCACCTTTCACACCTAAGGCGGGACTAGAACTCACCATCTCCTGGCGATTGACCTAAAGTCACCTAGCCACCTTTCACACCTAAGGCGGGACTAGAACTCACCATCTCCTGGCGATTGACCTAAAGTCACCCAGCCACCATTCCTACCTAAAGCGAGACTAGAACTCACCATCTCCTGGTGATTGGCCTAAAGTCACCCAGCCACCTTTCACACCTAAGGCGGGACTAGAACTCACCAACTCCTGGTGATTGGTCTAAAATCACCCAGCCACCATTCATACCTAAGGCAGGATTAGAACTCTCGGTCTCCTGGTTTCTAAGCCACCACTTAACCTCTGCACTAAACTGACTCCTCATCTCTGATCTCTCTCATATTCAACGGAAGCTGTGATCTATTCTTAATTAATTTTTTAATGACAAAATAATTGAAGGTTACTATGCTTCTAAAGCCCTGAAATAACAAAATCGAAAACAGAGGTTGAAAGAAAATTATAACTCGGATTGACCTTCACATTTTCAAGCTGAAGTCTAGCAATGCATAGGCTAGAAAGGAGTGGGCTGTCGACTTATTTGAAAAATTATATACTCCTTGCATGAATAGATCTCGGAGACTGCTATAATCATGTGAAGTATCTGCCTTTTCGGACACTGGAAAAACTGAGTGGACTGATGAATTAGGAGAACCTATTGGGGACCAGATCTAGTTCAAATGAACTATCCACTACAAGTACTCCTCAAGTTATGGCCACAACTGAATCCCAAATTTCTGTTGGTAAGGAAGACATTTGTGAAGTGAATTTTGCCCGATTTCACAACCTTTCTTGCCACCATTGTTAAGTCAATCACTGCAGTTGTTAAGTTACCCGTGTTTCCCTGACGCAGAGAAAACATGCTAGGTCTTATTTCCGGGATAGGTCTTATTTTCAGGGAAACACTGTAGTAATGCGGTTGTTAAGTGAATCTGGCTTTCCCATCGACTTTGCTTGTCAGAAGGTCACATGACCCCCGAACACTGCAATAGTCATAATGTGAGCCAGTTTCCAAGCGTCTGAATTTTGAACGCGTGACATGGGGATGCTGCAACGGTTGTTAAGTATGAAAAGCAAGTCATAAGTCACTCTTTCCAGTGCCGTTGTAAGTTCGAACGGTCACTAAATGAACTGTTGTAAGTCGGAGGACTACCTGTAACAGATTCCTGCAACACCTCCTTCCTGGATTCTTCAATCTTGGCAACTTTAAAGACCTGAGGAATTCAATTCCCAGAATTCCCATGGCTCCCTGGGAAATTCTGGAGTTGAAGTCCACGCATCTGAAAGTTGTCAAGATCAAGAAACTTTGTCTCACACAGATACAACAGAGGAAGATGGGTGATCCAAGGATTCTCTTGATGTGATGAAGTGATCTTTGCTTATTCATTCATTCATTCATTCATTCATTCATTCATTCATTCATTCATTCAAACTTCTATACCGCCCTTCTCCTTTCGGACTCAGGGCGGTGAACAGCCAAAATAAAAACATATAAAGTATACATAAAGTTACAATTAAAAATAGAATTAAAATAATTAAATAGATTTGGCCCGTAATTTAAAACTTATCAATTTAAAATCCGTATCAAATTTTAAAACCAACCATAAAATCAAGACAGACCGGCTAACTGAAAAAAATAAGTTTTTAGGGCCCGACGAAAAGTCCAGAAGTCTGGGATCACTCGTATCTCTGGGGGTAGATCATTCCAAAGGGTAGGTGCCACCACAGAGAAGGCTCTCCTCCTGGGGGTCGCCAGCCGGCATTGTCTGGCTGACGGCACCCTGAGGAGGCCCTCTCTGTGGGAGCGAACTGGCCGGTGGGAGGCTATTGGTGGCAGAAGGCGGTCCCGTAAGTACCCTGGCCCTAAGCCATGGAGCGCTTTAAAGGTGATCACCAACACCTTGAAGCGCACCCGGAAGTCCACCGGAAGTCAATGCAGCTCGCGCAGGAGAGGAGTCACATGGGAGCGCCCAGTCGCTCCCATAATCCCCTGCGCGGCCGCATTCTGCACCAGTTGGAGCCTCCGGGTGTACCCCAAGGGGAGCCCCATGTAGAGAGCGTTACAATAGTCCAGACGAGAGGTGACGAGAGCTTGAGTGACCGTGCGTAGGGAGTCCCGATCCAGAGGTTAGATAATCTATGGTCACCCAACCCTACTCAGCTCTTATCGTAAGATCATGTCACGCCCGTCTCTTTCTCATCTTTCAGGCTTGTGAGGCAAAGATGCTTTAGGATGAAATTGGGTGAGGGAGGATATGAGGGACTCTGTCTTTACTAAGCGTCATGCCTGTGTTTCTTTCTCAACAAGACAGACAACAAGACAAGAAACAACGGATGGAAACTCACCAAGGAGAGAAGCAACCTAGAACAGGGATGGCTAACCTTTCATGGACCGAGTGCCCAAAGCGTGCGTGCACACAAATGCGTGCGCACTCACCCGAAACCCCAAAATGCAATGCACGCATGGCCCCCGTGCATGCGCCCCACCCCCACGCATGTATGCGCAGCCCCCCTGCACACATCCCACGCACCCCCCATGCATGTGCGCATGCCCCCACACGTTTCCCACCCCTGCACATGCTCCCCCCACACGTGCCTACTCTCCCAGGCATGCACGGCAGAGACTCGACGACCAGTTGGCCGGCAGGAGGTATGCACACATGCGCGGCGGAGCTAAACTGGGGTGGTGACTCATGTGCCGACAGTGAGAACAATTAACCAGTGGGGACTGCTTGCCTCCAGAAGTTGTGGGTGCTTCAATACTGGGAGGTTTTCAAGAAGAAATTGGGAAGCCACTTTATCTGAAATATAAAGTATAGGGCAGGAATCCCCAACCCTGGGGGATTGCAACTGGGCCGTGGAAAGAGCTGGCGAGCGCGCATTCTCCATTTGGGTAAATGGCAGCCTCACATGCACGCTACTTGCGCAAGTGGAAACTGGGTCCTCATTTAACCGACCTCGGAAGGATGGAAGGCTGAGTCAACCTTGAGCCTGTTGTTCTGCTCCAGCTACGGACCCCAAAGAACGCAGCACACGCAAAGTCCGTTCAAACCTTAGTTTACTAAATAAACCAGTTTTTTACAACAATGGCTGTTAATTTACTGCATTAACAGCCGCCAAGAATTCAAAGAATAATACTGAAAGCTTACTGTGGTTGGCAGAATGCCCAGAAGCAATTTGCAGGAAGCTGATAAGATAAGCAAGACAAGACACAAAGGTATGTGAACTAAATTGTTCCCTGCAAATTGCTTCAGTCGGCATTCCTCCTTAAATAGGCTCAGGGAGTGGCCAATTAGCCCCAAGCCTTACTCTCGAGGAGACCTCCTCCTGAGGAGCCACTCCTGAATTTTGGCAGCTCTGCGTGCCCGTGCATCGAGAAGAGGTTCCTTCTCTTCTTCCTCTTCACTTAAAGGAGCTTCTGGAGGTTCTGAAGGCCCTGGCTGAATCCCCGCCTCTGGCACCACATCTTCTCCAGCCTCCTCATTGTCCGACTCGAGCACCAGCTGCACAGGCTGCTGACACAGCACCACACCAGCCTCCTTGCTGTCGGAATCAGCTACAATCCGCACAGGCCGCTGACGGGCCACAACACCTGGTGAGATTTGAACTGCCAAACTGCAGTCAGCCGGCAGTCAGCAGAAGTAGCCTGCAGTACTGCACTCTAACCACTGCGCCACCGCGGCTCTTATAGGGTCTCCTGCTTGATCTGGGGGTTGGACTAGAAGACCTCCAAGGTCCCTTCCGACTCTGTTATTCTATTCTGTTTATTCTCCTTGTAGAAGGAGAGCCTGCTGATGGCACAGTCACTCTCACAAAGTGGAGAAAATCTCCTTTGTGTAATTTTTTAGCACACAAGCCGTTGAAGAGCACAGTCACATTTCAAGAACCCCTAGCATTCCCTTTTAGATGTGCTTTTGTCACTCCCAACAGAAGATCTTAAGGAGAATCAAGGGCTAATTAAAAATGAAGGAGCAGTTTATGAAAACACGGCCTCAGTTTAGTGTGGAGAAAGGGGGAACACTAATTCTCGGGGCCCTGAGGAAATGAGCAAGGAACAAAGCCTGAAAGCAACCATAAAGGGATTATAAAACCGAGCTGCTGAGAGAAGTACGATTACAGGCAGGCACACAAACAAACAGACATACACTCAGCAGGCAGCTTCCAGATTGCTGAAGTTCTTTTTAGAAAAAGACAAGAGGATCCCATCAGGAGGAGCTATTCAACGTGTTTCTTTCTTTCTTGCTTTCTTTCATTTTTATAAATAATTCAAGGCGGTGAACATACATAATCGCCTTTCCTCCTCCTATTTTCCCCACAACAACCCTGTGAGGTGACTTAAAGTTGCCAACAAGGCTTTCATGCCTAAAGCGGGACTAGAACTTACCATCTCCTGGTAATTAGCCTAAAACACGAAGTCAGTTTTTATGCCTAAGGTGGGACTAGAATTCACCGTCTCCTGGTGATTGGCCCCAAGTCACCCAGCCATATTTCCTGAGTAAGGGGGCACTAGAAATCACCATCTCTTGGTGATTGGCCCAAAGTCACCCAGCCGGCTTTCCTGACTAAAAGGGGGGGGGGGAGGACTAGAACTCACCGTCTCCCAGTGATTGGCCAAAGACATCCACTTAGCCTTCCTGCCTAAGTTTGTAGGCTTCCTGATTAGCCTACAAACACCGAGCCGGTTTTCATGCCTAAGGTGGGACTAGAACTCACCATCTCCCAGTGATTGGCCTAAAAACACTGAGCTGGTTTTCATGCCTAAAGCGGGACTAGAACTCACCGTCTCCTGGTAATTAGCCTAAAACACGAAGCCAGTTTTTATGCCTAAAGTGGGACTAGAATTCACCGTCTCCTGGTTATTGGCCCCAAGTCACCCAGCCGGCTTTCCTGCCTAAGGTGGGACTAGAATTCACCGTCTCCTGGTGATTGGCCCCAAGTCACCCAGCCATCTTTCCTGAGTAAGGGGGCACTAGAACTCACCATCTTTTGGTGATTGGCCCAAAGTCACCCAGCCGGCTTTCCTGACTAAAGGGGGGGGGGGAGACTAGAACTCACCGTCTCCCAGTGATTGGCCAAAGATATCCAGTTAGTCTTCCTGCCTAAGTTTGTAGGCTTCCTGATTAGCCTACAAACACCGAGCTGGTTTTGATGCCTAAGGCAGGACTAGAACTCACTATCTCTTGGTGATTGGCCTAAAAACACCAAGCCGGTTTTAATGCCTAAAGTGGGACTAGAATTCACCATCTCCTGGGGATTGGCCTAAAAACACTGAGCCGGTTTTCATGCCTAAGGCAGGACTAGAATTTACCATCTCCTGGTAATTAGCCTAAAAACACCAAGCCCATTTTTATGCCTAAGGTGGGACTAGAATTCACCGTCTCCTGGTGAGTGGCCCAAAGTCACCCAGCCATCTTTCCTGAGTAAGGGGGCAACTAGAACTCACAATCTCCTGGTTTCTTGCCTGGTGCCTTCACCACTACACCAAACTGGTCCTCAATTTACTTACAACTTAACAAGCTTTGCCAGTAGAACACTCGGGAAAGAAGGTGTGAAATAACAACCGCTTAATTTCCGGTCAACTTCTCTTGCAAGTTCCTTGAAGACAAACGCCGCCGTCAAAGCCACGTTCTGAACCAGAAGTATCCTAAGATGCCTTCACGGCAGTGACAAGGGGGATCTAGCCGCCCACTCCCCATCTCACTTCTTTCTCATCCACGTTCCCGATCGAAACCACTCCTACATGCTCACCCACACCAAGCCCTATGATGCCCCGTTCTCCAGGCAAATAGATGCTCCAGTATTTCTCCACGGTGACAGGAGCCCACCCAGAAAACCAAACGGAGTTCTTGACTTTCCTGGGTCTGGTTGGCATCTTGTTGCAGGGCAAGGCAGCACGCAGACCACACCCTCCCTCCCCCCACCCCGAAAAATGGAAATTTGCACTGGCCTTCAAGCTGGTCTTGACAACGGCTGCTCTGATTGCCAGTCGTAGTGGATTAATGGAACCTACCTCCCGAATTTCATGAATAAAGCTGGATTCAGGTCGCTTCAAAAGGTAGTAAATTACGGGCAGCCCTCCCAGGAGGCAGCATTCCAAGCCAGGCTCCCAGGAGAACATGTCACGCTGTCTTTGGAAGAGGCTGCTCGAAGGAGAGGGAGGAGCAGACCTGCAAGACTGACCAGCTGCCCTCCCAGTTTTGAGAAGCTGAACTCTGGAGCCCAGGCAAGGTCCAGTGGCCAGAGAAGGAAGGGGGGGGCGGAGGGGATTGGGTGGAGTGGGCAGGCAAAACCAGAGGGGTCTGAACATAGCAGGGAGCTCTGTGTAACTATTACAGGTAGTCCTCCACTTATGACCCCAAAATTTCTGTTGCCAAGCGAGACAGTTGCTAAGTGCATTTTGCCCCACTGAGCGAACTTTCTTGCCACAGTTGTTAAGTGAGTCAGTGCAGTTGTTAAATGAGTAACATGGTTGTTAAGTGAATCTGGCTTCCCTACTGGCTTGTCAGAAGGTCGCAAACGGGGATCGCGGGACACTGCAACCGCCATAAATACAAGTCCGTGGCCAAGCTTCTGAATTTTGATCTTGTGACCATGGGGTAACATGCTGTAACAGTCGTAAGTCACTTTTTTAGTGCTTCAGACGGTCACTATGCGAACTATTGTAAGTCGAGGATTACCTGTATAAAATCTAACCGAGAATCAAGCAGAAAGAGAGTGGCCAGAATATAGCACAGTGCTCTGTAAAACAATTACAGCTACAGGTAGTCTTCGTCTTATAACCATTCATTTAGTGACCGTTTGAAGCTAAAGCCACACTGAAAAACGTGCCTTATGATCATTTTTCACACTTACGACCATTGCAACATTCCCCACGATCACATGATCAAAATTGGGACGCTTGGCAACCAGCTCAAATTTACGACGGTTCCAGTGTCGCCGGGGTCACGCGATCCTCTTTGGCGACCGTCTGACAAGCCAAGTCAAGGGGGAAGCCAGATTTCCTTAACAACCCTGTGACTAACTTAATGGGATTCACTTAACGACTGTGACAAGGAAGATCGCAAAGTGGGGCAAAACTCACTTAACAATTGTCTTGCTCAGCAATGGAAATTTGGGGCTCAGTTGCGGTTGTAAGCCGAGGACTGCCCGCATAAGATCTAACAGGAAAAAGATGCTCGCTCCCTGTTTATTGCAAACAGTTCATGGATCAGAAGGGGGGCAGCCTTCCTTCCTAAAGGTGCATGTTAACCAAGGAGCCTGGTGGCGCAGTGGACTAAACTACTGTTAAAGTAGTATTTAGCTGCCAGCTGCCTGCAATTACTGCGAGTTCAATTCTCACCAGGCTCAAGGTTGACTCAGCCTTCCATCCTTCCGAGGTAGGTAAAATGAGGACCCGGTTTGTGGGGGCAATAAGCTGACTTTGTATAAAATAGAACACCACTCAGGGGCCCCCCAAAAGCCCCACTAAGCAGGTATATACAAAAGTATGAAGGCTATTGCTTAAAAGCATTGTAAGCCGCCCTGAGTCTCCAGAGAAGGGCGGCATATAAATCGAACTAATAAAATAAATAAATAAACCAAGGCCAGCGGGAGATGACGGGCCCATTCCAGAAAGAGCTACGGAAACCGCGCAAAGGAAGGCTTCCGTCCCATCGAAGCCCATCACTTAAGCGGGTTGCCTGTAGCGGGCTTCGGCTCTCATTTAAAAGCTCTTCGCCTCGAACACAACAATTCATTTCTTCCCCCTCTTCTCTTCTCTGGGCGCCTCTGCCACTTATCTCTCATTCCCCTCCGGAGACGTTGGCATTTTTCAGGCCATTGATTTCATGCTGTAACTGGCGGGGGGGAGGGAGGGAGAGGGTTGAGGTGGGGGGGGGAAGAGTCTTGCACGGAAGCCAAGCACGCGCTGCACAATGTGCTGCGGCTGCTGTTTTTGAAACCTGGCTGGAGGGAGACATTGGCTCCGGTTGCACAATGTTGCGGACGCACACGACGGCGGGATTCCTTTCTTGAGGAGCGGGAGAAAAACAGGCCTGCTGGGATGTAAGGATGCTGACCTGGCTGTCAGGATAATTGAGCCAGATCCCCATCAAATCAACAGGGTTCTTATTACAGGTAGTCCTCGACTTACGACAGTTCGCTTAGCGACCGCGCGAAGTGACAACGGCATTGAAAAGAGGGACTTATGACTGTTTTTCACACCTACGACTGTTGCGGCATCCCCATGGTCATTCAGATGCTTAACAACTGTCTCACATTTAGAATAGAATAGAATAGAATAGAATAGAATAGAATAGAATAGAATAGAATAGAATAGAATAGAATAGAATAGAATATAGGGAATGGAAGGAATGGAATGGAATGGAATGGAATGGAATGGAATGGAATGGAATAGAATAGAATAGAATAGAATAGAATAGAATAGAATAGAATAGAATAGAATAGAATAGAATATAGGGAATGGAAGGAATGGAATGGAATGGAATGGAATGGAATAGAATAGAATAGAATATAGGAGAATATGGAATATGGAATATGGAATGGAATGGAATAGAATAGAATAGAATAGAATAGAATAGAATAGAATAGAATAGAATAGAATAGAATATGAAATGGAATGGAATAGAATAGAATATAGGAGAATATGGAATATGGAATATGGAATGGAATGGAATAGAATAGAATAGAATAGAATAGAATAGAATAGAATAGAATAGAATAGAATAGAATAGAATAGAATAGAATAGAATAGAATAGAATATGGAATGGAATGGAATGGAATGGAATAGAATATAGGAGAATATGGAATATGGAATATGGAATGGAATGGAATAGAATAGAATAGAATAGAATAGAATAGAATAGAATAGAATAGAATATGGAATGGAATGGAATGGAATGGAATAGAATAGAATATAGGAGAATATGGAATATGGAATATGGAATGGAATGGAATAGAATAGAATAGAATAGAATAGAATAGAATAGAATAGAATAGAATAGAATAGAATAGAATAGAATAGAATAGAATAGAATAGCAAAGTTGGAAGGGATCTTGGAGGTCTTCTAGTCCAACTCCCTGCTCAGGCAGGAGATCCTATTTATGACGGTCGCAGTGTCCCGGGGTCAGTTGATCCCCTTTTGCGACCTTCTGACAAGCAAAGTCAACGGGGAAACCAGATTCGCTTAGCAACCAGGTTACAAACTTAACAACTGCTGGGATTCATTTAACGCCATGTGGCAAGAAAAGTCATAGAATGGGGCAAAACTCACTTAACAAATGTCTCACTTAACAATAAAAATTTTGGGCTCCATTGTGGTCATAAGCCGAGGACTACCTGTACTGACTCTCAATGAATGGATCAAAAAGCCTGGCCTATTTTAAAAATGGATCGATGTACTAGTCGAATATATTTAGCCCCCCTCCCATCGCCCTCCTTCCCACAGTTGCTCTGTAAGCAACCGCTGTAGCACACAGCAATCCAATAAAAAACAAAAATGGAAACGATAAAAACTCATAGGAAGAACTATCAACAAAGTGGGGGGGGGGGGAAAAAAAACAACAATCAGAGGAAGGGAAAAGATAAAAATGGCTCCCTTGACAAGGCAGCCATCTGAACAAGCCTCTTTGGATGCTCTAACCTACCCAGGTCTTGAGGATGCTTCAAAATACCAAAAGGAATGGAGCTAATTTAATTTCAGGGAGAAGAACGTTTCGTAATTTGGGTGCCATGGCAGAGAAAGCCCATCAAATAAGGTCCCTAGTTTGCCCTGATGGTATTACATAGTTTGGTAATGAAAGGTCTGCAAGGAAATCACCGAGCTCAGAGAGCACCAAGGACCCCACAGCCTCCCTCCTTCTACTCCTCCTTTTCTGCCGCCTCCTCCTCCTCCTCTCCACAACCCCCCCCCCTCCATTCAAGCACTGATGATGCTACCTAGCTGGGTCACGAAAGGTCTGCAAGGAAATCACCAAGCTCAGCAAGCACCAAGGATCCCACATCTTGAGAACAAGACTGAATTTCTCTCACCTGAGCAGGCAACCTAATCCCCAACAGGTTGTCTTCGTCTTGTCCAGATAGACTGGATTGTTGTACGCCACCCCAGAGTACTTTCCATCACATGGGTGGCTATATAACTTCACTGAATAAATCCATATTTTTTTTTAAAAAAAAAATAGAGCATCAATTTATTGGTCCTTTTCTGGGACATCTATTGCCTCACCTGGGCTCCGTGAAGATTAGAGAAGCAGCTGAGGATTACATGAACATTGATACTGATTCAGTACACATTTTTTTAGTGGCGTCATGTTCAATAACGTGGAAACAAAGCTGAGCTCTGCGGAACCTCATGACCCAACACTCATGGAATATTGCAATAAGCCCACACTCTCTCCCTCTCTCTGCAAACAGCCAGCCATACAGACAAGGGACCACTCTGAAATGCTGCTCCAAATTCAAGAGAATTTAATCCAGAAAGTGGTTCTGGTTGATGGCCTGGAGTTGGGGACCCCTGGGATAGACCACAACTCAAAAGTCTAGTACACTACAGTAGTGGCCAAAATTGTGGAAACCTTTTGGGGAAAGTGTGTTTTTGAGGTTTGATGGTTAATAATACCACTTTTTTTTTTTTTTTTTTTTTTTTTTTGGAGTTTCAAGATAATCCTATTCCACTGCTGGAATGGCCTGGGAGTAGCCCAGACCTTCTTAACCCAATTGAAAATCTATGGAGCCGACTAAAGAAACTTGTTAAGTCAGAAGCGACCCAGCAATAAAACCCAGTTAATAGGAGCCATCATTCAATCTTGGTTTCACATTGTAACAGCTGCAAAACTAAGACTTGGTTCACTCCATGGGAAGACGTTGTAAGGCCGTAATTCATGCTAAAAGTTACCCAACTAAGTATTAACTGACGTGATAATTTTTGTACGCCTCGTTTTTTTCTACGTGTTTCACTTTTCTTCTTTTTACTGTAACTGCTATTCTAATAACAAATCCTTCATAAAAATTATTACATTGCATTCTTGATTAAATTATCTTTCCATTGATATATAATTTTATGGTACTACTCCAAAAAAAAAAAAAAAGTGGTGTTATTAGCTAGTTTTAGAAAATACACTTTTCCCAAAAGGTTTCCACATTTCTGGCCACGACTGTAAGGCTCGTCCTGCTTCAGGCATGAAAAGATGGTGGGTGACTCTGGGGCTAGTCATTCTCTCTCAGCCCAAATCACTTCACAGGGTTGTCGTTGTGGGGGAAAAAATAAGAGAAGGAAGATGTATCAGATATGTTCACTACCTTGAATCGTTTATAAAAATAATAACGGTGGGATAAGAGCCTTGGTGGTGCAGCAGACTAAAGTGCTGTTAAGTAGCACCAGCTGCCTGCAATTACTGCGAGTTCAATTCTCACCAGGCTCAAGGTTGACTCAGCCTTCCATCCTTCTGAGGTAGGTGAAATGAGGACCCGGTTTGTGGGGGCAATATGTTGACTTTGTATAAAAAAGAACACTGCTTAGGGGGGGGGGGCGAAAGCCCTATTAAGCAGATATATACAAAAATATGAAGGCTATTGCTTAAAAGCATTGTAAGCTGCCCTGAGTCTCCGGAGAAGGGCGGCATATCAATCGAACCAATAAATAAATAAATATGTGTAAGAATTTTGTGGATGCAATAATTTTAAAGCCTCACATCAAATCCTCAACCATTTTGCCTTCAAATCAGACATCTAGAAGGCCCCACAGATCAACGAGAGCAGGCTGGCATTTTTAATAAAAATCGAAGGAGAATACATTTGTAGCTCAGGGTTGAAGTGAGGGGTCCTCGGTGCTCTCTGAGCTTGGTTGTTTTCTTGCAGACGTTTCATTACCTAACTGGATAACGCCATCAGGGCTACTATATAAAGGTTCCTGGCCAAATCACTCTGAGGTATCTTCTACAGGCCCACTCTTTAAAAAAAGTCTGGAACTGCAATTATGACATCGCCTGCCAGAGTCAAAAGCGACTACAGCAGAAAAAAAAAAAAAGTTGGGAATTCTACCGTATTTCTGAAACGGAGAGGAATGTAGGCAACCCAAGGCCACAGCCGTAATACCTTCTTTGCTTTCTGATGTTTTTGGTTTCTCTTCTTCATCCAAGCTGGGGACCCTCCTCTGGTCCTCCTTCTCTGGCACCTCATCCAAGCTGGTGTCCATGGCCATGGCATCCACGAGCGACTTCTGATCCTGGGTCTTGTGCCTTCGGGGTTGGCTTCGTTTCCTGTTTGCCCTGGATTGGGAAAAGAAGACAAACGTTCAAAGGAAATCTTGAGCCACGGATCGACCAGGGCAAACACGGCAGAAAAATCCACGGACGGCATTCCTGGCAGGTGGCAGGGGGTGGTCACGCTTGCATATTCAGAAAAATTGCATAAAAGTAAATTTGCAGGTCATTTCCCCTCTTTGCAGAGAACTGGACAGTGGATGGGAAGAAACTCATCTAAGCTTTTTCTTCCTCGGTTTCAAATTTTAACAGAAGTTTATACATTTTGGAAATTACGAGTTTATTCATCTGTGCACAATAGAATCTGTTAGGATCTTTTCGGTAACGGTAAATGGGAAAACCACTGACAACTAGATCCTAGCATCATTCATTTTAAACCATATGACCTGTGGGAGCCATGGTGGTACAGGAGTTAGAATGCAGTATTTCAGGGTGACTCTGCTCACTGCCAGCAGTTCGATCCTGACCGGCTCAAGGTTGGCTCAGCCTTCCATCCTTCAGAGGTCGGTAAAACGAGGAAACCCCCCCCCTTCTTAAAAATCCTGGCTTGTAGTATTGTTAAAATGTAGCTAAAACCAATTGGTAGCCTCACCATATGTGCTTCTGTAAAAAATCAGACATGGATTAAAATGGGTTAAAAGTGACTTAAAAATATAAAATATAAAAAAGAACAAGAAAAATCTGTTTACTTTTGGAAGAGCTCTTTACAGCTGTTGCTGCCTGTCCATCATCTTAGCTCTACCTTCTAGATTACCAAATTCTTTAGATTACCAAATTCCATTTGCTTAAAAACGTAACTTTGTGCTTGTCCCCTAGTCTTGAGAAATTTTATTTGTGGAAGCCTCTTGTTAAATTGATCCCAATCCTACTTAATTCTAATCCTACATACCGTATTTTTCGGAGTATAAGACGCACCTTAGTTTTTGGGGAGGAAAATAAGAAAAAAGCTGATTGGCAGGTGGATGGGCCTCCCGGGATACCCCCAATCAGCTGTTCCCAGAGGTGAATTTTAGCAACAGGTTCCTTGGTTGTGAGCTCTGTGCCTTGCTCTTTTTTGCTTTTTTGTCTGTCTCTGAAACTTCTGAAACTCCGTTTCAGAAAAAACCTTTTTCCCTGCTTGAAAGCCTCCGAAACAGCTTCAGAAAAAAAAAAAAGCCTCTGAAACTCTGTTTGGGGGCTTCTTTTCTGAAGCTTCTTTCTGATGCTTTTTTCAGCCTCTGAAACCTCCGTTTGAGAAGCTGGGCGGGGCTACATTCGGAGTATAAGACGCACCCAGATTTTCACCCTCTTTTTTTGGGGAAAAAGGTGCGTCTTATACTCTGAAAAATACAGTACATCCTTGAAGTATGAACTTTGGGAGGTCGAGGATAAGGGATTGATGCTGACAGTCAGAGAGGAGGTCATCAACAAGGACCCAGGTTGTTGGGGGTCAGAGGCTGACTCTGTAAACCGCTTAGGAAGAGTTGAAAAGCACTGCGAAGCAGTCTATAAGTCTAAGTGCTTTTTGCTATGGCTATCTAGTTCACAGTACCACAAAGTCATATGAAGGACAAAGTCACCTGAAACTCTCACCTTGGATTAAGGCAAATGGAATAATGCAGAGAAGACTCTGAAGAACGGCTAGTAACTGATATTACAGAGAAAAGTACACATTTCCACCCTTTATTCACTCCTTCCTCAAGCGTCTTATTGTGAACAAGAGTTGCATTTTGCAGGTGTTAACATTGGGCACGATAATGCCAAAACCTCAGAGCCTTTCAATCTTGCCACGTCAAATCATCAAATCCAAGAAGAGGGCAACCTTCCTTTCTATCAAAACCGAAGGTAAAACCTCTGAGGCAGCCTAAAGCTTTGAGAAAAAGGGCTTCAGAAATACCCGCCTTGGTTTAGATATACTGGCGCTAAACCGAAGGTTAGCTCACTTGCTGGAGCCAACATCCTTTTGATCTCAGTAAACTTTGTTAAAGAGGACTCTGTGGGAATTGTTCTTGGGAAAAGGATCTTTTTTTCCAATTCAGACAGCTCAACCCTGACTTACAAATACGCTCCAGGTATCACAAGGTCTGACCCGGACAATTGCAGTGATTCACATAACAATTGAGACATCGTAAAATGGGGCAAAACACTCACTGAACAACTGTCTTGCATAGCAATGGAAATTTGGGGCTCCATTGTGGTCGTAAGTCGAGGACTATCTTTACTAGTTGAGCTGCCTTGTATATGTGAATTATTTTTTCTCCTTTTAGCGCTACCCTGATTATTGGGAAGGAGAAGAATCGGTGGCACATTCGATTATCTCCCTGACACAGCTGCCCACGGATACACACACTCCTCATCCAAGGAAGCCTTGTGAAATGGGATCGCTGCTCACTATTGACAGCCCACTCTGTTGACCAATTAAGCCTTTGCCACAATCAATTAACCGTTATGTAAACAGCAACTGTGTCAACCCAACAACTCCACTAAGCCAGGCAAGATTGGGAGACAAAATGAAGCAAAGGCAGATAGGATTCAACGGCCGAGCGGTAAATAACTCCTGGCTGGTGAAATGAAAAATATTTCCACATTTTTTTACATGCCAGAATATACATTTTTGGCGTTTGTTTGTTTGTTATCGGGCATCGTGTCTGCACAGGGTGGAACATTTCCTCGGAAATGGATAGCTCAAACAAACCGAAGACTGAAAAATTTCCACCCGGGTGTATCATACTCGATGGACAGCAGCAGTCAACAACCACATCCTGCTAGGAAAGGAGAAGGAAATATTAAAAAGTCGACTTGACAAACAGGGTCCCCAGCCAGTAGCCCCCTCGATCCAAAGAGCTGATTTATAGCTGGCAAGGTTTCCAAGCAGAAGCATCAACAGCTCAACAGAGGCTGGCCGGAGCAGAGAAAAATATGTTTTTCATTTAATATCGCAGGAGAAATTTGTGGGTATGGGCTGCAATGGGGAGGAGGCAAAATGGGTTGTGGGTTATCACGATGATTAAACTGCAGGGATAAATGAGAAAAGTTGGATGTTAGAAGGCTGTTGGTCCAAGGGATGTAAGCAGTTCTTGAGGCTGGAAAGCTACTCTGGGAGGATTATTTATTTATTTACAGGTAGTCCTCGATTTACGATACATTTAGCAACTGTTCAAAGTTACAATGGCGTTGGGAAAAAAGTGATTTATGGCCTGTTTTCAGACTGAGGATCGTTGCAACATCCCCATAGTCACGTGATCACAATTCAGATGCTTGGCAACTGGTTCACACTTATGACGGTTGCAGTGCCTTGTGGTCCTGTGAATCCCCTTTGTGACCTTCTGGCAAGCAAAGTCAATGGGGATGTGGGGTTCACTTAACAACCATGTGACTAACTTTAACAACTGCAGTGATTCACTTAACAACTGTGGCAAGAAAGGTCTTAAATTGGGCCCAAACTGACTTAATAACTCTCTTGTTTAGCAATGGAAATTTTGGACTAAATTGTGGTTCCAAGTCGAGGATCATCTGTAATTAAAAGAGTTTTCAAACACTGCATTTCAATGCCTCTGTTAAATGTGGGTATACTAACCTCCAGCCCTTATGGCATACCCAGAAACTCCCTCCCCTCTTGGTTCTCTTAAAGATGGGTGGACTACAACTCTCCAAATTCCTTCCTACCTATCTCTCATACTTAGCTAGCTAGCTAGCTGATAGATATAGACAGACAGACAGACAAAGGAAAGGATGGATGGATACATACATACATACATACATACATACATACATAGATATAGACACAGAGATAGATAGATAGATAGATAGATAGATAGATAGATAGATAGATGATAGATGATAGACAGATAGACAAAGAGATAGATAGATGATAGATAGATGATAGACAGATAGACAAAGAGATGGATAGAGATGGATGAATGGATAGACAGATGACAAAAGATGGATAGATGAATAGATAGATAAGTAGGTATAGACAGACAGACAAAGAGATGGATAAACGGATGGATAGATAGATAGAAATAGATAGATCCATTCACCTACCTACCCATCCATCCCTCTCTATGCATCTCTTTATCTACTGTGAACGGATAGATAGATGGCTAGAGAGATGGATGGATTGATAAGACAGACCAGGGGTCAGCAACCTGTGGCTCTGGAGCCGCATGTGGCTCTTTCACCTCTCTGCTGCAGCTCCTTGTCACTCAAAATATGTTGTCACCACCGCCAATGTGCGACACCCACTGGCATGCGATTTATTGAGCTTTTCAACCCCTGGTAGGCCAACCATGGATAAATCCCCAAAAAAGAAAAGTTTCAGAAGAAAAACAGAACATTTAATTCAACTACATATGCTAGTTTTCTGGCTGCTCAAGAAATAGTCAGGCACGGGAAGGGTTTTGTGGCTCCCGGTATTTTCTTTTCTGTGGGAAATGGGTCCAAATGGCTCCTGAGATAGACAGACAGTAGATAAAAAGATGGATGGATGGATTGGTAGTTAGATAGAGACAGACAAGAGGCTGACAGATATAGATATGAATGACATGGAGGCTTTTAGCATGCTCAAAATGACCATTATTCCTGAAAAGATCACTCAGGATGCCCAGCTGCAGTATTTGTACATCTTCGCAAAGACAAATGTTCATTTTTTGCTCCTTTCTCCCCCCCCCTCCCAAAAAAAGGAAAAGGAGTGGAATTTATAGAGGAATATCCTCTACCCTTTTAATTCTTCCTACCAAGCAGGAAGCGATCATCCTTTTCTCCAGCTGCTCAGCCATCATCGCACCTGCAGAGCTGACGCGTCTCAGTTGAGACAATTTTGGTGGCGCTCTGCAAGTGCAGCAGTCAGGAGTCAGAAAGGAGGCAGGAGTAAGATGTTATTTTCTTTTTTTTTTGTTGTTTTACCTGCGTAGCATCTTTGCCTTCAAGGCATCTTTTGTCTCATTCCAGGCGTCCAGCTCAGGAGATGTTAAAGGGGTGGGCTTCATGTGATCCAAGACCGTGTTGTCCTTTCCTTGTTTCCATAAGTCATACCGCTCAGGCTGTAGCACCCGCACAAAAACATCCATAGAGATCTTCACGGTGTCTTTCCGGCAGGTGCACTGGAAAAAAAAATTCAAGACAGTCATATAAAAAAGCTATTGAGAAAGAGTGCAGAGAAGAGCAACAGTGATGATTAGGGGATGATTGGAGGCTAAAACATACGAAGACAGGTTGAAGGAATTGGGTGTCTAGTTTAATGAAAAGAAGGACTAGGGGGTGACATGATAGCAGTCTTCCAATATTTGAGGGGCTGCCACGAAGAAGAGGGAGTCAAGCTAATCTCCAAAGCACCTGAAAGCAGGACAAGAAGCAATAGATGGAAACTAATCAAGGAGAAAAACAACCTAGAACTAAGGAGAAATTTCCTGACAGTTAGAACAATTAATCGGTGGAACAGCTTGCCTCCAGAAGTTGTAAATGCTCCAATGACGGAAGTTTTTAAGAGACCAGACAACCATTTGTCTGAAATGGTATAGGGCCGTGATGGCTGAACCTATGGCATGGGTGCCACAGGTGGCACGCAGAGCGATCTCTGCGGGCACGCGAGCCGTCACCCTAGGTCAGCTCCACTGCGTATGCACGCATGCCTCCCATCGGCCAACTGACTAGTCTGCAGAGACACATGTGCATGTGCAGTGGGGGGGGGGAAATGGGTGGGGGGGGTTGTGTACACATGTGCAGGGGGCCAGGGGGGTCATGCGTGCATGCACGGGGGGCCAGGGGGATGTGGTGCGCCCCCCCAGCCACATTTTGGGTCTAGCAGGCCTCCGTAAAGCCTCCTGGGACCATAAATGGGCCGGGGACACACACATGTGTGAAGAGGGGGACCGCAGGGGGTGGGGGAATCACATGCGCATGCACAGGGGGGCAGGGAAACACGGGGGAGGCATTGCATTATGGGTGTGCGCACGCGTGCGGGCATTGTCGCACACATGCATGTGCTTTCGGCACCCAAGGAAAAAAAGATTAGCCATCACTGGTATAGGGTTTCCTGCTTGAGCAGAGGGCTGGACTAGAAGACCCCCAAGGTCCTTTCCAGCTCTCTTGTTTTGCTTCAAATGGTGATCATGTGACTAATATCATGTCTCGAGGTAGTAACTGTAGAGTCTTGGATGCTCTCTGAGCTTGGCTCACAGACATTTCGTGACCCGACTAAGTCACATTATCAGTGCTAGAAGGGAGACTAGGATTTTAAAAAAATATTTCCATAGCATTCATTTACAGGCCATTCAAACGCAATAATCAAAAAGCCAAAACATTTCCTGGCCAGCAGTCAACACCCAGATTAGCAGAGATTAACACCAAGTAGTAAAAAGACACGCCAATCAAGGAACTACTCATTCAGACAAACAATCCAACAGTAAACAACACCCTAATCAAGGAGCCACTAAGAACACTCCCACCAACACTGAAAGGAAAGGCTCTATTTACATAAACAGAGAGCAAATCCCACTCCCTTTCAGCACTGATGGTGTTACCTAGTTGGGTCATGAAATGTCTGTAAGAAAACACCCAAGGACCCAGATTCTTCCCCCCCCCCCATTCTCCTCCTCTTTTCCTCCTCCATGCCATAAACAAACCCCACTTCCTCCTAGCACTGATGATGTTACTTAATTGGGTCATGAAATGCTTGTAAGAAAGCAGCCAAGTTCAGGAAGCATCAATAACCGCACAGTTCAAGTCTTGAGTAACAAATATTCTCTCCTCAAGGTAGGAAGCCTGGCTGATACACCAGGGGGTTGAGAGAGAGAGAGAGAGAGAGAGAGAGAGAGAGAGAGAGAGAGAGAGAGGGAGGAAGAGAGAGAGAGAGAGAGAGAGAGAGAGAGAGAGAGAGGGAGGAAGAGAGAGAGAGAGAGAGAGAGAGAGAGAGAGAGAGAGAGAGAAAGAAAGAAAGAAAGAAAGAAAGAAAGAAAGAAAGAAAGAAAGAAAGAAAGAAAGAAAGAAAGAAAGAAAGAAAGAAGGGTTCATTTCACATTTCAAATAATAGTTCCAAACATTAGTTACAGAATATTATTAAGGATTTCCTCAGCCGGAAATGAAACACTGATTGAGATAAGGAATATCTTGCCAGGTTGTCGCTCCAGAAAAAAATTGTGTGCGGACTGTAAAACAAGAGAGAAACGGTAACGGAGCCGAGGGCAGGGTGAGAAGGGCAGAAGAGCAGGGTGGTAGCAGAAAGCTGAAGAAAAAGGATTTTAGTAGGTAGGGAGACTATGTCAAGCAGAAATAAGCTTTGGCTGGGTGTCCAGAAGATTGAAAAAAAATGACAAGAAATGAGAAAGATTGGAAAAAAAGGAATTTTCAAAGAGGAAATAGAGAGTGTTCAAAATACAGGGCTTTACATAGGTGGAAAAGTTTACAGCTGAAAAATGGAGATAACAAACAGGCACAAGTGGTTTCACACAGAGATTTAACACTGATCAATCAAGCGAAATGAATTGTTATTTTGGATCCTTTTTTTCATAAAATACAGAATGTACAGGTAATCCTTGATTTACGACCACAATGGAGGCCAAAATTTCTGTTGCTAAGTGAGACATTTGTTAAGTGTTATTTTTGCCCCATTTTCTTGCCACTGTTGTTAAGTGAATCCCTGAAGTTGTTAAGTGAGTCACACGGCTGTTACGTGAATGTGGCTTCCCCCCACTGACTTTGCTTGTCGCAAAAGGGGCACTGCAACCGTCGTAAGTAAGAGTCAGCTGCCAAGTGGCTGAATTTTGATCATGTGACCCTGGGGAGGCTTCAACGGTTTTACGTGCAGAAAAATAATCCTAAATTGCTTTTTTCCGTGCTGTTGTAACTTTCAAACGGTCACTAAATGAACTGCTGTAAGGCAAGGACTACCTGTACTCAGTTATAGTGATGGCCGGTATACCGTTGGAACAGTTGAAGGACCAGGTTAGGGACTCATTCATCATGGATTAAATCTAGTGAAACGGTTACTACGAGCCAACACCAACTTGAGAGATGTAGTAATGGATGTGTTTGGGGGACGAGGGAAAAAGAGGCTGCCTAGGAAATGATTAGAGAAGAGAGGCAGGAGCCCCCAGTGGCTTAACAGTCAGCGAAAGAAATTTAATAAACCTTAATAGGTCAAGCAGTTAAAAGTTTGTATTTGCAGACTTGTAAGATTCTGTTAATCTAGCCCAGTGATGGTGAACCTTTTCACCACTGAGTGCCGAAAAGGGAACGCATGCGCGAAAAAGGGAGCGCATTGCAACCTGGAAGAGGAGCTGCCATGGGCACATGCGCGCCCTCGAAAATGAACTTCCAGGTTTCTGGCACACATGCGCATGGGACGATCAGCTGGCCGGCGCGCATGCTCACGCAGGAAAACGGAAGACCAGTTCTTCCAGTTTCTGGCACTGCCGCATGCACCAAGGCCAGCTGGTCGTCGTGCACGCGTGCACTCCAGAAACCCAGAAAAGGAACAGGCGACGCTGTTAAGGATATTGTTGTTGTGTTACCAACCAGCAGAGCGTAGAGCACAGAGAAATGTGGCTGAGAGCAATGAATAAGAGATGTGCAAACTGGTTTAGCAAAAGTTTACTTTATAGTGAAAAAACAATCTCCTAGTCTTTAAATCAATCCAAGTCTTTGCCAGTTAAATCAGTCCAGTGATACAAAAATCTCTTCTTACCACACAAACAGTAGTTGGTTAGAATAACAAACTCACTCTGGTTCACCAACCACGATGGTAGCAGATCCATCCAACCGATGATAGCACAATGGATAGCACTCCTCACACAATGGTAGCTTATCATCAACTGAATAGTTACAGTACCTTTCTTAAATACGTTCACAACTAATTACAGCATGACTCAGCATTACAATGAATCAGCAGGAAAACTTTAAAGTCACACAATACATATTCATATTAAAGTTACAGAACACATATATTGCCTGGACAACTTGTTAGGCTCAAACCATATCCTAACAGACGCAGCACGTGCCAGGCGACATGGTTCCGTGTGCCACTTTGGGCACGTGTGCCATAGGCTCGCCATCATGGATCTAGCCTTTCAGTAAAACAGCATTAGTTCATCCAGTTATGTACCCCATCTGGTTTATCAACACAATCATCATCCTCTTTTAACGACCCCATAATCCCTTGCCAGGTGGAGTCTGAGCAACTGAAAGGAGCCGAGTGTTTACTGGCCGGATGCCATTCCTGTCGCCAATGTGGAGTTTCCCTCCCCCCCAGCAGATATATTCTCAGTGTGCCCAGAGAGGCAAATATCTGCCTCTGCCTAGGATTGAACTCACAGCCTCCTGACTGTGAGGAGAGAGCTCTACCTCTAGGCCACTGCACCACTCTTGGTTTATCAACAGAATGCAGGCCATTAATATATTTTAAAAAAGAACAAACCCACCTCCCTTTTAGCACTGATGATGTTACCTACTTGGGTAATGAAACGACTGCAGGAAAACCACCAAGCTCAGGGAGCACTAAGGATCTCACAGGGCTGACAACAGCAAATACAACAGTCGAGGTTCACTTAGCGACCGTTCGAAGTTCCAAACATTACTGAAAAAGTGACTAACGACCATTTTTCAGAGTTAAGACCGTTGCAGCGTCCCCAATAGTCACGATGGACAAAAGTTAGACGCTTGGCAACTGACTCATATTCCAAAATCCCCTTTTGCAACTTTCCGATAAGCCAAGTCAACGGGGGAAGCCAGATTCACTTAACAACCGTGTTACTAATTTAACAAACTGCAGTTGAGTCCCTTAACCACCACGGCAAGAAAGGTCGTTAAAATGGGGCAACACCCGCTTAAACAACCGTCTCACTTAAGCAGCAGAAATTTGGGGCTGAATTGTGGTCGGGGACTACGTATGATCAATCCAGATTCTTTTGTTTAAGGACGGCTCCCCCTCCCCGTTTTTATAGAAGAAACGATTCGCTGCCATGTGGTGAAAAACATCAAACTGGAGAGCGGTAATAAGCAGCTTGAGCCAAGGAGGGAGGGGGAAATATTTATGGCCCGGCAATTTCCAGCAAAACCCAATTTGCTTAATGAAAAACTGCAGAGGAAAAAGAAAGTTCTGAGAATGTAATTTGGCCAGAGAGACACCGAACCACAGATGGTTAGCCGCATTTCGGATTCCTGGCCGGGCTGGGGGGGAAAAAAAATCTCCTCAGCACCTCCATCGATAGGTAGCTTAAGGGAATTGGATTGAGCGGCTTTCAGATTTTTTTCCCCCCTTAAGTAATTAAAAAAAGGTATCTTGGTTTGTTTCTGGAAGGTTTGGAAGGGGGTGGAACAAGGGAGGAAGGGAGAAAGAGTTAGGGTTGAACTTGAAAAAAAAAAATCAAGGTATTTCCACATCAGATGCCTCCCCTTCTCTGCGTGGGAGCCAAATTGAGATCAAGTGCATGACACAGGAGATTAGACCCCGTCTTTAAATCACCAGGTGCTAATTAATGTGGCTCTTAATAGAAATCACTAGCAAAGAACTGAAGTGGGCAATGATGCCCCTTGTAGGTCACAGAGAGGAGGGAGCCCACAAGGATGGCCTTGCAAACAGTCCATAAAACGGATAGCATTTTGTAGATGCCCCGTTTTATGGCTCAGGATTCCCCAGGCAGCAGGGTAGCCTGGATTTTAGGATGTCATAAACCTTCCAGAAGCCGTCAGAGTGAGTAAAAAGTAGAAACGGTGGGGTCCTTGGTGCTTTCTGAGTTTGGTGGTTTTCTTGCAGACGTTTCATTATCCAACTAGGTAACATCATCAGTGCTAGAAGGGAGAGTGGTTTGTGGAGTAGACCATGATGATGATGAGGGGGAGGACCGTGAGTCCTTGGTGCTTTCTAAGCTTGGTTGGTTTCTTTGAAGATGTTTCATTACCCATCTAGGTAAGATCATTGGTGCTAGATGGGAGTAGGGTTTGTGGAGAGGAGGAGGAGGAGGATGGGAGACTAGGGGGACTCTGAGCTTGGTGGTTTTCTTGCAGACTTTTCATTACCCAACTAGGTAACATCATCAGTGCTGTAAGGGGTGGTGGCATTTGCTCTCTTTTTATATACAAGTAGCTTGTCCTGTGAGTGTCGATGAGAATGTTCTTGTAGTTGTTTCATTACCCAACTAGGGAATATCATCAGTGTAAAAGGGAGTGGGGTTTGTGGAGTAAATGCACTGTTTTAAGTCAAGGGCCACCTGTATTGTTTACTGTGATTGTTGGTCTAGTATTAATCTTGGTATTGATTCCATAGTTTTGTCAAATATAGCAAATCAAAGTATTTTCATTTCATTAATGTACTGCCATATGTCTACATAAATTATCATAAATAATACAATTGGGGGGAAATACTCCCCGCACTTTTAAATTTTACATCCAGTCCTAAAGGGGGGGGGGAATGGGCAGAGGTGGCTTTCACACATTCCAAAATATTACTTCTCTAGGAAACCACAACCACTCCATCAAGAAAATAGCTGAGCCGGAGTTTTTTTTTTCCTTCCTTTTCCGAAGACCAAAAACAAAAACAAAACAAAACAAAACAAAAAAGACCTTCTCTTGGCATCCACATATTTACTGCGGTAAAAAAGCTTAAGTGATAAGTTTCACTTCATAGCCGATGGATAAAAGGTAGCCGAAATGAAGCATTCCAAGCAAATAAATTGTGAGATGATTAAATGAAAACTATTCAAAAGCTGGCTTAAAGTCAGACAATCAATTAAAATGCCTCGAGCGATGCAAGGCAAAACTGGCAGGGTATTTATGCCAACCGAACCTCCCCTGGATGAAAAGGACCGCCCTCGGGAGAGCAATTCGGAGATCAGGACTCATCGCGGGCTCTCATGCTGCTGAGCATCTCATGCCCCCCTCCCCATAAAACCTACAGATGGAGAAGAGCCCCACCTGACTACCTTAAAGCAGCTCAGAGGACAGCAGGTTGCTTTTTTTTTTTTTTTTTAATTTGATTTATATGCCGCCCTTCTCCGGAGACTCAGGGCGGTTTACAGTGCACTAAGCAATAGCCTTCATCCTTTTGTATATTTATACAAAGTCAACTTATTGCCCCCACAACCGGGGGGCAATTTACCCACCTTAGAAAGGATGGAAGGCTGAGTCAACCTTGAGCCTTGGCGAGATTCGAACCTGCAGTAATTGCAGGCAGCTGGTCTTAATAACAGGGTGCTTTAGACCACTGTACTACCAAGGCTCACGTGTCACTGGCGTTATTGCCGAGCTTGTTTGTGCATTTACCCCACAGTGTGTGTGTGTGTGGGTGGGGTGGGGGGGAGGTTCCAGAACATTATTTGGCTGAGTTGAATGGACAGGAACCATCTAAAGTTGTAATAATCTAAATTATGGATGTCCAATTCCTTGGCTTGCGTGGGCTGCACTGAGGGAAGAAGAACAGTTTTGGGCCACGTATGAAATATGTAACATAGCTACGTATCACTAAAAATCACATAATCGTGTTAAAACGTTTACCATCCTATGGGGCCGCATTATAGATAGTCCTTGGATTTATTACCACCACTGAGCCCCCAATTTCTGTTAATAAGAGAGTTAATGGAGTTTTGCCCCATTTTGCGACCTTCCTTGCCACTGTTATTAAGAGAATCACTGCAGTTCTTAAGTTAGGAACACGGTTGTTAAGTGGATCTGGCTTTCCCCTTGACTTTCCTTGTGTTGTGGCCCGTCAGTGGCCTGTGCGGATTGTAGCTGATTCCGACAGCGAGGAGGCTGGTGTGGTGCTGCGCCAGCAGCCTGTGCAGCTGGCACTCGAGTCAGACAATGAGGAGGCTGGAGAAGATGTGGTGCCAGAGGCAGGGATTCAGCCAGGGCCTTCAGAACCTCTAGAAGCTTCCATGGGTGAAGAGGACGAAGAGGAGGAGCCTCTTCTCGATGCACGGGCGCGCAGAGCTGCCATAAGGCAGGAGTAGCTCCTCAGGAGGAGGTCTCCTCGAGAGTAAGGCTTGGGGCTAATTGGCCACTCCCTTAGCCTATTTAAGGAAGGACGACGACTGAGGCAATTTGCAGGGAACAACTTCTTCACTCTCCTTCGCGTCTGGATTCTCTGCAAATTGCTTCTGGGCTTTCTGCCAACCTTCGTAAGATTGTGATTACTTTATCTTTGTTTTCTTGTAGGCTGTTAAGGAAGTTTATTAACAGCCTTTGTTTTGAAAAAGACTGAGTTATTTTAGTAAATTTAAGTTTTGTACGAACTGTGTGTGCTGTGTTCTTTGGGGTCCGTAGTTGGAGCAGAACACCTTGAAAGAAGGTCACAAAACACGTGACCCCGGGACAGTGTGACCATCGTAAATGTGAATCAGTTGCCAAGCGTCTGAATTTTGACTGCGTGACCATGGGGATGCTGCAGTGGTTGTAAGTGTGAAAAATGGTCCTAAGTCATTTTTTTCAGTGCCGTTTTAACTCTGAATGGTTACTAAACAATTTGTTGTAAGTCAAGGACTACTTGTACTAACCCATCCAGGGCCAAGGATTAGATATGGCTGGTTTAAATAATCTCTCTCCCCATCTCTCTCTCTCTCACACACAGACACACAAACACACACAGGTAGGATCTTTACAGATTCTCTTTGTCACACTGACCAAAGGCAGGTAACATAAACGAGAGTGTCAGGGTTCCAAGTAACACCCCCAACGAAAGAAGACTCCGAGGCTTGAAGTTCCTCAAAGTTCCATTTTATTAGAGATGTCATATTGGCACATCTGGGAAAACCTGGATCTGAAAGCTTCCAGGTTTTCCCCACCCAAAGGAAAGTCCAAGTCCCTGCCCCTGTACCCACATGTCCATTACATGGTCCAATCAAAGCACCGTCCCAACTGGAGATGCCTCCCAGTTCCAGCCCTCCAGGTGCAGGGCAAGATGTCCTTGACTCTCTGAGAAAGGAATGTTATTATGACTACATATCTCCCCTGCTCCATACAATCCCCCCTCCCAGTTTCCCACAGCATTAAATGTGGCAGGCCTGAAGATCCAACGAAAAAGATGCTCGACTTACAACAGTACATTTAGCGACGGTTCAAAGTTACAACGGCACTGCAAACAAGTGACTTATGACCGTTTCTCACACTTACGACCGTTGCAGCCTTCCCATGGTCACGTGACCAAAATTTGGTCGCTTTGCAACCGGTTCACAATGATGACGGTTGCAGTGTCCTGGGGATTATCTAATCCCCTTTTGCGACCTTCCGACAAGCAAAGTCAACGGGGAAGCCGGATTCCCTTCACGGCCGTGTTACTAACTTAGCAACTGCAATGATTCATGGAACACGGGTGGCAAGGAAGGTCGTAAAATGGGGCAAAATGCACACGTTTCGCTACACAACGTAAATATTGGGCTCAGTTGCGGTCGTAAGTCGAGGATCACCTGTAGTGCCTTACAAAGGCAGATGTACTGGACCTCACCACGACCCCACAAGTTCGGATAGGCTTCAGAAAGAGCAGGGCTCTAATGGCATGGCCACTGACTTCCTCTATTCCAGAGGTGTCAAACTCGTTTTCATTGAGGGCCGTATTAGGGTTGTGTCTGACCTTGGGGGGTCGGGGTGGGCGTGGCCAGGGTAGGTGTGGCCAGCTCAACGTCACTTGTATCACAGCGCCTGTGGCAGCCTGAGCGCTCTGCCAGTGAAATGGGCTCTCAAGCTCCGTTTTGGCTGCGACGGCCTCCTGCAATCCTCTGCCGGCGAAAACGGAGCTCTACACACACAAACACACACACACACAGAGCCCCCCCTGAGCTCTGTTTTCGCTGGCAGAGGCACTGTGGGCCAGTCCTTTGCTGTTTCCTGGGCGGCCTCGTGGGCCAGATCTAAGCACCCCGTGGGCTGTATCCGGCCCCCAGACCTTTTATTTATTTATTTATTTATTTTATTTCTATACCGCCCTTCTCCCGAAGGACTCAGGGCGGTGTACAGCCTAATTAAAAACACAAAGACAGACAAAATTTAAAAATAATTAAAATTATTAAATAATAGGCCCAATTTATAAAACCAATTAAATTTATAACCAATTTATAAAACCATTTAAAACCAATTAAAATCTTTACATTGATAGCCCAGCCTGGCGGAACAACATGGTTTTGAGGGCACAGCGAAACACACGGAGATCAGAGATTTTACGAATTTGCGGGGGCAGATCATTCCACAGGGCAGGGGCTCCCACAGAGAAGGCCCTCCCCCTGGGTGTCGCCAGCCGACATAATTTGGCCGATGGCACCCTGAGGAGACCCTCTCTGTGGGAGCGGACTGGCCGGTGGGAGGCTACTGGTGGCAGAAGACGGTCTCGAAGGTATCCAGGTCCAATGCCATGGAGCACTTTAAAGGTGGTAACCAACACCTTGAATCACACCCGGAAGACCATTGGGAGCCAGTGCAGCTCACGCAGGAGGGGTGTCACGTGGGCACACCGAGTTGCGCCCATAACCACCCGCGCGGCCACATTCTGGACCAGTTGGAGCCTCCGGGTGCTTTTCAAGGGGAGCCCCATGTAGAGAGCATTGCAGTAGTCCAGTCGGGAGGTGACAAGGGCGTGAGTGACTGTGCACAAGGCGTCGTGGTCCAGAAAGGGCCGAAACTGGCGGATCAGGCGAACCTGATAAAAAGCCCCCCTGGCCACGGCCGTCATATGTTCTTGAATTTGACACCTCTGATCTATTGCAATGTTTCTCAACCTGGGTCACTTTAAGACCCACTTCAACTCCCAGAATTCCCCAGTCAGCAAAAAATTGTGGGAGTTTTTAAATTTTTATTTATTTTTATTTATTTTTATATGCCGCCCTTCTCCGGAGACTCAGGGCGGCTTACAATGCGTTAAGCAATAGCCTTCATCCTTTTGTATATTTTATACAACGTCAGCTTATTGCCCCCACAAACCGGGTCCTCATTTTACCCACCTTAGAAAGGATGGAAGGCTGAGTCAACCTTGAGCCTGGTGAGAATTGAACTCGCAGTAATTGCAGGCAGCTGGATGTTAAATGCTGCCTTAGTAGGAGGCATTAGCCTCCTACACCACTCAGGCTCCTTGAGTTGTAGTCCATCCCTCTTCAAGTGACCGAGGTTGAGAAACACTGACCCACTGGTAAGCCATCAATATGATGCGAACATTGGAGTGCATAAAAAACCTTGAAAGCAGACAGAAGGGCCATGTTTTCAACCAGAATGGCAGCTATTGGACTTGGCCAAAAAAAAAAAAAAAAAAAAAATGGTTTGGGACCGTACAGAGAAAGATCCAGCTGGTCCAGCACAATTAGGAAAAGGGAACAGGTAACACATTATCTGCAGCCATACGGGATGCCTAGAAGAATCAAATAAATATCTGGGTTTCACGCCTTTGTACTTGTAAAATACAAGGATCGTTGAGCTAAGCGATTTTGGCTACTATCAAATGGACAAAATGTTCAGCCCTGAACATTTCAGGAATACAGGAATGAATGCTTTCCCGTAAAAAGAAAAAAAAATGTTGCCAACAGGACCAAAAAGCAAGAGCCTCCCTTTAAGTTTTCCAAACGTGTTGCAATGGCAACACAAACCGTTCGTGGATATGAACAATCACATTTCCGGTGAAGCTTCAGAAGGACTGCTCCGAGGAGCGTTTCCTAAGATCTAGACTGAAGCAGGGATATTGTTGAGCTAATTTAATTTCAGAGCTTATCGCAACGCACACCTTACTATGTGAACAGAGGGATAGATTTTTTTTTTTTTTAAATCCGTGAAGCTGTAAATGGTTCAAAATGAGTGGCTAGGGATTACTCCCACATCAGTTGTGGTAACGTAAATGAACTCGAGACACGTTGCTTTCTAGTTATTTTTTGGCATTTTTAAACACACGAAGCAAAACAAAACGGGTTCTAATAAATAATGCTGGCTATTCTTTTTCATGTCTGGCTATTCTGTTGTGTCCCGAGAGTGAAATGATCTAAAGCCTACACCAGTATATAGTATCTAAATATAATGATGGTTTATTTATCCTATATCAGTGTTTTCTTCCGGAGCTGTATTTGTGAAAGCGTGGGTTTTTAATTTCTGATTAATAATAGTGGGATAAATATATTGTTCTATTTTGCTGTTATGTTGAATTTTTTTTAGTCTTTGTATTCTTTCTAAAGTTCAAATTTTGATCAATAAAATTCTTCCACTTTATGAAAAGATGTATTTTATATCTTGGGAGCAGCCCATCTCCAATTATAAATATGGTAAAGTTATTATTTTTAATCTATCAAAACATTTATATTTTTATGTTCTTATATTTATATTTTCTTATAAGACATAGTTTGCATCCAGACCAAATTAGATGGGAATAAACTATCATTGAAACAGTAGAACATGTTTAGCTATCACTTAGCTTCAATTTCACTAATTCCAACAGAGGCTACCTTAATTCTGGATATTAAGCGATTACAAGCCGGGTTTTACAGAAAAGTTCATATTTCCAAAGCATGCCTCTATATGAAGCTACTGCGTGTACTTCCCTAAAAACTCTCTCTTAAATACCAAGCACAATAAAAATGGTCACAATTTTGCCAATATTTTTCAACGGGTTTTTATCTCATAAAGCCCCTGACTGCATGAACTGTCATATTAGCATTTAAAGCACAACTAACTTATTTTGAGAAAGGTTTTTAAACAAAGAGAATCATTTTCAAAGAGAGGAAATGAGAAAACCGAATAAATACGAACATATCTGGCAGGTTCCTACTGATACAAGGAGAACTGCTAAAGCTCCATTATAATCCATTGATTAAAATTAAAATCTGAACGGAGTAATTGGCCCCCCTCCCTCTCCGCTATGGGATGCTAGCTGTGTGACACAACTGCTTAGACTTCAAGGCTCTTCTTCATCGTAATCCATCTCAGGATAAGGTAGAACTTCTAGATGCAGATAGTCCTCAATTTATGACCATAACTAAGTCCAACGTATTTCTGGTGCAAAGGAAGATTGTTGTTACAAGTGAGTTTTGCCTTTCTTGCCCCAGTTTTAAGTGTGTTAAGTTGTTAACACAGATATTAAGGGAATCCGGTTTCCCCATTAACTTTGCTTGACAGAAGTTGCAAAAGTGATCACATGACCCCGGGACATTGCAACTGTCCTAAGTACATGCCAGTTGCCCAGCGTTGTTTGATCACCTGACCACGGGGATGCTGCAAGGTCATAAATATGAAAAACACTCATGTCACTTTTTTTCAGTGCCAATGTAACGTCCAACGGTCACCAAATGAATGGTTGCAAATCGAGGACTATCTGTACTGGAATTAAATGATATAGACAGCCATCTTCTATGTCATGATCAGAAACCAATAAATGAAAATGAGGTTTCTGAAGCCAGATCTGGAAGGAAGGAAGGAAGGAAACAAACCTTGCTGGAACGCTGGACTGATTCTCCCCACCTTTTGATGGTGGGAGTCAAGGAATGACGGACATCATCCTTTAACGACCCCATAATCCCTTGCGGGATGGAGTCTGGGCAACTGAATGGAGCTAACAGAGTGTTTTAATGGCCGGATGCCCTTCCTGTTACAATGAGGAGTTTTGTTCAGCAGATATATTCTCGGTGTGCCCAGAGACAGAAATTTCTGCCTCTACCTAGGATCGAACTCACAGCCTCCTGATTGTGAGGTGAGAGCTCCAACTCTAGGCCACCGTATCACTCTCAAGGAACGGCAGACTGCAGATTTAGAAAACAGGCTGCAATAATACCTAGGAGAGAAACACTAAGGAATCAGAGAGAAGCAGATACCTAAGTAAGTAGAAGTAAGTAAGACTGGAGGGTTAAGGAAGAGGGAACAGAAAGATTTAGGGCTGAACAAGCAAGGGTGAACAGGGCAAAAGCAAACAATCCATCAATTGCTCTCCCATTAACTAGTCTTTTGGTGTGATTATCCATCAGCCACAGAGGTGGTATTCAGCCGGTTCGGACCAGTTTGCCCGAACCGGTAGTGGAGATCGTGGGTAGCCTGCCCACCCACCCCGGTGCTATGGCGTCCTATTTAGGCATGTTTTTGAGACCCTACCCCTCCTCCTCCACCCTGCAAACCCAACTCCCTTCTAACACTGATGAACTTACCTAGATGGGTTATGAAACGTCTGCAAGAAAATAACCAAGCTCAGGGAGCACCCAGGACCCCACAGTTTACCCACAAGCTATCAATATCTTTTTCCAAATATGTATCGTCTGTAAACATCCCAGGTCAGGGAAGGGCTTTCTGGGCTCTGTGGTTGATTTCCCATTTTAAGCTTGGCAAATTCCTTGAGCAAAATGTTTCCAAGGACCAAGTTGTCATAGGAGCACCGACCTGCGTACCTTTCGCCATGCCCTAAAAACATTACTATTCCAACAAGCAGCGCTGGCCTAAATAATAATAATATTTTTACTTTTTAAATGGGTTGTTTTATTAGAATTTTCGGCCAATTGATTTAATTGTTTTAACTTGTTTTTAATTTTTCTATTGTCATGGTTTTATTTCTGGCTGTACACCGCCCTGAGTCCTTCGGGAGAAGGGCGGTATAGAAATTCAATAAAATAAAATAAATAAATAAATAAAACTCAACATTCTTTGCTGCTACTATCATCCAAGCCTGCCGCACGTGGACAGAGAAAGAAAAGAGGGAAAGGAGAATGAGGTTTGGAAGAGAGTGCCAGCTGCCCTAAATCATTAAGATAAATTTTAATAAAGGGCATCCTTGTTCCTTCTTTGGAAGTTGTAGGTAAGCCTTCCTCAAAAGTGCCTGAAGCTATCTCCTTTCATCCTCAAGCTTTCTCAGATCAGCTGAGATACAAATTTAATCACTGCACCAGCCAGCAAGAAGTCCCTACTCCTGACTTTCAGAAACAGGAGAGGAAAGGCAATCAGAATAACAGAGCTGAAAGGGACCTTGGAGGTCGTCTAGTCCAACCCCTTGCTCACACAGGAAACCCTATACCCGTGATGGCGAACCTATGGCACGGGTGCCACAGGTGGCACGCGGAGCCATATCGGTGGGCACGCGAACTCAGCTCCGGTACGCATGCGTGCGCCAGCCAGCTGATTTTCGGGCCTTCTGGGCCCACCAGAAGTCAGGAAACACACTGTTTCCGGCCTCTGGAGGGCCTCGGGGGGGGGAGTCTGTTTTTGCCCTCCCCAGGCTCCTAGAAAGGCTCTGGAGCCTGGGGAGAGCAAGAAATGGGCCTACCGGGCCCACCGGGCATCATGTGCCAAAAGCGGGGGGAGCACGGGGGGGGGGGGACATAGAATTATGGATGTGGGCACATGTGCATGTGATCCCACCACACTCCCCCCACTTTTGGCACGCGATGGCAAAAAGGTTAGCCATCACTGCCCTATCCCATTTCAGACAAATGGTTGTCCATCTCTTCTTAAAAACTTCCAGTGTTGGAGCATTCACAACTTCTAAAGGAAAGTTGTTCCACTTTCTCCTTAATTCCAGGTTGCTTCTCTCCTTGGTTAGTTTCCACCCACTGCTTCTTTGTCTTGCCCTCAAGGGCCTTGGAGAACAGCTTGACCCCCTCTTCTTTGTGGCAGCCCCTTAGGAATCGGAAGACTATTATCATGTCACCCCGGTTCTCCTTTTCATTAAACTAAACAATTTCAGCAATTGTTCTTCATATTATTTCAGCCTCCAGCCCTCTAATCATCTTTGTTGCTCTTCTCTGCACTCTTTCTAGAGTCTCAGCATCTGTTTTACATCGTGGCGACCAAAACTGGATGCAGGATTCCAAGTGTGGCCTTATAAAGTGGTCTTAACACTTTATGTGATCCTGATTCTATCCCTCTGTTAATGTAGTGCAGGACTGGACTACCCATCAGCATTTTATTGTGTCCCCTGGATGCATTAAATTATCTTTTATGCCTGCTAATAATCTGCCACGTAATGAGATAAATGAATGCTCATTTTTATTTTTATTTTTTAAAGTCGTACAATAAAATAAAAACACGAAGCCAAATCCAGGTCGATACTCCTTGCACAGAAAACGGAGTACTCTTCCTCCCCCTGCAATAAGCCCATATTTGAAGTTTTATTTGTTCAGCAAAGGGGAAAATGTTAACTTAAAATCTCATTTACTGCCGTACAGAAACAGCAGATCAAATTGAAAAGATGGGCTTTAAAAGGAGGTTGCGGCGGGCTTATTGTTTCTGTTCCTGATTTATGAAAGGGTTTGTTTCTTTTTAACGGCTCAGATCTGGGCCCAGAAAGTGGCACCAGACAAAGATTACCCAGCAGGATGCAATTTGCCACTTGCCAATGAATGTGAAACAAACAGTAATTGTACCACTTGCCTTGAACTGGGGTTCATTAGCAGGGCTCAAGTGTGAAATAAACCCCCCCCCACCTAACTGAATGCGCCATTCTAACCGTTTCACATTCTGACAGTAAGTAGTGCAGATTGTGGCTTCGGAAAGACGCGACGGTATCTTAGCTATCTGTCCTAGATTGAAGCTAAGCCTTTTCCTCAAATAGCTCCCCCCCTTTTTTTCCCCAGTAAGCAGATCAGAGAAAACCTTGATATTCTTTGCTACTGGATGACAATGACAAGACAGGAGGAGAACTGTTTTTCACACTTATGACCGTTGCAGCATCCCGATGGTCGCGTGATCAAAATTCAGACACTTGGCAACTGGCCATATTTATGACGGTTGTAGTGTCTCACAGTCATGTGATCCCCCTTTTTGTGACCTTCTGGCAAGCCAAGTCAATGGGAAAGCCGGATTCACTTAACGACCATGTCATTAACTTAAATACAGTGATTCACTTAACAACTGTGACAAGAAAGGTTGTAAAATGGGGCAAAGCTCGCTTAGCAAATGTCTTGCTTAGCAGCATAAATTTTGGGCTCACATCGTGGTCGTAAGTCGAGGACTACCTGCACCGCCCAAGTCACTGCCACATGTGGACATCTGCATTCACCAAATGAGGCAGAAGAAAGGAACGAATAAGCAGAGATTAATGGCAAGATTAATACTAGACCAATAATCCAGCAGTCAACTGTACCCCATTTAGCAGAGAGGACTAAATTGACTACTTTGATTAAAGAAAAAAAAAAATAGAAATACTTTTATTTCTACTTGGAAACCGCTTCTGAACTTTGTGCTCGAGGTGGGGGAAAAAATGAAAGTTTGATTTTGGGTTTTACCAATTAGATAGATTTGTTGTTATAGAAATGGCTAGTCTAAATGGTTATGTAAAAGTAAAAAGTTGAGGTTCGATGCTAATGTTTTATTCTACTGCACCGAAGGGAGTCGGAAATCAATGCCTTTTCTTTCTTTTTCTCCTTTTCTCACCCCCTCTTTTCTCTTCCCTTTTTCCTTCCCTATCTTCACTTCTGCACTGTCTTTGTATGCTACATTATAAACTAATAAAAAAAGACTTGGTAAACAAAAAACAATACCCCGTTCAAGGATCCTCCAAGTCAGACAAACAGCCTAATCATGGACACTCGAACCAACACTGACAGGGCAGGTCACTGTATATAAACAGAGGGCAAACCCCATATTCCTTTTTAGCACTGATATTACTACCTAGTTGACTCATGAAACATCTCCAAGAAAACAACCAAGTTCAGAGAGCACCAAGGACCTCAATCCTTTCCCACCTTCCCTTCTCCACAACCCCCCCCCCTACTCCCTTCTAGCGCTGATGATGTTACCTAGCTGGGTCATGAAATGCCTACAAGAAAACAGCCAAGCTCAAAGAGCATCGAGGACCCCACAGTCCTTCTCCTCCTCCTCCCCACCCCACAGACCCTTGCTTTTCTGATCCATCAGTTCTAGCACTGACGTTGTGACCTAGTTGGGTAACAAAACGTCTGCAAGAAAACAACCAAAACTCAGCCCTCACAAAACGAAAGCCACAAATAAAACAGGGATTCTAAATAATTTCTGATCTACAATTCATCACCCGATTCAGCCTGGGTCCATATGGCCCCTTCCAACATGCGCTATATTTCTCCCTTCCTCAAATGCACCGCGACAGATGGCCATTTTATGTACAACGTGTACTTTTCCGATCGTGTGTTTGTATTAGGGTAAAGACCAAACCTGGGTGGGTTACAGATGCGTGGGGGTTGAAGCGTGGTTTTTAACAACCCAGACCCGCTACGGCTAGAGCGGTACAGTATTTGCCAGCTGGGAGCCGATGCCTTGCGTGGTGGAAAATGAGCTTTGGCCATTGCGCTTCTGGTATAATTACCCGCCACTGTGGTGTGTCTCAACAACCTGCCAGTTCATTAGGAACTCCACTGGAAACGACAGACGGCTTCACAAACAAAGCAATTAGGCAAGGCTCCCCTCCGTCTGTGGCTGCAGGACACGTGGCCCCCAAAGATTTCTTCCCTTGCTCTTAGCACGCCAAAGCGCCGGTGTTGAAGGGTGGAGCATTGGTGGATGAGAAAAGAATAAGAGAGTAACAGAGTTGGAAGGGACTTTGGAGGTCTTCTAGTCCGACCCCCCCCCCCCCGCTCAGGCAGCAGGACCTCCGTACCATTTCAGACAAATGGAAGTAAATCTCTTAAAAACCTCCAGTGATGGAGCACCCATAACTTCTGAAGGTAACCCATTCATTTTTTTCATTTTTTTTTTTTTCATTTTATTAGATTTATATACCGTCCTACTCCCGAAGGACTCAGGGCGGTGAACAGCCAGAAAGATAAAACAAACAAACTACAAAATTTAAAAGACAATATAAAAACCCATTAAATAATTTGGCCCAAAACAATTTAAAACACCCCTAATTTTAAAAGTTACAATTAAAAGGGAAGTTAGGCCAGGCCAGCCTGTTGAAATAGATAGATCTGTTCTCACTGTCAGGAAATTTCTCCTTAGTTCTAGGTTGCTTCTCTCCTTCATTGGTTTCCAACCATCGCTTCTTGTCCTGCCTTCAGGGGCTTTAGAGAATAAGTGTTGTGTCTGCTTGGGTATCAATAATGCCACTTGCTGAATGCCAATCTGAATGATTTAACAGCGATATTAGACTGCATGCAGAAAGAAGAGCAATGTCGTGTAAATGAATGGTATGGAAATATATATATATGTCTTTTTCTTTTTCGTAGGCTTTTATGTGCATATTCTTTCTAGCCAGGTTTTACCTACGTAAACTAAGTTGTTCTGCAGGCTGCAGAACAACTTAGTTTACGTAGGTAAAACCTGGCTAGAAAGAATATGCACATAAAAGCCTACGAAAAAGAAAAAGACACATTGTACCTTTACAGGGGGAATATCTGAGAAGTGGGCGTGGCTCACTGACGACGCCTTAAAAGGCAGAAATAGCTATTTGAGTCTCCCAGAGAGCAACACAGAGTTGCAGTTTGTCAACAGAAAAAAAGCCTAGAAGCTTGTGAATGAGATTTCACAGAACCTTGGCTGCAGAACAACTTAGTTTACGTAGGTAAAACCTGGCTAGAAAGAATATGCATATATATATATATATATATATATATATATATATATATATATATATATATATATATATATATATATTTCCATGCCATTCATTTATATATATATTTAGATGTGTGTGTGTGTGTGTGTGTGTGTGTGTTTATATTAAGTGTTTCCCGAGACACCTGGTCTATCCCAACATGTGGGAGGGGGCATTCTGCTCCCTTTTGCCTTTCAGCTCCAATCCAGGAGCCCTCAAGCAGTCACATTCACGACAAACCATTTTATACCAAATTTATATTTTGCTGATAAAGAAATAAAGGGAGACTAGTATAGATCTATTTCAAGCTTTTTAACTTTCATCAGCTAGCCATACCCTTACTTGGATGCGAATTTTGGGCTGCCTGCATGTTAGGCAGTTGACTTAACCTTCTGAGCCACAAGTTCTCCTCCCTTCATCAGCTTGAGCCAGGGGAAAGATTAAATGTTTACCGAGACACCTGGTCTACCCCAACATGTGGGAGGGGGCATTCTGTTCCCTGCAGGAAGCCCAAAGAACTTTTTCAGAAGTTCTCCCTTCGGGGGAAGGGCGGTATAGAAATTTAATAAAATAAAATAATAATAAATAATACAGACACGTGGAGGCCACACACACTACTGAGCCTCATTTTGACTTGTTTTAAGGACATTACATCAAAGTTGGATCAGCCTGTAGTGTTTTTTTCCACTTTAATTTTGAGTGTAACTCCACATCCAGACCTCCATGGGTTGATAAATTTGATTTCCATTGATAATTGTGTGATTTTGTTGTCAGCACATTCAACTATGTAACAAACAAAGTATTTACTAAGAATATTTCATTCATTCAGATCTAGGATGTCTTATTTTTGTGTTCCTTTATTTTTTGAGCAGTGTATTTTGTATTATAAACAAATAAATAAAAAGGCAGCAGCCACTCCTCTTTGCTCAGTTTTACTGGATGTGAGGAAACAATCAAACACGGCATAAATAAATATAGCCTCGTGTCACGGAAGGGGTGCGTGTGTGAATGTCCCTTTCCAAACGTGGGTGACAGAAGGCCTGTCGTGACCGAGCCATCTAGGTCTGGGGCAGGCAAAGACCCAGAACTGGGATGTGTCATGGCTAGCGGTGAAAAGCTTTGAAATAAAAAAAGATTTAAATTAAAATCAACTCTCTCGGACTTAATTTTAATCATTCTGGTACTGCCAAGGGACTGGCTGGCTGGTGATGATGTACCTGGCGGTTCAGGAAGGCAATTCAGCCGGGTCCAACTGCAGAATAAAACGCAGGGAGAGGAAACTTGAAAAGTCCAGACCGGGCTTTGAGAATATAGAAGGTCCTCGACTTACAACCACAACTGAGCCCAACATTTCCATTGCTAAGCAAGATGAGTTATTGAGGGAGCAGCACCTGATTTTACCATCTTTTTCTGCCGAGGAGATCAGGTGAATCGATACAGTCGTTTAAGTGAATCATGCTGTCATTAAGCGAATCTAGCTTAATGTGATTTACCAGTGACTTTACTTGTCGGAAGGTGGCAGGTGATGATCACATGAACCCGGGACAGCACAACTGTCATAAAATACATGCCAGTTGCCAAGCGCCCAAATTTTGATCATGTGACCATGGGGATGCTGCACAGGTCATTAAGTGCAAGGACTGGTAGTAAGTCACTTTTTTCAATGCTGTTGTAAGTTGAGGACTATATATCTATATGTCAGATCTACATCTCTACCTACCTACCTGCCTGCCTATCTCTTTCTTTCTATCTACAGTATCTATCTATCTATCTATCTATCTATCTATCTATCTATCTATCTATCTATCTATCTATCATCCACCCACCCACCCATCCTAATCTATCCACTCACCCACCCACCCATCTATCAATCAACAGAGGCAAAGGGCCAAGGTGGGATTCATACCTCACCAACCTCTTACGTATTTCTCACATCCTCAAATGATCAAAGCCACTAAACAAGGCAAAATATAACCCCACAAACCCATTACAACGTTTGCCCCACTGCATTCAGGAAACCGCAACAACGTCGATGGCTAGACTACATATTGGAGCAGGGCTTCTCAACCTTGGCCCCTTGAAGATGGGTGGACTTCAACTCCCAGAATTCCTTAGCCAGCATGGCGGGCTAGGGAATTCTGGGAGTTGAAATCCACCTGTCTTCAAATGGCAGAAGTTGCAGGTGCTCTGTTGCAGTGGTTCTCAACCTGTTTGTCACAGGGGAGTCCGGCAAGGCTTGTGGGGGGGAAAAATGTTACGATTTAAACCTTGAGTTTAAGTCTTGGGAGTCGGTGGCCGCAAAAGGTACTTTAAAGTGGTAAAGAAAAGATTGCTCCGTTAGACAAATGTGGATGAACATATTGCGTGACATTCTTGCCGACAACAAATCCTAAAATCCAGAGACACAAAGAAGCCGCCTTAGAGAGCATCATCCCTTTCAGAATGAAACAAAGAAGTTTTTAAGAAGATAGTAGCAAGCAGGCTTTTAGGGGGATCCCCAGTCAAAGATCACTCATTTCCATACAATTTATTCGTTCCTTTGGATCACACCCAACATTTCTCTACAGTAAAAAAAAAGTGATGTGAGCTTCTGAGAAGTTCACCACCATGTGAGGAAGGTGGTCTGCCTTGTCATTTGCCCCCGGAGGACCAGCTGTTGCTTGGATTTATTTCTTTATTCAATTTATGGGCTGCTCGACATCTGTCTGGACCCTGGATGGTGTAAACAATTAAAACGATACCAGAATACCAAAGGCCAGCATCTCGGGGAAAAAGAACAACACAAATTCGGGACGAACCAATCATTCTCCACAAGGATGATTTCCGAGCCTGCTATAAATCCATTTTAGAAAAATCCTGGCTTTCATTTCCAATGCCAATTGGGAACCGAAGGCAACATTTTTCTGCCACGGTCCTTCTCTGAAGCCCTGTGTTAGGGGACATAGAAATATCTTGTCCCCGCCTTAATCTGACAGCTTGGCTTCCGCAGATGCATTAAATAAAACAACCGTCTGCTTCCAAGAGCACTTTATAAATCTATATTGAGTGATTTCTCCTCGGCATCTTCAGTCACCGACTTGCGGGAGGGAAACGTTATTTATAAGCCTGGTAGAAGAACTAGCTATTTATTAGCAAAAATTACTTACGGGAAGATGGAAAGGTAATAGTTCACAAGCCTCGGTCCCTTCGGAAGTACAGACGGCAAAGCTCCAACGCCAATGGAGCAAATACAGATAGTCCTCGACTTATAACCATTCGTTTAGTGACCGTCTATGGCCATGATGGCAAACCTCTGGCACGCATGCCACAGGTGGCACACAGAGCCATCTCTGTGGGCATGGGAGCCGTCACCCTAGGTCAGCTCTACTGCGCATGTGTGTGCGCCTCCTGTCGGCCAGCTAATTTTCGGGTCTCTGCTGTGCATGTGGGAGACGCATGTGCATGTGCGGGGGTCACACATGCATGTGCAAGGGGGGTCACGTGCGCAAGGGAGCGGGGCTGTCCCGTGCACATGTTTTTGGTCCCAGGAGGCTTCAGGGAGGCCTGCTAGGCCCAAAATGGAGTATGGAGGGGGGGATGTTGCGTGTACATGTGCATGCACAGGGGGCGGGATGCAGGGGGGGGGACATTGCATTATGGGTGTGGGCACACGTGTTTTGGCACCCAAGGAAAAAAAGGTTAGCCATCACTGTCTATGGAGATTCTCAGTCATCCAAGTCACGGTTTCCCAAAGGTTGCTGTGTTAAAAAGCACCTGGACTTTGTTTTTCCTTGAAGACGTTTCGCTTCTCATCCAAGAAGCTTCTTCCCTTCTGGGTGAAGTCCAGTCGTCTTTTGAAAAGGCACCTTTGGGTCGTTTCGTGACCGTTCGAAGTTACGACGGCAATGAAAAAAGTGACTTGTGACCGTTTTTCACACTTATGACCATTGTAGCATCCCCATGGTCCCGTGATCAGGATTCAGACGCTTGGCAACCCACTCGCATTTATGACGGTTGTAGGGTCACGTGATCCCCCTTTTGCGACCTTCTGACCGGCAAAGTCAATAGGAAAGGCAGGTTCGCTTAACAACCCGGTGACTAACTTAACCACTGCAGTGATTCACTTAACAACCTGGCAAGAAAGGTGATAAAATGGAGGCAAAACTCACTCAAAGGTCTCGCTCAGCGACAGAAATTTGAGGCCCGGTTGCAGTCGTAAGTCGAGGCCCTCCTAGAGGCTGCTTGGGTACAGGGCAACCTCGCTAATGTAACAGCAGCACAGACGATTAACCCTACAAGTACGATTTTTGCTCGGGGCATCAAAAAAGATTTAGTGCGGAGAACCGGAAAATGCTCTGCAGCTGAAGGCTCTGTCACAAAGGCGCATGTCATGGAAGATTGACAAGTGTTCTGACAGATGAACACAGTTGGCCATGGGCAGCAGAGTCGGCCTTGCCATTTGTAATCCCGCCGGAGCGATACAGCTTGGGAAAAAATTGGCTGCTTTTTTCTGATAGACATATAGGCTGACTTTAAAGGTTACGGGCTATCAGCCTGCCATCTGAAATGCATTTACCAGGAATAAGTCCCAGAGGACACTGGGGTGGGGTGGGGTGGGGGGTGTCTAAGCAATCTTCAATCTGCAGTAGGAATTGGGGATAGAGAGCAATAATTCTACAGGGAGTCTATGGAGATTTATTTATTTATTTATTTATTGGTTTGATTTATATGCCGCCCTTCTCCGGAGACTCAGGGCGGTTTACAATGCGTTAAGCAATAGCCTTCATACTTTTGTATATACCTGCTTAGTAGGGCTTTTTTTGGCCACCCCCCAAGCGGTGTTCTTTTTTATACAAAGTCAACTTATTGCCCCCACAAACCGGGTCCTAATTTTACCTACCTCGGAAGGATGGAAGGCTGAGTCAACCTTGAGCCTGGTGAGATTTGAACTTGCAGTAATTGCAGGCAGCTGGTGCTATTTAACAGCACTTTAGTCTGCTGCGCCACCAAGGCTCTTCTCGGTCATCCAGGTCACGGATAGAGCCCAACGTCTGTAGAGATTCTCAAGCCAGCCAGGTTGTCCCAAAGGTGCTTTTTCAAAAGGCAAGTGGACTTTCTGGTTTTCCTTTGAAGGCATTTCACTTCTCCTCCAAGAAGCTTCTTCAGCTCCGACTGGATGGTGGGGAAGGGAAGGATTTAGACTCCTTGCAGACAGCTGGTCCTTTGCATCCTTTGAGAGAGTTGTTGAAGCCACTTAGAGGTTTGTGTCTGTCCTTGGGGTCGAAGTATGAATGCATTTCCAGAAAAATTACAGATTGCAGAAACATTTGTGCTTCAGTTTGAGATGCAGACAACACAGACTCATCCCCAACCGCCTGAGCCCGTGTTCCACAGCGAAGGGACCCAGGGCAGATAACATCCTGCAGAAAGCACAGCTCCACCGTCTCAATGACTCAGGACACGGACAGACCTCCAGGCGGCCTCAACAACTCACTAAAAGGATGCAAAGGACCAGCTTTCTGCAAGGAGCGTAAATCCTTCCCTTCCCCACCGTCCAGTCAGAGCTGAAGAAGCTTCTTGGATGAGAAGCGAAAGAAAAAACAAGAAAGTCCAGTTTCTTCCTGAAAAAGCACCTTTGAGATCTAAAGGAAGTCCTTGACTTTACAACCATTCATTGAGTGACCGTTCGAAGTTACTACGGCACTAAAAAAAGCAACTTAGGACCATTTTTCACACTCGTGACCATTGCAGCATCCCCCTGGTCACGTGATCCAAATCCAGATGCTCAGCAATTGATTCGTATTTATGACGGTCGCTGTGTCCCTGGGGTCTTGTGATCCTCTTTGGTGACCTTGGTGTTTTCTTTTTTAGCTTTTTGATGGACTTTTTTTTTTGAACGATATGTAAATATAAGAGAGCAAACCCCATTGACCTGCTCCGTCTCCGACCTGGGCGGATTCACTCCTCCTTAGGCAACCTGGTGGCCCTCGGCTGCCTGGAGATCACCATATTGATGCCGAACTTAGTGCGGACACCAGATCGGCATAACCCACTGGAGCCCAGAACTTCTGAACTCAAGCGATCCGCCAGCCTCAGCCTCCGGAGTAGCTGGACTACAGGCTCGCGCCACCGTGGCCAGCCAACCCCATTCCTTTCTAGCACTGATGATCTTACCTAGTTTGGTAGTGAAATGTTTGCAAGAAAACCACCAGGATCATAGAGCACCAAGGACCCACAGTTCAAATAGAAAGAGCCCTGGTGGCGCAGCAGACTAAAGCACTTTTATTAACATCTGCTGCCTGCAATTACTGCAGGTTCGAATCTCCCCAGGCTCAAGGTCGACTCAGCCTTCCATCCTTTCTAAGGTAGGTAAAATGAGGACCCAGATTATGGGGGCAATAAGCTGACTTTGTATAAATATACAAAAGGATGAAGGCTATTGCTTAACGCATTCTAAGCCGCCCTGAGTCTCCGGAGAAGGGCGGCATATAAATCAAATTTTTTTAAAAAAATAGTCTCTTCTATCGGTACACAGAATCATGCATGATCCTCCTGTGGCATAAGGGAGTCTTTCCCAAAACGAAACGGAACAAGTAGGAGTAACTTTTCACAGCCCAGCCCAGCAAGCGCGTGACAACCGTTTGCTCGTAATTCTGGTTATAACCTCTTCCCCCCCACCATTGTCTCGCAAGCAATCCTGCCTCAGTCCGATCAGACCAATTCCAGGAGACGAGGCAGTTGACCATAAAGCAATCTCAGCTAGACGGTCAGCGGAGGTGGGGGCAGCGAGGGAGATGGGAGGAAGTCCTCTTTTGAGGCCTTTTGAGAGCCTTGAAGCAGGGAAGCAAGAGGGGTCAGGCTAAGCAGCCAAGTGATTTAAGCCTTTTGGCTGGGTTGACATCAGTAATGGATGCATTTATCACGGCAAAGAAGCAGTTCTATCAGTCCACTCCCTTTGCTTGATAATAATTATTGATAATAATTCTTGATAACACGCCAACACTCTTTCCTTTTGACAAAAAGGAAAAAACAACAACAACCGGAGAGCCTCTCTCTGCAAGTAAAAACACCATGAGAAGAACCACAGGAGGATTTTCTGAGGCTGATTTTCGGTAAAATACAGGTAGTCCTCAGCTTATGACGACCACAGAGCCAGAGGTGGTATTCAGCAGGTTATGACCAGTTCTGGAGAACTGGTAGTGGAAATTTTGAGTAGTTTGGAGAACCGGTAAATACCACCTTTGATTGGTCCTGCCCCCATCTATTCTCTGCCTCCCAAGTCCCAGTTGATTGTGAGGAAATGGAGATTTTTGCAGTAACCTTCCCCTGGCTTGGGGAGGAAATGGAGATTTTACAGTATCCTTCCCCTGCCACGCCCACAGAAGTGATAGTAAAAAAATTTGAATCCCACCACTGCACTGAGCCCAACATTTCTGTTGTTAAGCGAGACAGCGGTTAGTTGAGTTTTGCTCCATGTCTTGCCATGGCTGTTAAGTGAATCTCTGAAGTTGTGAGAGCAATACGGTTGTTAAGTGAATCTGGCTTCCCCATTGGCTTTGCTTGTCGGAAGGACACAAAAGGGGGGATCGCATGACCCTGGGACACTCAACCGTCATAAAGGTGAGTCAGTTGCCAAGGGCCTGAATTTTGATCACGTGACCACGGGTTTGCTGCAACGGTCATAAGTGTGAAAAAGGTCACTTTTTTCAGTGCTGTTTTAACTTCGAACGGTCACTAAATGAACCGTTGTAAGTCGAGGACTACCTGTAAGGACACTTGCTGGAGATTTCAACAAAGGTCTCGGAGACCAACTGAGTAGACCAGAGCTGTGGTCTTAAAGAAGGAGGAAAGTCAACCAACAAGTTAAAGGCCAATTCCAACTATGCAGCTGGAGCAAATACCACCTCTATGGGGCAGCCATAATTCAGGAAGATGCTGGAGGCTTTAATGACAATGGGAACGCTCAAAGCAGGTGGGGAAAAACAGGCTGACAGAATAACAGAGTTGGAAGGGACCTTGGAGGTCTTCTAGTCCCACCCCCTGCTCAGGCAGGAAACCCTATGCCACTTCAGACAAATGGTTATCCAATCTCTTCTTAAAAGCCTCTAGTGTTAAAGCAGCCACAACTTCTGAAAGCAAGTCGTTCCACGGATTAATTGTTCTCCCTGTCAGGAATTTCTGTTGCTAAGCAAGACAATAGTTAACTGAATTTTACCCCGTTTTAGGACTTTTCTTGCCACCGTTGTTAAGTGAATCACTCCCGTTGTTAAGTTAGCAACAGAGTTGTTAAGTGAATCTGGTTCCCCCATTGACTCTGTTTGTCAGAAGGTTGCAAAAGGGGATCACGTGACCCCAGGACACTGCGACTGTCATAAATACAAGTCAGTTGCCAAGCAATAGCAGTAGCACTTAGACTTATATTCTGCTACACAGTGCTTTACAGCCCCTCTCTAAACGGTTTACAGAGTCAGCCTCTTTCCCCCAACAATCCGGGTCCTCATTTTACTGACCTCGGAAGGACGGAAGGCTGAGTCATCCTTGAGCCAGTCAGGATCAAACTGCTGGCAGTGGACAGAATTAGGCTGCAGTACTGCATTCTAACCACTGCTCCACCGCAGCTCGAGCATCTGTATTTTGATCACGTGACCACGGGGATGTTGCAACGGTCATGTCAAAAACTCTTTTCAGGTTTCTACCGGGCCGTTGTGACATGTAATGGTCGCTAAAAGAATGGTTGTAAGTCGAGGACTGCTTGTACGGCCGAATGATGGGCCCATTAAGTCAGCCCAAACTCAACATGCTACAGAGGAATACTTAAGAATCTTTCAGAATACAAAATGGTATTTTTAACAATGCATATAATTTAAAGCCTTTGAGATGTCTGGTTGCTGTAGGTGACATGCAAGAAAAGAAAAGTTGCAGACAGAATCGCAATCAGAACGTGATTGATAAGAACAATGATATAGCAAAACGATGGTTTTTGGGGTACAGTCTAGTCAATTGCCAAATAATACCCATAAAGATTTCGTGGAAAAGCTTTTAATATGATTGCTGGCCAGGTTTAGGTTGCAACCACTGATACACAGGAAGAGGAAGTTGACAACTTCTAGGATCAAGTTTGATCTGAAAGAGAACGTGCAAGCCGAGACGAGCTGTTTGCAGAGGGAGACCGGACTGCAAAAGTGGAGAATAATGGGAATATAATTAGATTATTTGGCCTACGGAAGGGAAATGAAGCAGAAAAACGACTTGGCAAGTTTCTGCCAATCCAATGATGTCTTGACTGCTGAGGCATTTTTTTATGGAGCGCACAGAAATCAAACTGGCTCTTGTTAAAAGAGTGTAGTCCTCGACTTACGACCACAATTGAGCCCAACATTTCAAGCCCCATTTTACGTCTTTTCTTGCCATGTTTGTGAAGTGAATCGCTGCAGTTAAGTCAGTATAACATGGTTGTTAAGTGAATCTGGCTTCCCCACTGACTTTGTCAGAAGGTCGCAAAAGGGGATCCTGTGACAGCACAACCATCAGAGATAGGAGCCAATTGCAAAACATCCCAATTTTGACCCACCAGGATGCTGTAATAGTCGTAAGTGTGAAAAATGGACATAAGTCACCAAGGTCAGAGAGCACCAAGGTTCCCACAGGTTTATTAATGTCATCACTAAGCCTTCGATAATGTGAATTGGGAATTTATGATTCGACAAATTAAAGCCATGAAATTCGGAGATAAATTTGAAAAGATGATTGAATCCATCCATTCCATGCAAAAGGCAAGGGTAATAATAAATGGGGAGACTACAAATTCATTTAAGATAACAAAAGGAGTTAGGCAGGGTTGTCCTCTGTCACCTCTGCTCTTTATCCTGACCCTTGAGATATTATTACAGAGAATTAGACAGAAAACGGAAATAAAAGGAACCAAAATTAAACAGGAAGAATTTAAAGTGCAGGCATTTGCAAATGATATGGTATTTGTTATAGAAGACCCATTGGAATCTGGACCAATAGTACTGCAAGAGAGAGAGAAATATGGGGGGGTCCCAGGCCATAAAATTAACAAAGAAAAATCTAAAATGTTAATTAAGAATTTAATGGAAAAACAAAAAAGAGAACTCAAGGAAAGAATGGGACTTCAAACTGTAAAAAAAGTGAAATATTTAGGTATTTGGTTAAGAGCAAGATGTTCAGCATTAAAAAAGGATAATTATACGAAATTAATACAACAAATAGGGAAAGATTTAGAAAGATGGGGGAAATTACAGTTGTCACAATTAGGGAAAATCGCAACAATTAAAATGAATATTTCGCCAAAATTACTCTATTTATTCCAAACGATTCCTATAAAATTAGGTAAGAATTTCTTTAAAGAGTTAAACAAAATGATTATGAAGTTTGTATGGGCAGGAAAAATGGCAAGGATAAAATTAATCTCACTTCAAGATAGAAGAAGCAGAAGTGGTTTTGGACTCCCTGCGAGGGAAACTTATTAACAAGCAGCCAGTTTGGTTTGGGTTAGGGAATGGATTAATTTAAAGAATAGGAGAATTTTAGCACTGGAAGGACATGATCTTCAAATGGGGTGGCATGCCTTCGTATGGAACACCAGAAATAAGAAACATTCACATTCATATTTTTATAGACATACACTGCGAGATTCACTGATTCAGACTTGGGAGGGAATTAGGAAGAAACATTATCTCAAAATACCAGGCTGGTTATCCATTATGGAGGCAATGTTCTACCCCAACACATTAGATATTGGTAAAATGGTAAAATACAATGAAATTTTGGACAATGGAGGAAGATTAAAATCTAATCAAGAATTAAAGGAACAGGGAATAATCATAGATTGGTGGCCGTATCTTCAATTGCAATCTAGATACAAAAAAGATTTAGAGGAATTTGGATTTGAACTGAAATTTACACAATTAGATAAATTATTAACATTATATCTAAAATATATAACTATTTATTAAATTTTGATTTAGAAGAAGAAATTGTAAAGAGATCAATGATAGCATGGGCTAAAAATATTGGGCACAACATTGAGTTAGAAGATTGGGAAAAAATTTGGAAGAAAAACTATACATTAACAAAATCTGCCGCATATAAAGAAAACCAGTATAAAATGTTCTATTGGTGGCATTTAGCCCCAACAAGACTCGCAAAAATGTACCCCAACCTAAAACCTAATTGCTGGAAATGCAATCAAGTACAAGGTACCTACTTCCATGTATGGTGGCTTTGCCCAGAAGTTAAAAAATTCTGGATTAAAATACAAAAATGGCTAAAAGAAATCACACGCTGTAAAATAGAACTGAAACTTGAACTGTTTCTTCTGGGGATTATTAAAAGAAATTATCCTAAAAGGATTAAATATTTAATTATTCATATAACTACAGCAGCAAGAATTGTACTCACGCAAGCCTGGAAAATGTCCACTATACCAACAGACTGCAATATTCTGGAAAATCTTAGAATGTGCAGAAATGGACAAACTTACTTTAGAACTAAACAATAAGGAAGACTCGGAATACTACTTAACTTGGGAAAATTGGTATCAAAGGATAGAAATTAAAAATAAGGAATGTATAGAATAAATTAAGATACAAAATATCTTTAAATATGTCGATTAAGTAGGAATATGTGGGAATAGATGAACAAAGTTAAGAATTATGTACTGTCAGAATGACGTTGAATTGTATAATTATTACGGATGTATTTTTGTTATAGATGTATTTTAACTTGTATTTCTGGATTTTAAATGTTAATAAAGGTTTATAATAATAATAAAAAAAAGAATAGGTGGTACCTAGCTCAATACCCTGTTTCCCCCAAAATAAGACATCCCCTGATAATAAGCCCAATTGGGCTTTTGAGCGCATGGCAATAAGGCCATGCGCTTATTTCAGGGTTCAAAAAAATATAAGACAGGGTCTTATTTTCGGGGAAACACGGTAGTAGTTAACTGCGAGAGGGATCTTGGAGTCCTAGTGGACATCACTTAAATATGAACCAGCAGTGTGCAACAGCAGCCAAAAAAACCAACACAATCCTAGGTTGCATTAACAGAGGGATAGAATCAAGCTCACACGAAGTATTAGTACCGCTTTATAAAGCCTTAGTAAGACCACACTTGGAATCCTGCATCCAGTTTTGGTCACATTATAAAAAAGACATTGAGACTCTCTAAAGAGTGCAGAGAAGAGCAACAAAGATCATTAGGGGATTGGAGGTGAAAACATACAAAGCACGGTTGCCGGAATAGGGTTTGTCTAGTTTGATGAAAAGAAGGACTAGGGGTGACATGACAGCAGTCTTCCAATATTTGAGGGGCTGCCACAACAAAGAGGGAGTCAAGCTATTCTCCAAAGCACCTGAAGGCAGGACAGGAACGAAGCAGAACAACGGATAGTTGTTCTGCTTCGGATATCGCAAAGCCTCTTCTGAGAAGGTAACAAAGAAAACTGGTCACGGAGAGGATGTGTAGCATCCCAGACAATCCTGTGGATCCAGCTCAAAGCATCGCTTACATGCCATGCCCTGGATAGAAGGAAGTGAGCTTCCCACCATCTTTTCTGCCGTCCTCACCACTCAGTCCTGATCTAACAGATACTAAACAGGAACCGCCTTTGTCAGCTTGACTCAAAAACTCTACGGGTAAATTTTGAAGGAGCCGATCTTCTGTCCTCCTTCTGTCCTCCTTCAAGCTCAGCAGTCTCCGAACAGCCTTCTGCTGACAGATGAGCCATTACCCACTTGGTGGACAGAAGAGTAAGTAAGCCAACGAGAGAAGCTGCTGCAGGCAAACCATTCCTCAGATAGGGTTTTTTTTATTTTATTTTTTTTATTTTTACTACAGCCACCCTCGGTCCCATAAATCAGGTGGTTAGCGAGGCAGGGAAGAGGAAGATCATGGCAGCCGGAATATGATTCAATGGGGTTAGAAGTTAAAAATTTTTTTCCATTTCGGGGAGAGCCGCCGCATCCCCCTCTAGGGACTTGCTTGGGTAATCACTCAAGAGCAAGCAAGCTGATTAACCAAGGAGGAGAGGCAAGGCGTTCTTGGAAACGGCGCAACCAATGTGTGAAATTTATTCTGTCAAACCATGTTTTTAAAAAAAGGGGGAAAAATGGACAGAAAAAAACAGCTGGGTATTTGCATAGTTCTTTCTTCTTTGTTCCAATTGCCTTGAAAGCTGAATTCAAAGAATTGTGGCTCCGAGCTGTTTTAAGGTTATACTTTGGAGATCCGCTCTTAAAATCCCTTTCTTTATTCTAACCGTAATGTGAATTTCAGGCGACAATACAGGTAGTCTTGGACTTGCAACCATTTTTTTGAGTTACAATGTTACAATTGTAGTTACAATGGCACTAAAAAAAAAGGGACTGAAGTTACGGCCGTTTTTCCACACTTACGACCGCTGCAGCATCCCCATGATCAAAATTCGAATGCTTGGCGACTGGTTCATATTTATGATGCTCCAACATTGTAAGTTTTTAAGAAGAGACTGGATAACCATTTGTCTGAAACGGTATAGGGTTGCCTGCCTAAGCAGGGGGTTGGACTAGAAGACCTCCAAGGTTCCTTCCAACTCCAAGCCTTGATAGTACAGTGGTTTAGTGCACCCTGTTATTAACACAGCTGCCTGCAATTTCTGCTGATTCGAATCTCTCCAAGGCTCAAGGTTGACTCAGCCTTCCATCCTTTCTAAGGTAGGTGAAATGAGGACCCAGTTTGTGGGGGCAATAAGCTGACTTTGTATAAAATATACAAAAGAATGAAAGCTATTGCTTAACGCATTGTAAGCCGCCCTGAGTCTCCGGAGAAGGGCGGCATATAAATCAAATTTAAAAAAAAAACAACCCTCTGTGATTCTATTCTATGACGGTCACAGTGTCCCAGGGTCACGTGATTCCTCTTTCCCCACCTTCTGACAAGCAAAGTCAATGGGGAAGCCAGGTTCACTTATCAACTGCAGTGAAGAACCGTCTGCGTCCTCAGGGTCACTGGAGTCATTGGGAAGTTGGAGCTGTGTTTTCTGCCCTGTGTCCCTTCACTGTGGAGCACAGGCCCAGGCTGTTGGGGATGAGTCTGCATCTTAAACTGAAGCGCAAATGGTTTCTCTAGTCTGTAATTTTTCTGGAAATCCATTCATACTGTGACCCTGAGGACACAGACAAACCTCCATGTAGCCTCGACGACTCTCTCGAAGAATAAAAATGACCAGCTGTCTGCAAGGAGTATCAATCCTTCCATTCCCCACCATCCCATCAGAACTGAAGAAGCTTCTTGGAGAAGAAGCGAAAGGTCTTCAAAGCCAAACCAGAATGTCCAGTTGCCTCTTGTGAAAAAAAAAGCACCTTTGGTACAACCATGACCTGGATGACTGGGAATCTCTACAGACTTTTAGCTATGCAATTTGGGATGAACCCCCTTTGAATGGTGTGGGAGTAGGAACGGATTTCCAGAGGAAAAAAAATGTAGTGTCAGGTTTCGATGTCATCTCAAATAAATTGCACTCCCAAACAATTAATCTTTGCTGAAATATTCCATTTGTTGAGTACGACAGATCTGGCCCTGACTTCATCATAGCTGATACTAACCCTCTGACCCCCAAACCCTTCCCTTTCCGTTCCCCAATTCTCATCTTCTCATCTTCTCATTGGCCATCTTCCAAGTCAGTCTCCCCAGCTTCTGACCTCAGCCCACAGGAATGTTCCCCCCTCCCATCCCATCTCCTAGGGGATATTATCTACAGAGAAAATAAGTAGGTGAAAAGTCAAGCCTCGTCTTTTTATGGCAGCATCAGAATGCTGACATGTAGACTACAGGAACCAGGAACATCACTCAGGTGATCCTGAGGACACAGCTAAACTTCCAAGTGGCCTCAACGACTCTCTCAAAAAATGCCAATGACCAGCTGTCTGCAAGGAGTATAAATCCTTCCATTCCCCACCATTCAGCCAGAACTGAAGATGTTTCTTGGATGAGAAGCAAAAGGTCTTCAAAGACAAACCAGAAAGTCCAGTTGCCTCTTGAAAAAGCACCTTTGGGACAAACATGACCTGGATGACTGAGAATCTCCCTAGACACTTTCCAAGGCTCTTTGGCCTATTTGGTTAGGTTTTGTATCGATTGTGAGGTTAGTGTCCATGTTTCACTGGGATACTTTAGACCAGGATTTTGTGTATGATCCAAAAATATTTTTCTAAAATATCAGGAAGATTCAAATAAAGCCCCCCCCCCCCTTGAAATACCAACTTCCCAAAAGATAGCATCCACAGTCACTTTAGGTAGTCCTTGCTTAGCGACCACCTCATTTAGCACCCATCTGTAGTTACGACAGTGATGGAAAAGAATAACTTTTTCATCTCCGTATTTAGAACCTTCGCAGGTCTGTAAAGCAAAGTAATGCTGAAGGAAGACTGTAAGCACAGGTATGATTTCGTTTAGTGACCAATTTGCTAAATCATCGAGTGGCGATCCCAATTGTAGTTGCTAAGTGAAAACTACTTGTACTTTGGTGAAGTTTGGGCACTAAAAAAAATACAGCTGCACAGAAAACGGTACGACTCCCATTGCAACTGCTTGCACTGTAAAGAGATTTAGAGGTTCCACCATTGAACTAGAGATTGGGTTTTCCGACTGAGATTCAGAAGCTCATAATTAGATTAGAATAACAGAGTTGGAAGGGACCTTGGAGGTCTTCTAGTCCAACCCCCTGCTTAGGCAGGAAAGCTTATACCATTTCAGACAAATGGTTATCCAACATCTTCTTAAAAACTTCCAATGTTGCAGCATTTACAACTTCTGGAGACAAGTTGTTCCGGTGATTAATTGTTCTAACTGTCAGGAAATTTCTCCTTAGTTCTCAGTTGCTTCTCTCCTTGATTAGTTTCCACCCGTTGCTTCTTGTCCTGCCCTCAGGGGCTTTGGAGAATAGCTTGACTCCCTCTTCTTTGGGGCAGTCCCTGAGATATTGGAACACTGCTCTCATGTCTCCCCAGAAACTGAATTATATCATTAGGATGGGGGATTTTCAATTAAAAAAAAAAAACCAGTAGAAGAGAATATTTGTAGCTGAGGGTTGAACTGTGGTGGTCTCTGAGCTTGGTGATTTTCTTAAAGACCTTTCATGACCCAATTAGGTAACATCATCAGTGCTAGAAGGGAGCGGGGTTTGCAGACTGGAGAAGAGGAAGGGGAGGAGGGGGAGCAGGAAGGGGATGGTGGGGCTAGTCTAAGAAGGCTGGTGTTTTATCAGTGTTTCCTTTGAGTCCTGGTTACACTCTGAGTTGTGGCTCAAGAAACAACAGCTGTTAACCTTCGGGTTACAGATTGGTCTGGTGTAGGAGCCTATCACAATGATACAGGGAGGGGAAAAAACCCCCATAAATGTTAAGGCACAAAGAATTGTGAGTTCAAAGACATGCATTTTAGAAATACCCATCACAGCGTTTCCCTTAGAAAACAGGACATCTGTCCTGGAACCAAAGCCGTTTCGTCAAGAGATCGGCGCTGAAAAAGGTTGTCAAAGGGATCGGACGGAACGGTGGGGACGAGAAATAAGTGAAGGAAAAGATGAATTTAATGCTTTTCGTGCAGCCGATTAAAAGGGGGAATCGGGAAGCCGAGCGAGGGAAATCGACCCCATTCAAGTGCCGAGATAGATAATTTGAAAGCTTCTTAGGAGCAAAGGGAAGACAATGCAGCTGGGGAAACGCAAGACTTGGGTAGGCAAGATGTTATCGGCTTCCCGAGCGGACGGCTATTCAAGTCACAGGCAGGAGAAGAAATTGCTCTCCGTCACCAATTTCTAGGCAAGGTTTTCTCCAAGAAATGGAAAAGATGGGGAGGGTGGGGGTTAAACAATGCAAAAAAAGCTTGAGTAAGCAAAGTGCTCTTTTAGCAGATATGCGCCTTAAAGAGGGGATTTTGGGTCGAGCAGCTCCAGCCGTAACTCAGAAAATGGGATCGCATCCTTGTGTGTTTCACATGAGCAGCAGATTCAGAGCTTCAAGCCAGGGGTGTCCAACCTTGGCTGCGTTAAGACTTGTGGACTTCAACTCCCAGAATTCCCCAGCCAGCCAAGCTCTTAAGCCGTTCCGGGCTCTACTACGGGTAGTCCTCAACGTACGACCACAACTGAGCTCACAATTTATGTTGCCAAGTGAGTTCTGCCCCGTTTTACGGCTTCTCTTGCCACATTTGTTAAGTGAATTGTGGCAGTTGTAAAATTACTTCACGCGGTTGGATAATAGCGGCAGTGAAATTTGACAGGGCTCATTTAACAACTTTCTCGCTTGGAAATTCTGGTTCCAGTTGTCGTCGTAAGTCAAGAATGGCCCATATTAGAACTCGTTTTAGCTGTAAATGACTTTTTTTTTTAGTTTTAATCGCGATGTACTATGTGCGAACAACCGCTTTAAACTTAATGTAAGCCACTTTAAACTCGATCGTAAAAAAATTTGATTTTTGTAACAAGAGTGGCCAAAGTCTGGCATATCTTACCCAATTCAGTTGTTTTTCCTTTCAGAGTTTTAATTCTAGCTTAACTTCTGTGGGCCTCACTCCATATTTAAGAAGTTCCTAAGGGGCCGTGCGTATTGTCCCTGTCACATTTTAATTTTGTTTTTCATTTGGATTCTTCGTATCTGTAATTTTCGTTGATGAATAAATAAAAAATACATTTTAAAAAATTAGAATTCTGTCTAGCAAAAGAGCTTGGTTACTTGAGGGACTGCATGTCTCCCGTAGCATCTGCCTGGTGGATTCAATCTGGCAGGGACTCCGGTGTGCTCTGGGCCCCTTCAATTAAGGAATGACATCTGTCAAATCCCCATGGCGCCTCGTGATCCGGATGGCTGTCATCCTGCTGGTGGATTTCGAAGGGGTCTTGAAGACCTGGTTCTTTCCTCAGGTCTGATGGACTCTCTGCGGGTAGTCCTCGACTTACGACCACAACTGGGCCCCAGATTGCTCTTCTTAAGTGAGAGATTTGTTAAGTTGCCCCAATTTACCCACCTTTCTTGCCACGGTCGTTAAGTGAATCACTGCAGTGGATAAGTTAGTAACACAGCTGTGAAGTGAACCTGCCTTCCCCCTTGACTTTGCTTGTCAGCAGGTCGCAAGAGGGGATCCTGGGATACCGCAAGGGTCATAACTATGAACCGCTTGCCAAGCATCCGAATGTTAAACCCACGATTGCGGGGATGCTGCAAAAGGTTGTAACTCTTGAGAAACCTTTCTCACATTTTTCCGTGCCATTGTAACTTCGAACAGTCGCTAAACAAACCGTCGTAAGTCAAGGACTGACCGGCACTCGATGTGCATTTGGCATCTGCTCTTGTCTGGCTGCTGTCTTTCATCCCTTATTTTGCATAATTGCTTTGTTCTTTTTAACACCGTTTACCAAGGCGTCACCCGGAGTCGGTGGGACTCTGATGGTATCCGAGTTTAATTAATAAGAACAACGCCGGGGTCAACGGCTCAGAGCCCCCACGTTCCACCAGAAGGCGGGCGAAGCTGTACTGAGCGCAACGCTTCCTAATGCAATTTCTTCAGGCCAAACATTGTTCCACGCCGAGTTATTGCAAATACACCCACATGTACCAGACAGAGCTGCCAGCCGGGAAACATGTTTTCATTAAGCGTTGCAGCAGGAGACAGCGGATCTTATATTCCCGCTTCGGAGTTAGGTTGCAATTCATCGAGGGCGTTTTTAAATTAACACCGTTAAGAAGTTTCACCAGAGCAATGGCTCCTCTCAACGTACAGATGCTGAACGGTTAACAATGCAGGCAGACGTTCCAGCTGTCACTGGGAAGGTGTCCCTTCCCTCCGCCCCACAAATTAATATGGGGGGGGGAACCATCCCACTCTCGTCCTCAGAATGGGATGTTCAATCAGCTTTCTCGTACCAGGGAAGGAATTTGACAGGCTTTGGGGTGGGGAAGGAGGAAAATAAAACATGGAAAGTAGATGAAAGGTATCTGTGCATAAGAAGATAAATAAGATAGGAAGAAATCTTCCAGGTGAGGGGTCCTCGGTGCGCTCTGAACTAGGTGGATTTCTTGTAGACGTTTCATTACCCAACTAGGTAACGTCATCAGTGCCAGAAGGGAGTGGGCTTTGCAGAGAGGGGGAGGAGGGGGAGGGGAACAGTGGAACGACTTACCTCCAGATGTTGTGGCTGCTCTATCACTGGAGGTTTTCAAGAAGAGATTGAAAAAGATATCTGTTTGAAATGGCATAGGGTCTCCTGCCTGAGCAGGGGGTAGGACTAGAAGACCTCCAAGGTCCCTTCCAACTCTGTTATTCTGTTATTAATGCTTTGTTAAAGCCGCTGGCACCCCCCACCCATCTCATCCATTCCCCTGTTTGCAAGTCTCCGCAAGACTCCTTAACAATTCTATGAATGCCAAAATTGGATCCCAAGACAAAACTTGACAAAGATGGACGCTTGGGTGGGTAAAAAGTCCTTTTCCTGTTTTCTGTGCAAAACTGGATTCTGTCTACAAGCTTCTGGCTAAGGAGGAATGAGAACTGCTGTTGTCAGAATGGAAAAAAATGGCTCACACACACACACACATACACGCATGCATGCATCATCTGAATCCAAAGGCAGGTCGCAGGTGTGCGGGTTTTTTTTTTTTAAACTGTAGAAAACTGTAGATTGTGGTTCAATTAACTTTTGCTTATGTTGGACAAAGGAGAATCGGATGGCAAACGTAGCCTTCTCTACAGAAGAGCAAAGTCTGAGTTCTGCACTTACGCCAGACACCAATTTCTCCCCACCAATCTCTCTCAAAGTATCTCAGGACTGGAAATAGTCTCAGAAGGTACTAATTAAAATTATTATTATGATCTGGGGACTAGGTACCAGAAATAGACCCGTCTACCGGTGGGGAGGGGAGGGGAGGGGAGGGGCGGCTGAGAGAGCCCCAAAGCAGAAATATAATTAAGAGAAGGGAGTCTAAAACGATCTCGAGATTGGAAAACCGGAAAAAGAAAAGAAGCTGAAAAAATTAAGATAGGGGAAGGAAGGGGGGGGGAATGGAAGAGAAAGCAGCCACTCAGCACTATCAGCAGTGTGGCATTATCGCCGCATGATAGGCCCTGTAATGAGCAATCCATGAGCAGCCAAGGAATGCGCCCGCTTTGAAGGAATGCAAAAATGAAATTAAGCACAGGGTAAACATCGAGACATTACCTGTTACTTACAGAGACACTCGTGCTGTGCAAAGAGAGATTGGGAGGCTGTGTGCCCAGCAAGGGCTGGGGAGCGGGAGGAAGGAAGAGCTCAGCTCAGACATAGCCGACCAGGCGACATGGGGGAACCCAACCGGTCCCGAAGAACCAGAACAACCTCCAGACCAAAAGGAGGAAGTTAGGTCAGAAGCCGGTTTACCAGCAGACAGATGGAAGGAAACGGCATTTAAGCATGAAGTAAAGGCTGGGGTTTCTTGCAGCAGTTAAGACCAAATTCTGTTCTGACCCCTTTTATTTAATTGACAATCGAAGTCTTTCCTCTCCCCCAGTCTTTCAAGATAGTTCACAATTATCGACCTTTATCAGGCTTGGAGAGTGGCCAGGCCGATATCTTTCAGATACTTGGCAAGAATGCAGGAATGAACTAATTGTCTCCTGCAAACTCCACTCCCCTTTCGCTCCTCTTTTATTCCCTTTGGGAGGGGCTCCTCATCGTCCACCTGTGGCTTTACTCCCGAGTCGACCCTTGTTCTTTAGCTGTTCCCTTCTCCTGGCCACTCTGTGCATGCTCACACTGGGAACAGGCTCCAGCTGTTTGTCTGCCTCACACTGATGTCTGACTCCAAAGGCAGCTGATAACTGTCAGATGGCTCTGGTCCCCTCTCTGCCTCAGAGCCCTCATCAGAGCCTTCCCCAGGCTCCAGGACTGGCCCATGTTCCTCCCCAACCTCCTCACTCTCTGAATCTGCTGCCAGATCCGCTGGCCGCTGGCCAGCCACAACAAAATTCACACAGTAAGGTGGAGGCTTTAGCCTACCCTACATAAGTCATATATTTTACCTGTATAAATCATATATCCAGTTTGATCTAGTGGTGAAGGCACCAGCCTAGAAACCAGAAGACAATGAGTTCTGACTCTGCCTTAAGCATGAAAGCCAGCTGGGAGACTTTGGGCCAATCACCAAGGGACTGGGACTTCTAGTGCCATCTTCAATGAATTCAGAAAAGAGCTGGAAGGGACCCTGGAAGTCTTCTAGTTTAACCCACTGCTCAAGCAGGAGACCATTTCAGGTAAGTGTCTTCTTAAAAGCCTCCAGTGATGGAGCATCCGCAACTTCTGGAGGCAGGTAGTTCCACTGGTTAATTGTCCTCACTGTTAGGAAGCTTCTCCTTAATTCCAGGTTGCTTCTTCCTTGATTGGTTTCCACCCATTTCAACTGCCTTCACATGCTTTGAAGAATAGGGGGGAGGGGCGATGGGTGCTACTTGACCCCTTGTTTCCATTCCTGACCCCCAACTCCTCAAAAGCCCTTTGAGGCTGATACTCCTTCCAAAAGGAGAGTCGTTTAGTTACAAATGTTCCTGCATGCAAGTAAACAGAGAGGAGCAGCTACCGTAAGACCTCAACCACCTCCTGCCCACAGAGGACCAAAGATCGATCAATCAATCAATCAATCAATCAATCAATCAATCAGAATAGAGCTGGAAGGGACCTCAGAGGTCCTCTAATCCAACCCCCTGCTCAAGCAGGAAACCCTACACCATTTCAGACAGGTGGCTGTCCAGTCTCTTCTTAAAAACTTCCAGTGATGAAGCACCCATAACTTCTGGAGGCAAGTTGTTCCACTGGTTAACTGCTCTCCTTAATTCCAGGTTGCTTCTCTCCTTCATAAGGAGAATAGCTTGACTCCTTCTTCTTTGTGGCAGCCCCTGAGATATTGGAACTGTGCTATCTTGTCTCTCCTAATCCTTCTTTTCTCTAGACTAGCCATGCCCAAATCCTGCAACTGTTCTTCATATGTTTAAGTCTCCAGATCTTTAAATCATCATTTCTCAGCAGTGAAAAATGGGCTCAATTGTGGCCATAAGCTAAGGATTACCTGTACTTCCATCTTTGTCATCTATTAAGAGTCCTCTGTTCTTTGGTCGGCTTCTTTGTTTGCCGATTTAGAGAATTCTCACCCTCTCGTGTCCACTGTTATCTCTGCTTGTCATTCAGCCTTAATAAGGAAATCTTGGCTGGGGATTTCCCCAAGCCTGAAGGCAGATGTTGGTCTGGGGGAGTGTGGGAGGCTGATAATATTGTCAGGCAGACCTGGGACCCTTTAAGAGAGACACACAGGGTCATCTGAATGGCATAAACCAGAAGAGACAGCTGGGGATGACGTGCATGCAGAGATGTAAGCCTTGGGAACCACCAGCAGGCAACTCAAGGTATTTCTGGAAGGCTGAGCTATGAGCCACCAGACAATCATCATTTTATACCCAAATTCATGTCAGCGGCAAATATTCCAAAGTACAATGTAATAAACAACCTTCTGGGGTTTATCAGGCCATCCCCAAGCCCAGAGGTCCGTTGGGGTTAGTGTTAGCATTGGGGTTAATAATAATAATAATAATCTGGGCATAATATCCAAGTTTTAGAAGAGGAACAGAAAATAAGAATAAATTGAATGTTTTCACGGTACTGGAAAGGGATGCTTTTTAGTTGATTTATAAATGACCTGGAGTTAAGAGATGAAAATGGCCAAATTTGCCAATGTCGTAAAGTCTTCAAGGAGTAAAACCAGAAAGCAGTTTCAAAAAGTTCCAAAATACTATCTACAAGCTGGGTGAAATCTGAGCTGGCTGGAACTGATGGATAAAGAAAAGGACACAGCCTGTTTCACAATAATTGGGGGGGGGGGGGGAAGCGAGCATTCGGAAGCTACAACAAATTTAAGTTTTAGGTTGCACATGAGAAACCATCCTCCCGTGCCTCCAAAACCACCAAAGCCACCACCGGTCCACGGAACCGAAAAGATTGGGGATCCCTGCTGTATAGTATGCCTTATTTTGATTGTAATGCTTCTGACATGAATAAAGAAGAAAAACAGAGACGAAATGGTAAAGAACAAATTTCTGCACTTAATCAAACGTCTCTAGCTACCGGTAGTTGCCACTACATGGACACGTTAACTCTTCCTTTTTTTTTTAATTTGATTTATATGCCGCCCTTCTCCGGAGACTCAGAGTGGCTTACAATTTATTTATTTGATCAAATTTGTATACCGCCCTACTCCCGAAGGACTCAGGGCGGTGAACAGGCACAAAATAAAACACATAGATATAAAAGTTAAGAGCAGAATTAAAACCAAATTAAATATTTAAGCCCAAGACAATTTAAAACATCCCAAAAAATTTAGAACAAATTTAAAATTTAAATTTAAAATTTAAATTAAAAATTAAAAGGGGGAAAAGGTCAGGCCAGGCCGGCTTGCTGGAATAGAAAGGTCTTTAGAGCGCGGCGGAAAGTGCGCAGGTCCGGGATCCTACGTATCTCCGGGGGGAGCTCATTCCAGATAGTAGGTGCCCCCACAGAGAATGCCCTCCCCCTGGGGGCCGCCAGTCGACACTGTTTGGCTGACGGCACCCGGAGGAGGCCCTCTCTATGAGAGCGTACCGGCCGGTGGGAGGTTGATTGTGGTAGAAGGCGGTCCCGTAAATAGCCAGGTCCTAAGCCATGGAGCGCTCTAAAGGTGGTAACCAGAACCTTGAAGCGCACCCGGAAGACCACCGGGAGCCAGTGCAGCTCGCGCAGGAGAGGTGTTACGTGGGAACTCTACGTCGCTCCCATAACCACCCGCGCGGGCCGCACTCTGTGCCAGTTGGAGCCTCCGGGTGCTCCTCAAGGGGAGCCCCATGTAGAGAGCGTTGCAATAGTCCAGGCGGGAAGTGACGAGGGCATGAGTGACTGTGTGTAAAGAGTCCCGATCCAGAAAGGGATGCAACTGGCGAATCAGGCGAACCTGATGGAAAACCCTCCCGGTCACGGCCGTCAAATGCTCTTCTAAAGATAGCCGTGAATCCAGGAGGACGCCCAAGTTGCGAGCCCTCTCCATGGGGGCCAGCGATTCGCCCCCAATAGTCAGCGACGGCGTCAACTGACTATATCGGGACGTCGGAAACCACAGCCACTCGTTCTTGGATGGGTTGAGCCTGAGCCTATTCCTCCCCATCCAGATCCGCACGGCCTCCAGGCACCGGGACATCACTTCAAGGGCATCGTTGGGGTGGTCTGGGGTGGAGATGTACAGCTGGGTGTCATCAGCGTACTGGTGGTACTTCACCCCAAAACCACGGATGATCTCACCCAGCGGCTTCACATAAATGTTGAACAGGAGGGGCAAGAGGACCGACCCTTGCGGCACCCCACATATGAGGGGCCTCGGGGTCGACCTCTGCCCCCGTCAACACAGCCTGCGACCGGTCAGAGAGAAAGGAGGAGAACCACCGAAACACAGTGCCTCCCACCCCTAACTCCTCCAGCTGGTGCAGCATGATACCATGGTCGATGGGTTAAGCAATAGCCTTCATACTTTTGTATATTTATACAAAGTCAGCTTATTGCCCCCACAAACTGGGTCCTCATTTAACCTACCTTAGAAAGGATGGAAGGCTGAGTCAACCTTGAGCCTGGTGAGATTCAAACTTACAGTAATTGCAGACAGCTGGTGCTAATCACAATGCTTTTAGTCTGCTGAGCTACCAGACCCATTCTTTGAGCTACACATGGTTGTCCCAAAGGTGCTTTTTTTTCAAGAGGCAAGTGGACTTTCTGTTTTTTCTTTGACGTTTTGTTTCTCATCCAAGACGTTTTGCTTCTCCTCCAAGAAGCTTCTTCAGCTCTGACTGGACGGTGAGGAACGGAAGGATTTATACTCCTTGCAGACAGCTGGACATTTGCATGCTTTTAGAGGGCCGTTGGGGCCACTTGGAGGTTTGTCTGTGTCCTCAGGGTCACCTGAATGGTGCAAATAGGGGTGGAGCCTTCTTGGAGCTGCTGAAAAAGCACCTTTGGAACAACCATCACCTGAATGAGTGAGAATCTCCACAGACTACACAGGGTGCATTGTTTTTCAGGTCTTCCCCTCTCGGTCAACGCTGTAATCCAGCTATCCGCAACTTCCATCCAGGAAATTTCTGACGTCACACTAAGTTCAGCTAACAGAGTCAATGCTCAAGAACGATGGGAGTGATATCACTAAAGAATTTCAAGCATTTCATTTAATGCTCAAGATGCAATCCCTTCCTTCTCTTCCTTTCCAATTCTTTCCTCTTCTCTAGACCGCTCTGTAAGGCAAAAGGCTGCCTTGCTTGAAGACTGCAGGTTTTAATTACATCCAAATTTAATCAATAGATTCATTTACTGATGTTTGCTTTTTGCTGACTGCAATTCTAAACTGAGGCCTTCAAGGTACATCATGTTGTGTCACAGTTAAATCACTCTGAACAGTTAGCCAGCTGCTCATTTGGACTCATTCTGCTTCCTCCAATTATTTCATTTATTATCTTTAAATCTTTCAGGGCCTGCCCTTGATTAAGGAGGTAATTCCTCCTCCCATTTACACGGGAAAAGGAGGCAGAAAAACACAGGCAGTCCTCGACTTACGACTGCAATTGAGCCCAACATTTCCACTGCTAAACTAGACAGTTGTTAAATGAGGTCTCCTCCACTTTATGACCTTTCTTGTCACAGTTGTTAAGTGAATCACTGCAGTGGTTAAGCTAACCACACGGTTGTTAAGCGAATCGGGTTTCCTCATTGACTTCACTTATCAGATGGTCACAAAATGGGATCACGTGACTTCAGGACACCGCGACCATCGTAAATGCCAGTTGCTGAGTGTCTGGATTTTGATCACGTGACTGAGGGGGATGCTGCAACGGTCGTTAAGTGTATAAAAAACCCGGTCCCGAGTCACTTTTTCCAGTGCCCTTGTAACTTCGAACGGCCACTAAACAAACTGTTTGTTGTAAGTAGAGGACTGTCTGTACGTCAAACCATCCAAGGCCATTTGTGCTCAGAATTTCATTTACCACCAACTTACACCCATGGAACTCTACTGGAATGGCCCTTGCAGAAACTTAGCCAATTTTCCACCCTGGTTGGCTGCTAAGGAGAGCGAGGAAGGCAGAAGCCTCTAGGGCGAAATCATTCCATCGGCAGTCTCGCCAACTCTACCTACAAATACTCAGCAGGCCAATTTTCTGTTAAATCGGTGTTTAGGAAGACCTACTTAGCCATTCTCCCCCTCCCCAATCTGAAGAGAGCTGGAAGGGACCTTGGAGATCTTCTAGTCCAGCCCCTCCCCAGGTTGTTCTGCCCCAGCTACGGACCCCAAAGAACGCAGCACACACACAGTCCGTTCAAACCTTAGTTTACTAAATAAACCAGTCTTTTGCAACAATGCATTAACAGCCGCCAAGAATTCAAAGAATAATAACTGAAAGCTTACTATGGTTGGCAGATTGCCCAGAAGCAATTTGCAGGAAGCTGATAAGCAAGACAAGACACAAAGGTATGTGAACGAAGTTGTTCCCTGCAAATTGCTTCAGTCGACATTCCTCTTTAAATAGGCTAAGAGAGTGGCCAATTAGCCCCAAGCCTTACTCTCGAGGAGACCTCCTCCTGAGGAGCCACTCCTGCCTTTTGGTAGCTCTGTGCACCCGTGCATCGAGAAGAGGCTCCTCCTCTTCCTCCTCTTCACTTATAGGAGCTTCTGGAGGTGCTGAAGGCCCTGGCTGAATCCCCGCCTCTGGCACCACATCTTCTCCAGCCTCCCCATTGTCCGACTCGAGTGCCAGCTGCACAGGCTGCTGGCGCAGCACCACACCAGCCTCCTCGCTGTCTGAATCAGCTACTAACTGCACAGACTGCGTATGGGCCACAACACAGGTGATCGGTCTACCTGGTTTCCCAAAACCAAACCTGGGGCCTTGAGTCCTGTAGCCGAAGAGCCCATGTCCTGCTAATACTGATGCTGGCCCCCATCATTACTATGGGAGGGGGGGAAAGTTGCTTCTAATGAGCTGATTGTTTAAATTCCCCTGTTTGTTTGTAAAGCAAATTGAGACTGCCGTAGTTCGCAGCCCTGTGAGTTATTAATGCTGCTTCTTTCAGGCCTTGCGGTAATCATTCAATTGCAGCACATAATTTACCAGCCAGAATTAGATGAAATGTTTCAAGATGCTGGATATTTTGACTCCCAGTGTGTATATTTGTGTGTGTGTGTATAGTCAGCAATATTCTCCTTTTTTGTTAGAGAGGGAGAGGACGGAACTTTTAGGCAAATAGAAGCGAGTACTTTTTTAAAAAAAAAAAATCAAAACAAAAAGCTTATTTCGGGAACATGAATATTTATGTATTGCTTACATTTTCTTTTTAATGGAACGAGCAACTTATAAAACATGGCCAGTATTAAAAGTCAGAACTGCTGCACTCTCTGCTGCTGGGCGTATCACAATTGTGCAAGGAGAAACTTAAAAAAGAAAAGATTAGAAAAGAAAAACCCACCGTATTATTATCTGAGCTTAGTAGTAGTAGTAGGTAAATCTCGGGACTGTCGAGGAAGAACAGAAAGGATTTTTAAAGCGGGGAAAATAAAACATCGCTCCACACGACCTAAATAAGGAGGTACAACAAAGAGGGGTGATTTAGTTATTTTCAAAATATTAGGCAGAATTCAGTTTTCTTCCGCCGTTGCTATAACGTGGTTGAGTCTAACCTAGGAGAAAGCTCATTGCTGTACACTTTGTGTAGCACGCTTCTGAGCAAATGGACAGAAAATCAGATTTGAATTGTCAAATGTTTACCGAAGAATACACATGGCTCAAAGATAACAGCGTAACTTGCCTTATCTCAGTGTTTCTCAACCTTAGCAACTTTAACATAGCTGGCTGGGGAATTCTGGGAGTTGAAGTCCACACATCTTAAAGTTGCCAAGGTTGAGAAGCATTGACTTCTTTCATTACCATCAGCTTGTGAAGAAAAGAAGGGGGAAAACCCCCTATCACAACAATTTCTCACCTTTCATTTGGAGATTTATGGTTTTCAGAGCAAAGAGGAAGCACCGTGGATGCCCAACCTACAGACCTGGTCAATGATGCAGACAGAGATGCTGGTCAGGAGGGCAACAAGCTGGGTGAGCACAATGCTGCCAGGAGGTGTGCAGCACATTAAACCCCTGTCCAACAAGCATTAGGATTCCTGTGGGGTCCTTGGTGCTCTCTGTGCACGGTTGTTTTCTTGCAGACGTTTCATTGCCATACTAGGTAACATCATCAGTGCTAGAAGGGAGTGGGGTTGGTTCTCTGTTTATATACAAGTGGCTGGCCCTGTCAGTTTTGCTGGGAGAATTCTTGGTAGTTCCTTGATGAGGTTGTGATTTATTGTTTGATTGTTTTGATTGTTTGTCTGAGTTGGCAGCACAAGCTACTGTATATAAGCAGGGAACAAACCATTCTAGCACTGATGATGTTACTTAGCTGGGTCATGAAACGTCTGCAAGAAAACCACCAAGCTCAGAGAGCACCAAGGAGCCCACAATCCTCCTCCTCTCCACAAACTCTACTCCCTTCTAGCACTGATGATGTTACCTAGTTGGGTCATGAAATGTCTGCAAGAAAACCATCAAGCTCAGAGAGCACCAAGGAGCCCACAGTTCAACCCTAAGTTACAAATATTCACTTCTATTGGTATTAGAAATCCTACTCTTACTCAAGAAAAGCCAAACCATGGTGCCTAGTGCAACGAGAGGGAACGAGTAAATAGGATACAATGAAAAGAAAACAGGGTGACATCTCACCAACTTCCCTCTCCCTCAAGTAACTTAGAATCTCTGCCCATCAGGGCTTGTTCAGTAATTTCACGCTACAGCTCCCAACAATGTAAGCCGGGGATGGGGTGGGGGGAGGAGGAGGAGGAGGGTTTGGCAAAACGTCAGTTGTTTGCGAACAACCTGGCTAAACCCAAAATTGCTTTTAATCTCAGAGCTTGCTGTCTTGCAGGCATTTGTGGTCCTTAAAGCTCTCATCAGAATTTCCACGAGAAGCTGCTCTGTTTTGAAGGCCAGCGGGACAAACGGAGAAAACCTGGATAACCAGCTCACAGCGTCGATGTGGCCACTGCCTAAAGCTGCCAAGAGTAATGGCGGTTTAGATTGTAGCTTAAAAGCAAGGGAAGTGCGTAGACACTTCAAACTCAGAATCGCTTCAAAATTAAGCGGCGTGATACGCTTTCTTTACATGATCGAGTCTCCCCCCATGATCGGAGCATTAAGATGTTCTCTGCCCCCCCTCAGGCCAAATTCTCAATGGCCTGTGCTAGCTCAAGTTGAAAAAAAAAATCTTCCTTTTTAAATTACGCAAAAAAGCAGGAAATGCTGAAAGGCAGATTGGGATGGGATGGGGAAAACCGTCCTTTGATTAAAAGTGCTATTTTTAGGCCCAATTCCTGATTTATATAAATGGTGATTCTTACAGGCTTGGCAAAGCCTCCTTTAGAAGTGGTTTGTGGTCATTGTTCCTCAAACGAAACATACCTGTTCACTGTGTGGGTTGACTGAAAGGAGGTGGGGCCAGAATACAGGTAGTCCTCGACTTACAACAATTCATTTGGTGACCGTTCAAAGTTATAACGGCCGAGAAAAGTGACTTATGACCGTTTTTCACACTTAGGACCGTTGTAGCATCGCTGTGTTTGCATCATCAAAATTCGGATGCTTGGCAACTGACTCATATTTATGACTGTTGCAGTGTCCCGGGGTCACGTGATCCCCTTTTGCGACCTCCCGACAAACAAAGTCAAGGAGGAAGCCAGATTCACTTAATAACTGGGGCAAGAAAGGTCGTAAAATGGGGCTAAATTCACTTAACAAATGTTTCACTTAGCCACAGAAATGTTGGGCTCCAGTGTGGTTATAAGTCAAGGGCTATCTGTAGAGTATTATACAGAGATCTAGTACGTGGGTCTCCTTGGTGATACAAGTTCTTTGTTCGTGGCCCCAAATCCTTTCTAGTTGTGTAGGACTACAAACTACGGTTATTTCCAACCAAGGAAATCTGTCTGTGGGGGAAGCCAATTTAGTCACACACAACCACACGCAGTTCACGGAGAACTGGGCTTTCCAACTTTGAAGATGCCTGGGCTTCAATTCCCAGGATTCCCCAGCCAGTGCTGGCCAGTCAAACGCTATTTCCTTATCACTTAAACCCACCGTTCCTTGCTCTGTCTCCTGAACTGCTCTGAGTAGCTGAGTAGCTCCATCTTCTGTATTTCAGGTATTTGAAGACAGCTGTCATGTCTTGCGTTGCTTTCAACAACTGTGCTTCATAAAGCATTCTTCCCAGGTGCTTTATCATTTTGGCTGTTCTTTCCTCGACGTTCTGCCGTTTGTCAATGTGTTTCCGAAAATGCGATGCACAAAACTGGGCACAATAGTCTAGGCTGAGATCCATGTGCTGCGGAGAGGCATAGTCACTTCTCTGGATTCTGACATGAGGCTCTTCTTGATACAGCCTCTTAGCCTAAAAGGCTAGTAGAGGAAGTTACTTAAAAGGATAGACAGCTGGTCCGCGATATACAACCACGATGGAGTCCGCCTATCATGGCTGTTAAGTTGTAATGGTCGTAAATCAGGTCACCCACGTGAGCGACCTGATTTTAGGAGGGGATTTTTTCCCGGTGGCCGTTAAATGAATCCTGCAGTTATTAAGCAAACCAGCTATGGGGCTGGTTTTTGCCAAAAATCAGAAGTAAATGGGCCAAACAACCATGAAATGTGGTCGTTTGTCCCTGGGATGCTGCATATGGCGGGAAGCGCAGGTCAGTTATTGAGCCCCTGACATGCATTCATGAGGGTGCCGTGTGTGTGTGTGTGTGTGTGTGTGTGTGTGTGTGTGTGTGAGAGAGAGAGAGAGAGAGAGAGAGAGAGAGAGAGAGAGAGAGAGAGAGAGAGAGAGAGAGAGAGAGAGAGTGTGAGAGGGGGAGAGAGAGCTAGAGAGAGCTAGAGAGAGAGAGCTAAAGAGAGAGAGAGAGAATAGGAACGTTTTCCAAATCCAGGTTGTAAGTACCAGACTGAAAAGGACCGTCAGAACTTTGAACAGTTGTAAACAACCCGTCGTAAGTCTAGGATGACTTGTATGTTCCTAACGTTCCACAAGCTATAGCAATTCATTCTCGAGCAAGGGACAACACACCAAATATCAACCCTTCCAGAAACACGTATCAGAAAATAAGACAATTGTTGGGGGTGTGCAACATTTTGAATCTAAACTATCCCAAATTCTGTCTTGGGCTCCCCAAATGACTGAAACCGGCCATTTTGCATTTCTTTTGGGACCCAAAAACAGAATATTTGAAACCGGTTCAATGATGAAACATTTGGCATATCCTGAAACCGTAGCCATGACTCAAGCCAGTATAATGTAGCAGTTGGAGTGTTAAAATAGAGGTGAGAAGCCCCAAATTCGAATTTTCACTCTCTCTCTTGTCTATTTCAAAGTGTTTATGTGAAAGTGGGGGGAGGGAAAAGACAGAACCACGTGGACTGTTTGATCTCCAGGCAATAAAGGGGGAAAAAACATTAATTAATATTAGGTAGCAAGAGGAAAGTGACTCGAGCTAGCACCAGATCTATTTTAAGAATATCAAAGAGATACAATATTATTCCTCTCTCTTCTTTTCATTAACAACAGAAGGAACGCTTAGATGTAGTGGTAATCTGCGGCTTGGAACACAAGCCTGACATTACCTAAAATCTCTGCTCAGTGAACACAATCCACACACCCAACAAACAATCGTTTGCAAGTTTGAAACCGGCCCTGGGGAAACACTTCCTCTCGTGTCAATTTGATTTTTTCCCTCCGGGATTCCCTGATTATCTCCTCCACCGCTAAGCCTGGTTTCCCAACGGCAGCAGAATTGGGAAATTAGAATTTGCAGGTATTAAAGGACAGAACCCAGATAAAATGAAAGTTTGTTCCGTGCTGCTGACTCTCACGCTCCGATCCGGCCCCAATTTGCAAGCCATGGGTTGCAACGCACAATGTTGTTGTTTTTTAAATTTCCTCTGCACGAGCCCGGAAAGGAGGCAGGAACTGACCTGGGTGGCCATTTTGCCGTAATCGATCCATCGCAGGGTGGCGAAATTGGTGGATTCTGCACAGTTGAATCCGTGGTTGAACCCGGCGTGGTAGCCGTAAGGAAAAGTAATCATGAATTCTCCAGCTTCCTGGGTGATCTGGAAAGAGAGAAGGGAGAAATTTATGTTCCAAGAGGGCGGGAAGCAACGAGAACAAGGTTTAAGGTAAACAAAATTAGATGTTCAGTCACCCTGCTTTCAAAGAGACAATTTATACAAGAGAAATTCACAATATAAACAAATTATCTCTGCACACAGTCATATTGACAAGACTCGTGCTGTTGTTCAAGGAGTGCTTCATGTATCTTCCATATCGTCTACGTATCTCAGCAGAATACAGGATGGCAGAGTTCGAAGGGACCTTAGAGGTCTTCTAGTCCATCCCCCTGTCTAATACTGACTCCTATTTATGACGGTTGCCATGTCCCTGGGTTGCGTGATCACCATCTGCGACCTTCTGAGAAGCAGAGTCAATAGGGGAAGCCCGATTCACTTAACCACCGAGTGACTCACTTAATGACTGCAGGGATTCCCTTAACACCTGTGGCAAGAAAGGTCGTAAACGGGGGCAAAACTCACCTAACTGTCTTGCTGAGCAATGGAAACTTGGGGCTCAATTGTGGTTGTAAGTTGAGGACTAGTGGTCCTCCCACAATTTCCCTGTAAAAATGCAAGCTCCATTTTAAACTGTTAGGAAAAGACTGCGGAGAGCTCAACAACCGAGTAGCAAATTCAGTTACCATTAGGAGAGAAGCAACCCAGAACTAAGTAGAAATTTCCTGACAGTTAGAACAATTAATCTCCAACACAGGAGCTTCTAAAAAGAGACTGGACAACCATTTGTCTGTAATGGTATAGGATTTCCGGCTTGAGCAGGGGGCTGGACTAGAAGACCTCCAAAGTCCCTTCCAACTCTGCTATTCTGCATAAGTTCAGAAGAGAAGGACTAGGGGGGACATCACAGCAGTCGTCCAGTATTTGAGGGGCTGCCCCAAAGGAGAGGGGGTCAATCTGTAGTACCTGAAGGCAGGAGAAGAAGGAACGAATGGAAACTAACCAAGGAAAGAAACAACCTGGAATTAAGGAGAAATTTCCTGACAGCTAGAACAATTAACCAGTGGAACGACCTGCCACTAGAAGTTGTGGGTGCTCGAACACTGGAAGTTTTTAAAAAGAGACTGGGCAACCACTTGTCTGAAATGCCTTGGTAGTACAGTGGTTTAAAGCACCCAGTTATTAACATAGCTGTCTGCAATTACTGCAGGTTCGAATCCTACCAGGCTCAAGGTTGACTCAGCCTTCCATCCTTTCTAGGGTAGGTTAAATGAGGACCCAGTTTGTGGGGGCAATAAGCTGACTTTGTATAAATATACAAAAGGATGAAGGCTATTGCTTAACGCAGTGTAAGCCGCCCTGAGTCTCCGGAGAAGGGCGGCATATAAATCAAATTAAAAATAAAAATGGTATAGGGTTTCCTGCTTGAGCAGGGGGTTGGACTAGAAGACGTCCAAGGTCCCTTCCAACTCTGTTATTCTGTTTTAATCCACCCAACACCCAAACCCACATAAACCTCTTTGGATTCACAGATATATGAAGCCAAGGACTGACTAAGGTATACTAAGCTAAGGGAGAGGAGCAGAGAGGAGACTATCAACCCAATGTTAAAGAGAAGGGAACGGGCAGGTTTCTGAAAGCTTTGATTTTCAGCTTCCTTATCACCGCTAGCTGAAAAAGAATGAATTTATCTCTGCTGCTAGTGCTTTGAGTAAAATCCAAGGCATGCACACTCCAAATGTTGCTAACAAGCTCTACACAAAACTGAGCTACAGCAAATTCAAAATTTATCTGTGGGAAAAGACGATCAAAAAGTAGAGAAGCATTACAGCTTCTATCACATATAAAATCCTGTACATCAATACACTCTTCTTTAAGATTTCTTTATGCATTCCTCTCTTTCTCCCAAACATTTCCCCTCTCTTCATTTGGGTTTACCTGTGGGAGGGATCTAAATCCAAAATACCAAAGAGGAAATCAAGACTGAGACAAATATCCCGAGAATGAGATGAGAGAGAAAGGATGTCAAGAGCCAAGGCACCATTTACGACGACACTAAATTCACACATCATTTGAGAGCGGAAACCCATTTTTCTCATCACTGTAAATGTCACTGGATCGGAAATATATGGGAAAATGGGATTCTTATTTATTACGAGACTAGGCAAGCGAGGTTTAAAGTATTTAGCTTTGCAGACATTTTAGTGAATAAACAAATTTCTCATTAAGTTCTGTAGGCTGTAGTGGACACATACAAAGTTAGCATAACATAGAAAGGAATGAATGAAAGAATGAATGAATGAATGAGAGAAAAGAAAGAAAGAAAGAAAGAAAGAAAGAAAGAAAGAAAGAAAGAAAGAAAGAAAGAAAGAAAGAAGAAAGAGCCTGTAATACAATTCAAAAGAGCCTGTGGTACAGTGGACTAAAGCACTGTTATTAACATCTGCTGCTTGCAATTACTGCAAGTTCAAATCTCACCAGGCTCAAGGTTGATTCAGCCTTCCATCCTTTCAAAGGTAGGTGAAATGGGAAATGAGGACCCAGTTTGTGGGGGCAATAAGCTGACTTTGTATAAACATACAAAAGAATGAAGGCTATTGCTTAGCGCACTGTAAGCCGCCCTGAGTCTCCGGAGAAGGGCGGCATATAAATTAAAGTAAAAAAAGAAAAAAGAAAAAAAAAAGAAAGGATTTTCAAATTCCCTTGCAAAAGTGGGAATACCTTTGCGCTAATGCTTGTTCAATTTATCTGCATGCAAGTCCTCGACTTACAACTATTCGCTTAGTGACCATTCAAAGTTACAATGGCATTAAAAAAAGGGACTTATGACCATTTTTCAAAGTTACGACCATCCCCATGGTCACCTGATCAAAATTCAAATACTTGGCAACGGACTCCTGTTTATGACGGCTGCAGTGTCCTGGGCTCACATGATCCCCTTTTATGACCTTCCGACAAACAGAGTCAACGGAGAAGCTGGATTCACTTAACAACCGTGTTACTAACTTAACAACTGCAATAATTCACTTAACAAATGTGGCAAGAAAGGTCGTAAAATGGATTAAACCCCACTTAACAATTGTCTTGCTTAGCAACAGGAATTTTGGGTTCAATTGTGGTCATATGTCAAGGACTACCTACATACACACACACAAATCTTATGCATGGATGGATAAATATGTAAGAAACATTGTATGTGACATTAAACATGCGTGATCTAGGAAAGTGTTGTGTGGGCTTGGATACTGACAATGCTGATTGTTGGATGACAACCTGAATGATTTTATAGCAACACAAGACTTCATGATGAAAGGCGGCCAACTGATCTGAAAATTACAGTATCCAAGGGTGATTTTTGCAATGATGAAAAACTTAAAGCCAGCAGATGAATATATCATTGGAGGGTGTTCACCAAAGATGGGGAAATGAAATACATAAATTACCAGATGTGTGCAGACCACAAAGTAGCAGCAGTTGTGTGAGAAAGGAAAGTTTGGCTATGTACTAGAGCAGGGGTCTCCAACCGTGGCTCCTTTAAGACTTGTGGACTTCAACTCCCAGGATTTCCAGGGGAATTCTGGGAGTTGAAGTCCACAAGTCTTAAAGTGACCAAGGTTGGATACCCCTGGGTCAACACCACTGTCAGACAATCACACCAATGGTTATTTTCATCTCAAGTCCCAGAACGGATCCGTTCTAAAGCCACTCCTGTCAACAATGTCCCACCGATAAATAAAGTAGGAAAACGCTCCAGCTGATGGGGAGATCAGCAATAACTAAAGCCAACGCCCGCTGCCCCTCGCAAGGAAAGGCCCCAAATTTACTGACTTCTGCAAAGGCTTTGCAGGTTAAGTGGATAAATCAATAGGCGATTACAGAAATACACATTTTTAATTATGAAAAAAGCTGGACTATTGATCCGGGTTCTTTGGAGAAGTAAATACTCTTCAACAGATTTATAAATGCCCGGGTATTTGTCCTGTTTGAAGTTTGCCAGGAATTTCTACAAACGGATTTTTCCAGCATTTTGCGAGGAAAGATAAAAAAGTGGGGCAGCCTTACTCTTCTCCGATTGGAAGGTGGCCCTAAAATTGGTTCCTGCTTCAATTTAGCTTCCTAAGGTCAAAGCTCCTGTGTATTTTTTATAAACGACGCAAGATTCCACTAAGGGGAATCTTCCGTCGGTTCACAAAATGTGACAGCCTGCATAGTTCTGTGCATGTCTTGATTTGCACACATGTCCCATCTCTTGTGGGAACTGCACTGGTTGACAATTTGCTTCCAGGTTCAGCTCAAGGGTGATGGTTGTCACCTTTAAAGCCCTACGTGGCTTGGGGTCAGGTGATTTGAAGGACCATCTTTTCACAGTTACATCTACCTGATCCACTAGAGTGGGGAGGCAAGAGATGTTACGGGTCCCCTGTCTTAAGGAGGTCCACCTGGTAGGGCCATAAGAAAGGGCCTTGTCCATGGAGGCTCCCTCCACATGGAACATCATCCCTATGGAGATAAGACTGGAAATAAGATGTCATGGGTCCCTTGTCTTAAGGAGGTCCACCTGGCAGCACCAAGAACAAGGGCCTTCTCTGTGGTGGCTCCCTCCACATGGAGCATCATCCCTATGAAGATGTTCTGACCTGGCAAAAATTTCAGCATATTTGAAGGACCATACACAAGAAAGATACATATTGGAATGGAGAAGATGGATTGATTATATTCAAAATAAGTATCAGACAAGAAAATATAAAATAGTTTATGAATGAATGTTAAATTTCAGAAGTATTATCTTATCAATAGTGGAGTTAAGGTTTCGGGGGGGATTTGGCAGTTTAAGAATAGTTAGGTTAATTTAGCATATGATTATTAAACAGAAATACCCTGTATTTTGCTCTGGGAAGTCTGGGGGGGGGAGGGGGGGAGGGGGGGAAGGGGTGTGGGGGTGGTGGGGAGGGAATTGGGGGGGGATTTTTTCTTTGTAAAACTTTTCAATTAAAAAAAAAGGAAAAAAAAAAGATGTTCTGACCTAAGCTTCCCAAGAGCATAAAGCAGATTCCTTGTCCCGACAAAAAACCCTTTTTATTAAATTACTGTGAATTCTTCTCATTCACATCGAACAAAGTCTTTCAAGGGAGAATTTACACTCAAAGACCTTATCTGTCTTGGAGAGCTGCCAGGCCGATATCTTCAAAACTTGGCAAAGAGTCTCGGAGAGTCACGAACCAATTAAGTGAACTAATTGTCTCCTGCAAACTCCACTCCCCTTTCGCTCCTCTTTTATTCCCTCTTATTCCACCCATGGCCTTACTCCCAAGTTGACCCTTGTTCCTTAGCTGTTCCCTTCTCCTGGCAGCTCTGCGCATGCGCATACTGGGAACAGGCTCCAGCTGTTTGTCTGCCTCACTGATGTCTGACTCCAAAGGCAACTGATAACTGTCGGACGGCCCTGGCCCCATCTCTGCCTCTGACGCAGAGCCCTCATCAGAGCCTTCCCCAGACTCCAGGACTGGCCCATGTTCCTCCCCAACCTCCTCACTGTCTGAATCTGCTGCCAGCTCTGCTGGCCACTGGTGGGCCACAACAGAAGATAAGATTGGAAATTAGATATTATGGGTCCCCTATCTTAAGGCAGTCCACCTGGCAGCACCAAGGGCCTTCTCTGTGGTGACTCCCTCCCCATGGAACATCCTCCCTATGGTGGCAAGATTGGAAATAAGATGTTATGGGTCCCCTGTCTTAAGAAGGTCCACCTGGCAGCACCAAGAAGAAGGGCCTTCTTTGTGGTGGCTCCCTCTCCTCCTCTCGGCAGGGATGAGTGACCCCACCTTGATACTTGAAAGGACCTGAAGGTATGGTTTGGCCAATGAGCCTGGGGACCCTAGGGTAATACATAGGCCATCAAGTGGTTGTTTGACTACAGGTAGTCCTTGACTTAAAACACTTCATTGAGCAACTGTTCCAAGTTACAACGGCACTGAAAAAAAATGACCCGTGGCCATTTTTCACACGACCGTTGCAGCATCCTCATGGCCACATGATCCAAATTCGGGCGTGTGGCAACTGGCTCATATTTATGACGGTTGCAATGTTCCTGGGGGGGTCATGTGATCACTGTTGGCAACCTTCTGGCAAGCAAAGTCCACGGGGAAGAAGCCAGACTCACTTAACAATTGCAGTGATTCATTTAACGATGGTGACAAGAAAGGTGGTAAAATAGGGCAGAATTCACTTAACAACTGTCTCGCTTAGCAACAGAAATTTTGGGCTTCAGTTGGGGTTGTCAGTCGAGGACTACCTGTGTTGATGGAGGTTTATTGGGGTTTGTAGCTGGGTTTGGTTTCTGTAAGCCTTCCGAGTCACCATGGTCGAGTTGGGCGGCCATATAAATTTTCTTAGTAAATCATAAATTAACGTCCGATTTTCCCTCCACCAAAAAAGGGTCCAGATTTACCAACCTTCTGAGCCTGCTTCTCCACGTTTGATTTTCAAGTGAATTCTGTGACGGACTCAAAAAAAGGGATCTTTTTTGGGGTCTGATTTTCCTCACATTCTACCCAATGTTGCAGCTGACCAAAACTGACTGACTGTAACGAATCCAGTGTCAGGGGAGGGGGGGGGGGAGCAGCCCTACAGAAAAGCCCTAACCGAGAAAATGGAGCCTCCTTCTCTGGCGTGCGGGCGAGTCAAAGGAATCTTATTTTCATATTCTTCCCTGCTGTGAAGGGTCCTCCTTTCAAGACTGCTTAATGCCATTTACTCAGAGGACACAAAACACATCCTTTTATTTTTTTTTTATTTTTTTTTTTTGGTATTTTAAGGAGAGTGGAAGGACAGGCTGAAAGGAGGCAAGGAAGACAAAGGGGGAATTAGGCATATGAGAAAACCATTCAGAAATGCTTAGAGCATCGGGGACTAAAAGGGTTTTTCCTACTCAACTCTCCCTGACAGCTTTAATATGGAGACAGAATGATTTCTGGCTGTTTTTTTTTTTTTTTTTTAACAGCCATTCGGTGCCCTTCATCTTCCAGTCTACTTTTAAATAAGGCAGCTGCTGAAAGCACTGCATTAGCCGTTGATTTGCTATCAGGTCAATGTAAGGTTTTTATATTAAACTCTATGGCTCTAGACGACATGAGAAAAATAACATAAATCTATCAAGGCTTCGCGATCAGATCCCTCCTTATTTTTTCCCCATCATAGCGGGCAGATCCTGGTCGGGGTAACCAGTTGCTCTCCAGATGCTTTGGACTACGGAGCCCACTGGCTGGGCAGGATGGGCCTTACGCAGATGTAAGGGCTGCATTCAATTGAGAAGCACCACGGAGCCTTCCCCCTGGAGTGCTTTGCCCCAGAAAGGAAGGAATGTTACAAAAAAGAAGGAATATTTGTTATTTTGTAGGCTTGGGTAACTTATTTATATATATTCTACTATATTATTTTTTATAAACAATTCAAGGTATCAAACATACATAATAACCTTTCCTCCTATTTTTCCCACAACAACACTGTTGGGCTAAGGGAGGGGGACTGGTCCAAAGTCACCTAGCCAGCTTTCATGTCTAAGGCAGGACTAGAACTCACTGTCTCCTGGTGATTGGCACAAAGTCACCCAGCTGGCTTTCATGCCTAAGGGACTTTTTTTTTTTTTTTTAAATTTGATTTATATGCCGCCCTTCTCCGGAGACTCAGGACGGCTTACAATGCTCTAAGCAATAGCCTTCATTCTTTTGTATATTTATACAAAGTCAGCTTATTGCCCCCACAAACTGGGTCCTCAATTTACCTACCTTAGAAAGGATGGAAGGCTGAGTCAACCTTGAGCCTGGCGAGATTCGAACTTACAGTAATTGCAGGCAGCTGATGTTAATCACAATGCTTTTAGTCTGCTGAGCCACCAGGCCCATTCATGACTTGAACTCATTGTCTCCTGGTAATTGGCCCCAAATCACCCAGCTAGATTTCATGTCTAAGGCGGGACTAGAACTCACTGTCTCCTGGTGATTGGCCCAAAGTCACCCAGCTGGCTTTGATGCCTAACCCAGGACTAGAGCTCATAGTCTCCTAGTTTCTAGGCTAGCACCTTCACCACTAGACCCAAGTCGCTGTCTTATTACCTTATTATGAGCCATGGTGGCGCAGTGGTTAGAGTGCAGTACTGCAGCTATTTCAGCTGACTGCTAGTTCAGCAGATCAAATCTCACCGGCTCAAGGTTGACTCAGCCTTCCATCCTTCCGAGGAGGGTAAAATGAGGACCCAGATTGTTGGGGGCAATAAGGCTGACTCTGTAAACCGCTTAGAGAAGGCTGTAAAGCACTGTGAAGCGGTATATAAGTCTAAGTGCTATTATGGGACTACATTCCAGTTTATGAAAATCATTTATGTCTGTATAATTTTATTTACTGTACATGCTCCCTATTACATTTACACCTTTGTTAAAATGAGGCAGCCATTTTGAGTTGTTAAAATCTCATTGTTGCTTGCTATTTCAATCGACTGAATTTTATATTTTGTTGAGGTAAATGCTGTTTTGAAATGCTATTTTGTAAACCCCTCTGAAGAGGCGTTTGCTCAAAGGGCAGCCTCCTTGAAAAGAACAAGCAAACAGCCCAATCTGCAACTTGATTTCTCTGGCAGCTGCTGCTGCATAATATACAGTACAGAGTGTTCAACCAGAAAAAAAGGGACATCCAATAGGGCTGCTCTGTACAATTAGTCCCAAACAGGATTTTTTAAAATGAAATCATCATCACGTCCTCAGCATTACAGTTAGTCCTTGACTTACACTCATGATTGAGCCCAGAATTATAACTGTAAATCATGTTGGTGGTTAAAAAGCTCATCATGTGACCGATCCTATTTTGGGACATTTTTGTGAAGATCATTAATTGAACACGGTAGTTAAGTAAATGCCGCGGCCATTTATTGCGAATCCATTGTTTGCGATGGCTGGGTGGGTTTTTTTTTTGCCAAAAAAGGAAATAAATGCCAGTTTCCAGCAAAAAAAACCCCAACAACTTTATAAATATTGTATTATAACATTACAAACTGCAGTCACGTGACTGCAAGGTGCTAAGAATGGCTGTAAATGTTGCCTTGTTGCTGAGCACCCACATTATGTGCCCGGGAGGCGGGGGGGGGAGAGGGGGGACACGACGGACTTCAAATCCAGGTAGTAAGATACTTTGGCAGGATCTTATCCAATAGCTTTTTTCCCTCCTTCTAGGGCAGCAGATACGAAGACTGGAGCATTTGATTGGGTGGAAATCTTAATCACAAGAATGAAGTGAGCAATGTTACATCACACCCAAAGATGAAACAGATTCCTAATGACTGGGCAATGAAATCCACCCTATGGATGACACATAAGCTCATGTTGCTTGCCTTCCCCCCCACCCCAAAAAAAAAATCTGACCCACAATGTAAATTCTTGAAAACCTCAGCATTGGTGCAAAGGCCCCTCACATCAATCAAAAGCTAACCAAGGAGCAACACAAGCCAAGCCCTCCCAAACATATTAAGTCAACCAAAAGATGTAGCAGCCCCAGAAGGAAAAACAGGAGTCACTATGTAACCGTCACAATGTAAGACAAACAGGCAGAAGACTAGCATCCCTGAATAGCAGTCAGAAAACACAATCAAAGTACCTTAATTGCACATGGGGACAGACTCTTCACCATAACTGAGAAAGAGTCAGCATCCCAGACCAAGCTATGTCTAAAAATTCTAGAGAATTACTCGGATAAATCAGCCATCGATAGACACATAGAGATAAACAATATCTACACACCATTCAAAAGAGAAGGTCAAAAAGCCAAAGAGGAAACAAAATAACCCAAACACCTCCCTGCCAGCAATCAGCACCCAGATAAGCAAAGATTAATACCAAGGTAATACTAGACCAACAATCAAGCAGTAAAGAGCCTTGGTAGTACAGTGGTTTAAGGCATCCTGTTATTAAGCTGGTTATTAAGACCAGCTGCCTGCAATTACTGCAGGGTTCGAATCTCGCCAAGGCTCAAGGTTGACTCAGCCTTCCATCCTTTTTAAGGTAGGTAAATTGAGGACCAGTTGTGGGGGCAATAAGCTGACTTTGTATAAATATACAAAAGGATGAAGGCTATTGCTTAGCGCATTGTCAGCCACCCTGAGTCTCCGGAGAAGGGCAGCATATAAATCAAATTAAAAAAACAAACAAAAAAAAACAATACCCCAATCAAGGAACTACCAACTCAGACAAACAATAGTAAATAGTAAACAGCAACTACTCAAGGAACCACCAAGAAAGCTTTCCACAACACTGACAGGGCAACCACTATATATAAATAAAAACTAAATTCCACTCCCTTCTAACACTGATGATGTTACCTAGTTGGGTCAGGAAACGCCTCCAAGAAAACAACCAAGCTCAGAGAGCGCACCTATGACCCCACACTCCTCCTCTCTGCAAACCCCACTCTCTCCTAGCACTGATGACATTATCTAGTTGGGTAATGAAACATCTGCAAGAAAACCACTAAACTCAGAGAGCACCAAAGACCCCTCATTTCAACACCGAGCTATGAATATTTTTTTGGGGGGGGAGGAACAATAAAAAGTGCTGCGTTTAGCACATGTGCTTTGTCTCCCTCCTCTGCCCTTTTCGCCTTATTCTTCCACGTAAATATGTTCCTCCGACATTGATAATTAACCCATGGATGGAAAGGTGAAACCAGAGTGACCAGATTGAGTTATGCGTTGGGGGGCGGGGAGTCACAACGGTTTAATTCAGATGCCGGATCTCTTCCCGAGCCACCTGTACGAACAGCCTGCGCTGAGTCCCCCCGAAACCAGAGTTTTCCCGCATTCCATCTGCTCGCCCAGCTGGAGGCTTGGCGTTGAACCAAGCCGCCATTTGCATATTTGCAAAACTGGGATGGGAAGTTCATTATTCAGGTAGTTGAGCGAGCCCCTAGCTTCGAAAACTCTTGGTGCAGGACGTGCTTTTACATAATAGAGAGATTTCAACCCCCCCCCCAAGCATAAGGTTTGGTTTACAATAACAAAGTCAAGATGTAGAAATGTGTACCTGGAGATACGGTTATATTTAGCACATTTGTGTCTCGTTGCCAAAGCTTGAAACTTAGTTCTCAATGAGATGAGACAGACAGCAATAGCACTTACTCTTATATACTGCTTCACGGTGCTTTACAGCCCTCTCTTAAGCGGTTTACGAAGTCAGCCTTTTGCCCCCAACAATCTGGGTCCTCATTTTACCGACCTCAGAAGGATGGAAGGCTGAGTCAACCTTGAGCCGGTCAGAATCAAACTGCTGACAGTGGGCAGAGTTAGCCTGCAATACTGCATTCCAACCACTGCGCCACCAGAGCCTTTCCTTCCTTCCTTCCTTCCTTCCTTCCTTCCTTCCTTCCTTCCTTCCCTCCCTCCCTCCCTCCCTCCCTCCCTCTTAGCAATACCACTTCACAGTGCTTTCCATCCCTCTCTAAGTGGTTTACAGAGTCAGCCTGTTGCCCCCAACAATCTGGGTCCTCATTTTACCCATCTCAGAAGGATGGACGGCTGAGTCAACCTTGAGCCGGTCAGGATCGAACTCCTGGCAGTGGGCAGTCAGCCTGCAATACTGCATTCCAACTACTGCGCCACCACGGTCGTCCTTCCTTCCTTCCTTCCTTCCTTCCTTCCTTCCTTCCTTCCTTCCTTCCTTCCCTCCCTCCCTCCCTCTTAGCAATACCACTTCACAGTGCTTTCCAGCCCTCTCCAAGTGGTTTACAGAGTCAGCCTGTTGCCCCCAACAATCTGGGTCCTCATTTTACCCACCTCAAAAGGATGGAAGGCTGAGTCAACCGTGAGCCGGTAAGGTCAAACTGCTGGCAGTGGGCAGAGTTAGCCTGCAATACTGCACTCTAACCACCATGCCACCATCATTTAAACCAGAGTTCCCCAACCTTTCTGGGTTGGCAGCCCCTAGCGGGGGCTGGGAGAGGGCATAGAGAAAGAGAGGATGGTTTTGTGGGACGGGCAAGCGGATGTGTGTGTGCATGTGCAATTACCTGTTGCTCATGCGAGTGGGGTGCGAGCGCCCCAACACTTGCACGAGTGAAGCCCCGCCCAAGAGCCCGCAAGAGTGGGGCCGTGAGCACCTGCAACGCTCACATGGCCCCGTTGCGAACAGGCTGTGGCCCACAGGTTGGGGGATCCCCGATTTAAACCACGGCTGTCCAACCTTGGCAACTTTGAAGACTTGTGGACTTCAACTTGCAGCGTTCTGGGATCATGTGATCACCATCTGCAACCTTCCAACCAGCTTCCAACAAACAGTCAATGGGCAAACCATGCGATTCGGTTAACGACCATGTAACTTACTTAATGCCTGTGGTAAAAAGGTTGTAACACCGGGTGTAATCACACAATGTCTTGCTTAACGAACAAATACTCCGGTCCCTATTGTGGGTGTAAGTCGAGGACTACTGTAGTGGCCCCTGTTTCTATTGCAATTTGACCCCAGCGTCCCAGAGGTTTCACTGTTCAGCTTCCTCCCTTGGAGAGGGCAACGTTTGAAGGATCGGCAGAAGGTTTCCTGGAAACAGTCTGGGTACCTACCCGGTCAAAAGGGATGCTGTATTTTTTCAAGATGGAAGGTGAAATGAGGGTCATCTTGTGTCGCAGGAAGGCATCGCATCCCTGAGAACTCCCAGGAAAAAATCCTACAAAAGGAGGGGGGGAAAAAACAAGTTAAGTATCACCAGGTCTCAAGAAATACCTGCAATCCAACAAAAATAAAGTTGCGAATGATCTCAAGGTTATCATTTTTCTAACATGCGCAAGTTGTGAAAAGTGCATCACAAAGAGGTTCCTAGATCAGACAGGGCCTTGCCCGCTTCAAAACCAGGCAAGCATTTCACTCTCTAAACCAGGGCTCTCCAACCTTGGCAACTTTTAAGCCTGGCGGACTTCAACTTTGCTGACTAGGGAATTCTGGGAGTTGAAGTCCGCCATGTTTAAAGTTGCCAAGGTTGGAGACCCCTGCTCTAAACTGCTCAGAGGCCAAATTAACTAGAATTTTAAAAATGTTATATGTACTATTTTTATATTTTAACATTTTATTGTGGACCACCCAGACTCCATGTTCGAGGCAGATGGGTGGTTCAGAAATGTAATAAAGAAGGAAAAAAACAAAAACAAATACATACATGCATGCTAACATACATACATACATGGTAAGGATAAAGTCAGCAAGCAGAGTCCATGAGTGAGTGCAATGGATCTGTATATCTCTGCTTGGGGTATTGCCCAGGATAGGAAAACCTGTTGGGAGACAGACTAGTCCACATCTACAGAAACAGCCCATGATGTGAACATGCAGCTTCTCACAAAGTATCAAGAGTTGGAAACTGGGAGAATCATAACCTTCTTTGCTTCTTTGTCAGAAAGATTAGGTTATCAAAGAAGAGGTGACAATCAATTTTTTTTAAACGAACGCTAGTTGGCTTCTTATATCCGTGTAGATTTTCTCAATGTTCACAACCAAGAAGAGATTAAGCATCTTATCAAGTGTGTGCATATATGTGAAGGAGAGAGAGAGGGAGGGAGGGAGGGAGAGAAAGGGAGAAGGGGAGAGAGAGATGAGAGAGAGGGACAGGGAAAAGGAAAGAAGGAGGGGGAGAGAGAGATGGAGAGGTCAGAGAGGGACGGGGAGAAGGAGAGATGAAGAGAAAGGGTTGGGGAGACGGAGAGAGGGAAGAGGACAGAGAGAGGGAGAGATGGGAGAGAGAGAAAGGGAGAAGGAGAGGGAGGGAGAAGGAGACAGGGACAGAGAGAAAGGGACAGAGGAGGGGAGGGAGAGGGAGACAGAGATGGAGGGAGAGAAAGGGAGAAGCAGAGAGGGAGGGAGAGGGAGACAGAGATGGAGGGAGAGAAAGGGAGAAGCAGAGAGGGAGGGAGAGGGAGAAGGAGACAGAGACAGAGAGAAAGGGAGACAGAGATGGAGGGAAAGAAAGGGAGAAGCAGAGAGGGAGGGAGAGGGAGGGAGAAGGAGATAGGGACAGAGAGAAAGGGACAGAGAGGGGAGAGGGAGAGGGAGACAGAGATGGAGGGAGAGAAAGGGAGAAGCAGAGAGGGAGACAGGAACAGAAAGAAAGGGACAAAGGAGGGGAGGGAGAGGGAGACAGATGGAGGGAGAGAAAGGGAGAAGCAGAGAGGGAGGGAGAAGGAGAGAGGGACAGAGGAGGGAGAGGGAGACAGAGATGGAGGGAGAGAAAGGGAGAAGGAGAGGGAGGGAGAAGGAGAGAGGGACAGAGGAGGGGAGGGAGAGGGAGACAGAGATGGAGGGAGAGAAAGGGAGAAGGAGAGGGAGGGAGAAGGAGAGAGGGACAGAGGAGGGAGAGGGAGACAGAGATGGAGGGAGAGAAAGGGAGAAGGAGAGGGAGGGAGAAGGAGAGAGGGACAGAGGAGGGGAGGGAGAGGGAGACAGAGATGGAGGGAGAGAAAGGGAGAAGGAGAGGGAGGGAGAAGGAGACAGGGACAGAAAGAAAGGGACAGAGGAAGGGAGGGGAGGGAGAGGGAGAGGGAGAGAAAGAGTACAAAGGCCATACACACACACGGCTTTAGACTTATAGCCTTCAGCATCCAGGACTAATAAAAAAGCCCTCCTTTATTGACTGCAAAGACCCTCTCAAAGACCAGCTTCTCTAAGCAACTGAAAGTTCTTGCCTATTGCTAGTTTTATACTAATAAAGTCACAAGCAGAAAGTGCGTATTTCTCTCGCCTCCGCACAACCTGTCCATTCCCACAGATTCCGGTAAAAAGGAAAGCTTCCTCTGGCTCGTCAGACTCAAGAACAATTCTTTTCCTTTGGAAAAGAGTGCAGGTGGTTTATTTAGGATGGTCGCAGTTCCCCCTCGGGGGTCACGTGATCCCCTTTTGCGACCTTCTGACAAGCAAAGTCAATGGGGAAGCCTGATTCACTTATCGACCGGGTTACTGACTTAACAACTACAGTTGTTGTCTATGGCAGGGGCCTCCAACCTTGGCAACTTTAAGACTTGTGGACTTCAACTCCCAGAGTTCCTCAGCCAGCTTTGCTGGCTGAGGAACTCTGGGAGTTGATGTCCACAAGTCTTAAAGTTGCCAAGGTTGGAGGCCCCTGGTCTTTGGAGATTCTCAGTCATCCAGGTCATGGTTACCCCAAAAGGTGCTTCTTAAAACTTTCACGACTCTCTCAAAGGATGCAAATGACCAGCGGTCTGCAAGGAATATCAATCCTTCCATTTCCCCTCCATCCAATCAGAGCTGAGGAAGCTTCTTGGATGAGAAGCGAAACCTCTTCAAAGAAAAACACACGACAGTTGAAAAAGCACCTCTGGGACATATTGCAGTGATTCGCTTAGCAACGGTGGGGCCAACGGAGCAAAACTCACGTCGTCATTGATTTGCTCATCAGCAGAAATGTTGAGCTCCATTGGGGTCGTAAGTCAAGGACTACCCGTGCGCAACTTTTGCAGCACAGAAATGCCGTTGCCACACTTGGCAGCTCTTTTTAAGTTACACATGTACCTTTATTATAAATTTAACTCAACACCAGTGAAGCTTGTCCTACACTGCAGATAAAAAGTTAGGAGTTAGGGCAGCTTGTGGACCAAAACGCAAGTACAACGTAGAAATATTTTAATGAGCCCCTCTAATGAAATAAAGTGCTTAATAAAAGCCAGGGCCAGCGTATGTTGAAATGTGTTAAAAGGCACTCTGTTCGTCACGCAATGTATGGGGTTGAAACCTGGACCGTTCTTGCAAAAAAAAGAAAAAGAAAATTTCCTTGCTCAATCAAGCAAACTCCTTTTGCCAACATTTTCATTATTACGGCAGCCGTGTGCCATGCAAATGAATTACAAGAAGCCAAACAAGCGAGTTTCACTGCAGCCCTGGTGTTATTTCTTCGCTATCCTTCTGCGTTTGTCGAGGTCTATGGAAATGAAATGCTTTTCACGCTGATGATAAGGCAGGCAAGCGGCCAAAACCCAGCCTTAGCTCTTCATGCTGAACGCAGAAAAGGATTTAAAAAAAAAAAAAAATTCTATTGTGCAGGACACAACAAATTTGCTTTGAATCGCACAATCGGGCAAAAAGTTGGGGCATTGGCTGTTAAAGGGAGGACTTCTTTCCCTTTTGCCCTAGCCCTTGACTCCCTCGATAAGGGGAAACCAGTCAAAGGTTTATCATCCCTACAGTTCTCTCCCTCCTGAATCAACCGCCTCAACAAACCCACAAACGGATCGCAAATGTATAGTAGACTCTCCCACTTGGGATTCTTCAGCTAGAAACTCTGTGGAGGCCATGAGCCTTTTGAGAGGACCACTAGGGCTCTGGACATCATTTTCATAGAATCATAGGGCTGTGTTGTGGCCTGCCAGATTCAGACAGTGAGGAGGTTGGGGAGGAACATGGGCCAGTCCTGGAGTCTGAGGAAGGCTCTGATGAGGGCTCTACATCGGAGGCAGAGATGGGGCCAGGGCCGTCTGACAGGTATCAGCTACCTTTGGAATCAGACATCAGTGAGGCAGAAGAACAGCTGGATCCTGTTCCCAGTGTGCGCATGCGCAGAGCTGCCAGGAGAAGGGGACAGCTAAGGAACAAGGGTCGACTCAGGAGTAAAGCCACAGGTGGACGGTGAATGGCCCCTCCCGGAGGGAATAAAAGAGGAACGAAGGGGAGGGGAGTTCATTTGGGTGAAGATCTGTTCCTGCATTCTTACCAAGTATTGTCGGTTACAGTGTGGAGTCTGAAAGATATCAGCCTGGCCACTCTCCAAGCCTGATAAAGGTCAGTAATGGTGAACTATCTTGAAAGACTGTGGGAGAGGAAAGACTTTGCTGGAGAGGAATTCACTGTCAGTTAAATAAAAGGGGTTTATCAGGATGAGGACTCGGCTTCATGCTGCTGGGGAAGCCTAGGTCAGAACAGGCTGGAAGGGACCTCAGAGGTCTTCTAATACAACCCCCTGCCCAGTGGTGGGCTGCAACCGGTTCTGTGAGCGCGTAAGTGTTCCTAATGCGCTTGCGCGCAACATTCAAGATACAGTAATTTGAAGCTCAGCTGCTTACTTTCTAAGGCAGCCCCAAGCAGGAGAAGAGCGGAGGCACAGAAATCAGCTGTGCCGTGCAAATCAGCTGAGCCAAAGAGAAGGAAATATAGGACAGGATAGGGGTGAGCGGGTGGGCGGGGCCAGCTGATGGTCAGAACTACCGGTTCGCTAGGAACCTGTCCAAACCGGCAGCAGCCCACCACTGCCTCTGCCCAAGGCAGGAATCTTTATACCATCCCAAACAAATAGCTGTCCAATCTTTTCTTGAAACTCTCCAGTGATGGAGGACAGCTACTGGAGACAAGTCCTTCCACTAATTCTAAATGCTCACAGTCAGGAGATTCCTTCTTAGTTCTAGATTGCTTCTCTCCTTGATTAGTTTCCATCTGTTACTTCTTGTCCTGCCTTCTGGTGCTCTTCTCTGTGACAGTTCATAAATTTGAGTCAGTTGCCAAGCGTCCGAAGGTAAATCACATGGCCATGGCGATGTTACAATGGTCGTAAGTATGAAAAATGGTGATTAGTTGCTTTTTTCAGTGCCATTGTAACTTTGAACGGTCACTAAATGAAGTGTTGTAAGTCAAGGACTACCTGTACTGGAAGACTGCTACCACTTTATCCCAGTGTCCTTCTCTTCGTTAGACTAGACATGCCCAGTTTCTACAGTTTTTTCATTGTATGTTTTAGCCTGCAGACCCTTAAGCATCTATGTGGCTTTTCTCTCTCCTCTTTCTAGGGTCTCAAACATCGAACTTTGCTAGATCAGAAGATAGCAAAGATGGTCCTTCACTCTGACCTGGCAGGAAAGCTCTAGTATTTTTCATGGGATATGATAAGACAGACCACAATTCTGTTTGAGACGGTGAAAATTCCCTCCCACATTCATGTTACTTTGAGTTGTTGTCATAGGAGAGCTGTGCGAATCCACGGTGACAAAAGTTATTAGAAAAAGTGCATCTGGGGGGACCCTCAAAAGTTAAAAACATCAGAAACAGAAGAAGCAGCTTTTTTGAAGGCACCGTCTGCACGCCCCACTATAGAGCTCAGCGCTCACAAAAGCTTTTGCCTTTCAATCAAACCTCTTAAATCGGAAAAGGTGTTACCGGATTCCTGATTTTTAATCTGGTATGTCAATCTTATCATTCCATGTGCTACAGCCACGTTGCATTCGGCATACAATCTGGCTTTTTTCTGCCTCTTCTAATCAGATGCTTTGCTGGCTTCACTTTTCCAAGAGGAACCGCATGTTCCAAATCTTAAAAGATTATTTTATCTTTCTTTTCAGTGTTTCCCCTCCTTGTGGACGATGCTCTGCAGTGGGGTATGCAGGCAGTGGCTTCTGAAAAGCCCAACAGCCCAACGGAGCTTGCCGCTCCTTCTGATGTATTTTTAACCCTTGTTAAACCACCCAGATTCTCCGCTGTCAAAGTGGACGACCGCAGAAACTGAAGAAATGAGAAAACATGTGGTAGAACATCAGGAAGAGGACATGCATCACCTTCCAGATTCTCCTTGTGCAAAGGAAAAAAAAAACCCTGCCCGTTATATGAATGCTTTTGATCTTATCGTTCAGGAAAAATTTGATTTATTCCCCATGGATCCTTCAATTCGAGGGTTTGATGTGGAGACTTATCAAAAAGGAATTCCATAGCACAATAGGTTCTTCCAGTTGCTGTGGAACAGGTGTTCTTGACGTATCTGCATTCTTACTTTTTTTTTCTTTCCTTTTTAATCTCTTCACTTTAAATGATTATGTAGCATTGACCGGGACTGCTAGAGGTGAGAGAATTATAAGTCAAGGCTCCTGTAAAGTACCCGCTGGGGAATGTTTTCTTTAATAGGATTTTCCTTCCCACTCAAAAATATTATAAATAAAAAAAGCAGGGTCTCATTAGATGCTGTGTCGAAGTCAAGCTAACGCCAAGGCAGAATTAACTCATTTGGGATTCAAGCAGCTGCCAAAGATACATACTGACTTTCTGACCAAGTGTTCAAGCTAGTACGGAGCAGCGTAGACAGGTTATTAAAAAAGGAGAAGGAAGGCTCAATTTTATTTGAGGTGGAGGGGGGAAAGCCTACAGATGGGCCCTATGCAACAAAATGAATTTTAATATGGAGAAAAGCTAAGTTTTACATTTAGGTAGGAAAAATAAAAGTATAGATTAGGCGAGACCTGGCTCAAAAACAGTCACTGTGAGAGGGACCTTGGAGTCCTGGTGGACGATCACTTGAATATGAGCCAGCCGTGTGCAACAGCTGCCAAAAAAGCTAAAACAATCCTGGGTTGTATAAACAGAAGCATAGAATCAAGATCACATAAAGCATTAGTACCGCTTTATAAAACCCTAGTAAGGCCACACCTGGAAGAGTGCAACCAATTTTGGTGACTGTACTACAAAAAAGATGTTGAGACTTTGGAAAAAGTTTAGAGAAGAGCAACTAAGAAGATCAAAGGCCTGAAGATTAAACATATGAAGAATATAAAGAGCCTTGGTGGCGCAGCAGACTAAAGCGCTGTTAAGTAACACCAGCTGCCTGCAATTACTGCAAGTTCAAATCTCACCAGGCTCAAGGTTGACTCAGCCTTCCATCCTTTCGAGGTAGGTAAAATGAGGACCTGGATTGTGGGGGCAATAAGCTGACTTTGTATAAAAAAGAACACCGCTTGGAGGGGGGCAAAAAAAGCCCTACTAAGCAGGTATATACAAAAGTATGAAGGCTATTGCTTAACGCATTGTAAGCCGCCCTGAGACTCCGGAGAAGGGTGGCATATAAATCGAACCAATAAATAAATAAATAAACCAAACATATGAAGAATGGTTTGGCTGGTCTAAAGAAAAGAAGAATTAGGGGTGACATGATAGCAAAACCCCTCATGTTTGATAGCAAACATGAGGGGCTGCCACAAAGAGAGGGGTCAATCTATTTTCCAAAGCACCGGAAGGCAGGACAAGAAGCAATGGATGGAAACTAATCAAAGGAGAGAAGCAACCTAGAACTAAGGAGAAATTTCCTGACAGTGAGAACAATTAACCAGTGGAACAGCTTGCCACCAGAAGCTATGGATGCTCCAACACTGGAGGTTTTTAAGCCAAGACTGGACAGCCATTTGTCTGGAATGGTATAGGGCAGTGATGGCTAACCTTTTTGCCATCGCATGCCAGGAGAGGGGGGGCGGGGGGGAGGGTCGCGCATGCACACGCAACCCCACCCACCCCCACTCCTGGCACATGATGGCCTGGTAGGCCCGTTTTTCTTTCTTACCTGATTCCAGGTCCTTTCTATGGATCTGGGAAGGTCGAAAACAGCCTTTCCCACTCCCTTGGAGGCCCTACGGAGGCTGAAAGGGCCCATTTCCCAACTCTCGGTGGGACAGGAAGTGATGTTTTTTGCTGTCCCCAGCCTCCAGAACCTCTCTAGGAGTCTCTAGGAGCCTCTCTAGGAGTCTGTAGGAGCCTCTCTAGGGTCTCTGGAGGCTGGGGACAGAAAAAAACGTCACTTCCTGTCCCACCGGGAGTCGGGAAATGGCCCTTTCAGCCTCCGTAGGGCCTCCAAGGGAGAGGGAAAGGCTGTTTTCGTCCTTCCCAGATAAATAGAGAGGATCTGGAGCCAGGTAAGAAAGAAAAACGGGCCTTCCCCACCCCCTCAGGCCTCCAGAGGCAGGAAACAGCCTGTTTCCCTACTTCTGGTGGGCCCAGAAGGCCTGAAAATCAGCTGTCCGGCGCTCGAATGCGCCCCAGAGCTGAGCTGGCGTGCCCACTAATATGGCTCCGCGTGCCACCTGTGGCACGCGTGCCATAGGTTCGCCATCACGGGTATAGAGTGAATTGGGCTAGAAAACCTCCGAGGTCCCTTCCAGCTCTGTTATCCTGATTTTTCAAGGTTTCTACTCAATATGCTATCAACTATTCAGATCCAGAAGTGTGGGTAAAAGTAGGGTGAGGAAGAGAGGGAGTGGACTTGGAGGGGGGGGGGAGAGACACGGGAGAAAGCTTACAAAAATAAAATATAATTCCAAGCCTTGAACAACAAAACATTAATCGATGTTACGTGATGGAGGGTTTGGGTTGTTTTTTTAAAGTGCAAAGAATTACTGGCTTCTGGCAACTTTTCCCCCCTGTACTAAAAGCATTTCAATTAGACTTATGAGTGCCTGCCACCCAGTTCACCGTCCTCCTCTGCAGTTCCTCTTTTTAATGCACAGTTTAAGTGGCTCTCATTAAAGCTCCTAATAAAGGAGCGCATTTTAAGTGATTAGCACCAATAACGTGGCAACCCATTAACGCTTCCCTCCACGGGTTCCGCCACCCTCCCAGTGTGCCCATTTAGAGCTCAGCTATTCATTTTGCGCATTACTCCCAAGCTTATGCTACGTTCTGAGCATCTTTGCAGCATGGGGCGAAGTGTGGGGTTAATGTTAGGTTCGGTTTCTCCCAGACAGTGCCACACACCATATCTTCTAAAACTTCCAACTGCAGCAGGGGAATTTATTATGAAGATCGAAATGTAGAAGCTACTGTGGTAAACAGACTTTAAGGTGAATTCATCCTTATAAAAACTGTGGGCAACACCAAGCACATAACACAGCCATTCTCCCTTCTCCTCTCTCTCTTCAGTTTCACGTTTGCATTAGTTGATCAACCTTTAGAATACAAAGGGAAATTCAAAAAAGGAATAGAAAACTAGAAGGATGTAATATGGTGTAAGGAGGGAAACAGATGGGGACTGCAGCCAAGAAATTAAAAGACGCTTGCTCCTGGGGAGAAAAGCTATGGCAAATCTAGACAGCATACTAAAAAGCAGAGACATCACCTTGCCAACAAAAGTGCGTATAGTCAAGGCGATGGTTTTCCCAGTTGCAATGGATGGCTGTGAAAGTTGGACCATAAGGAAGGCTGAGCGCCGAAGAATGGAGGCCTTTGAACCCTGGTGCTGGAGAAGACTCCTGCGAGTCCCTTGGACTGCAAGGTGATCCAACCGGTCAGCCCTACAGGAGATCAACCCTGACTGCTCTTTAGAAGACCAGATCCTGAAGAGGAAACTCAAATACTTTGGCCACCAAATGAGAAGGAAGGACTCCCTGGAGAAGAGCCTAATGCTGGGAAAGATTGAGGGCAAAAGAAGAAGGGGACGGCAGAGAACGAGGTGGCTGGATGGAGTCACTGAAGCAGTCGGCGTGAGCTTAAATGGACTCCAGAGGATGGTAGAGGACAGGAAGGCCTGGAGGAACGTTGTCCATGGGGTCGTGATGGTTGGATACAACTTCGCAACTAACAACAACAAAAGAGGGAAAAGGAAAGAAAAAGGCACCAACTTCTAACTCTCTTTAGCACAAAAGGTAACAACATTACAACCTCAACCTTTTACGTACGTACTAGCCATTTATGTAACAACAAACCTATCTAATTAGCAAAAACAAAATCGAAGTTTCATATATTTTTTTCATTGCAAGTACAAAATCTGGAAGAAATTTCCAAACAGAAACAAAGTTAAATATAATCTCTTCTTTGGATAAAAGAATCCATTTGACCATCTCTGCTTCTCTGTGCTATGGGGAATAATAATTAAGATCAAAATATAGAAGAGAAAGAGAAAGAGAGAAAGAATTCTTTATTGGCCAAGTGTGATTGAACACACAAGGAATTTGTCTTGGTGCATACCCTCTCGGAGTACATAAAAGAAAAAATACATTCATCAAGAATCATAAGGTACAACACTTAATGATAGCCATAGGGAAACAGTCAATATAAATCTTAAGGATATCAGCAACAAGGTTACAGTCATACAGTCATAAGTGGAAGGAGATGGGTGGTGGGAATGATGAGATTAATAGTAATGCAGACTTAGTGAATAGTTTGAGAGTGTTGAGGGAATTAGTTGTTTAGCAGAGTGATGGCATGGGGGAAAAAACTGTCCTTGTGTCTAGTTGTTCTGGTGTGCAGTGCTCTATAGCGTCGTTTTGAGGGTAGGAGTTGAAAGAGTTTATGTCCAGGATGCGAAGGGTCTGTAAATATTTTCAAGCCACTGCGGTAAACAGGCTTTAACGTTAATTCATCCTTACAACTGTGAGCAACACAAGCGCATAATGCAGCCATCTCCCTTCTCCTATCTCACAGTCTTATTTGGAGCATTGATAGTTTTGGAGAGAGCAGGATCCATTCTCGTACAATTTAGTTCAAATTCTCTCTCTCTGCTGACTTGAGGTATAAAGACCAGTGGCTACAGACACGTATAGATGTTAAATCTATGGAATCGAATTAGCAATTTGTTGCTGTTGTCACAAGCAGAGCTGGGAGGCTAGGATAAGACCGGCTTCTGAAAATACGGCACTTAATTCTTAAGGAAATTACTACGTTCTCAATTGTCCTTAAAAATCAAAATTGGGATTTAGCAGAATTAGGAGCTCACCTACGTCTTCTGAAATAAGAGAGTACATTTTCAATCTTCTGGGTTTGTTTCTTTGTTTTTTAACATCCCATGTAACATCTGTAACATTAATTAATTCGATATAGTGCAATCCTGGTTTTGCCAGCTAACTCATTACCAAGGGGAAAAGCTTAAGTGCATCTCAGATGGATGTGAGACATATATCAGGCGATCCAGATTAATGTGGCTTAGTCAGCAATTTCCAGGTATAAAAATATAGAAAGCCAAGTGGCAGTAAACACCACTCTTGTTTTTAATGAAAAGGAGGACTAGGGGAGTGACATGGTAGCAGCCTTTCAATATTTGAGGGGTTGTCGGAGAGAAGAGGGGATCAACCTATTCTCCATAAGTCACTTTTTTCAGTGCGGTTGTAACTTTGAATGGTCACTAAATGAACTGTTGTAAGTCGAGGACTACCTGTATTCCTGTTTGGGATGGGAAAGGGTTTGGTCAAGTGAGTTAGGTTTGAAGCGGGTTTGTAGAACTGGATATATCGGTGCTGGGTTCAGCCTGTAAAATCTTCAAAATTGAAACTCTGGAAAGGGTGCGGAGAAGAGCAACAAAGATGATTAGGAGACTAGAGGCTAAAATAGTATGAAGAACGGTTGCAGGAACTGGGTATGTCTAGTTTAATGAAAAGAAAGACTTGGGGTGACAAGATAGCAGTGTTCCAATATTTGAGGGGCTGCCACAAAGAAAAGGGGGGTCAAGCTATTCTCCAAAGCCCCTGAGGGCAGGACAAGAAGCAATGGATGGAAACTAAGCAAGGAGAGAAGCAACCTAGAACTAAGGAGAAATTTCCTGACAGTAAAAACAATTAAACCAGTGGAACAACTTGCTTCCAGAAGTTGTGGTTGCCCCATCATGGGAGGCTTTAAGGAAGTGAGTGGACAATCATGTGTCTGAAAGGGTATGGGGTTTCTTGTCTGATCAGAAGGTTGGACTCGAAGACCTCCAAGGCCCCTTCAAACTCTGTTATTCTGTTTTTGTGGGCGCAGAGGACAAGAGCTTTGATCTGACCTACCAAGGGGTTTCTAAGGATCCTCGCCAACAATCAGGTATGGAGACAGAGCTATGATCACCTTACTTGGGAGGAGTGCTGCTACTGAGGTGTTGTTCAAGAAGAACTGTGGGGTCTTTGGTGCTCTCTGAGCTTGATGGTTTTCTTACAGACGTTTCATGCTCCAAGCAGGTTACATCATCAGTGCTAGAAGGGAGTGGGGTTTTGTCTCTTTCCCTTGTGCGTGGTGGTGGTTCCTTGATTAGGCTGTTTAAGTAAAACGTATATCAAACCCTACTCCCTTCCAGCACTTGATGGCATTATCTAGTTGGGTTATGAAGAGGGGTTGGCTTCAGATCCTTTAGCAAAAGATTCACTGCCCCATTGCTGGGTGGGCGTGGCCATGGTGGGCATGGCCTAGTCGATCGCCTGCACCACAGCAGAGGGGGCTCTTTTTCACCCTCCCCAGGCTCTGGAGGCTTTCCTTGAGCCTCTGGGAGGCTCTGGGAGGGCAAAAACTGCTTCCCCCAGGAGGCCAGAGCCTCTATGGAGGCCGGAGGGGTGGGCGTGGCCAGCCAGGGGTGACATTTGGGCATTTGCCGAATCCCGGCAATCCTTGGCTAGAGGACTGCCTGAACACTGCCAAACCCCCAGGAGTTCATCCCTGGTTATGAAACATCTGCAAGACAACAACCAAGCTCAGGACGCACCAAGGACCTCACAGTTCAATCCTGAGCTACAAACATTCTCTTCTATGAAAGGACTCATGATCACACCAAGAATCAAATTATTCTTTTTTTTTCCCCCCCAAATACAACACATTCATCCAGATGGAACAGCTAAGAGCAAAACTACGTATCTGGACCAAATCATTACAATACAGTATTAACTTCCAAAAACAAAAGGGGGGTGGGCAGCAGAAGAAATAATATCCCATAGATTCAGTTTAACACAGACTTCCAAATTGTATTTTGAAACACAACGTAGGTCTACATCTTCTTATGGGCAATCGGGATTGATGGAGGTTTTTGTGCTGGCGGAAATGGCAGTTTTTGTAAAAGCTTGACATATGACCAAGAGAAAATGGTATGAATAAAAAAAATTGGTTTGCGACTCTCATTTTCCAGTCGCTGGTTTTCAATATGTTATTTCTATTTTGTGCAATGTCGCCAGAGGGAATGGCTTCCTAAGAGACGGGCGTGATGCTTTCCTTCATCCGGACACCTCATGTATTTTTTCTATTTATTTGACATTGAAGGGGCAACCCAATAACTAACTGCCTGCCTTTTTATTGTTCATTCCCTCCCCCACCCCCACCACCCTAATAGTCAGTTAGGTAAGAGTCAAGAGTCAAGAATCAAGCTTCACCCTTGGTCTGTATCCCACGGGTACTGAAAATCAAGAAGGGAAAATGCAGTTGAATAGAATAGAATAACAGAGTTGGAAGGGACCTTGGAGGTCTTCTAGTCCAGCCTCCTGCTTAGGCAGGAAACCATACACCACTTCAGACAAATGGCTGTCCAATCTCTTCTTTAAAACTTCCAGTGTTGGAGCATTCACAATTTCTGGTGGCAAGGAGTCCCACTGGTTAATTGTTCTAACTGCCAGGAAATTTCTCCTTAGTTCTAGGGTTGCTTCTCTCCTTGATTAGGAGAGTTGTTTAGTGAACACGTATTATGGGTAGTCTTTGACTTACAACAGTTCATTTAGTGACCGTTCATAGTTACAACGGCACTGAAAAAAGTGACTTTTATTATTTTTTTTTATTTAAATTTATATACCGCCCTTCTCCTGGTGGACTCAGGGCGGTGCACAGCCAAGTAAAAAACATCCAATACAAAAGTTAAAAATTTAAAAGAATTATATCCTTTGGCTGAAAAATTAAGAACCTTACGACTAAAACCCATTAAACAATTAAAAATCGAATATCTCAAAAACGGGGGGGGGGGGGGGGTTCACGCCAGCCCTGCTTGATGGAAGAGAAAAGTTTTTAGGGCGCGGCGAAAAGCCCGGAGATCTGATATCCTCCGTATCTCCGGGGGCAAATCGTTCCAGAGGGCAGGTGCTGCCACAGAGAAGGCCCTCCCTCTGGGGCTCGCCAGCCGACACTGCCTGTCTGACGGCACCCTGAGGAGTCCCTCTCTGTGGGAGCGTACTGGCCGGTGGGAGGCTATTGGCGGCAGAAGGCGGTCCCGCAAATACCCAGGTCCGATGCCATGGAGCGCTTTAAAGGTGGTAACCAGTACCTTGAAGCACACCCGGAAGTCCACCGGGAGCCAATGTAGCTCACGCAGGAGAGGTGTCACATGGGAATGCCCTCTCGCTCCCATAATCCCCCGCGCAGCCGCATTTTGCACCAGCTGGAGCCTCCGGGTGCACCTCAAGGGGAGCCCCATGTAGAGAGCATTGCAGTAGTCCAGGCGGGAAGTGACGAGTGCCTGAGTGACTGTGCGTAAGGAGTCCCGACCCAGAAAGGGACGCAACTGGCGAATCAGGCGAACCTGATGAAAAGCCCCCCTGGCCACGGCCGTCATATGCTCTTCTAAAGACAGCCGTGCATCCAGGAGGACACCCAAGTTGCGAGCCCTCTCCGTGGGGGCCAATAACTCGCCCCCAATAAGTGACTTATGATCACTTTTCACACTTACGATCGTTGCAGCATCCCCGTGGTCACGTGATTAGAATCCAGACTCTTGGCAACCGGTTCATATTTATGGCGGTCGCAGTGACCTTCTGACAAGCAAAATCAATGGGGAAGCCAGATTCACTCAATAACCGTGTTGGTAACTTAACAACCACAGTTAACAACTGTAGCGAGAAAGGTGGTAAAAATGAGTCAAAAATCACTTAACTGTCTCGCTTAGCAATGGAAATTTTGGGCTCAACTGTAGTCGCAAGTCGAGGACTACCTGTAGTTAATAGCCATTCTGTTTAGGCCAAGCTGAAGTGATAGTCTTAAACATTGTAAATGGCCCTGGGCAGGGGTGAAATGATCCCGGTTTGGACTGGATCGCCCGATCCAGTAGCAATGGCAGCAGGTGGTTCAGAGAACCGGTAGCAAAAATCCCTCCACCCCCCCCCATGCCCAGCTGAGCCGCGCTATCATCAGAGGCTTTTTTTTTTTTTTTTTTTACTTTTAAAAGCATTTTTTCTTCGGCCGAAAAAATGCTTTTAAAAGTTTTTTTAAAAAGCCAGGCAACTCAGCTGGGATCATCAGAGCCTTTTAAAAGCATCTTTCTACAACATCTTCGGCCAAAGAGATTGTAAAAAAATGCTTTTAAAAGTTTTTTTTTTAAAAGTTGGCCACGCCCACCCAGTCACATTACCCCCCCAAGCCACGCCCACAGAACCGGTAGTAACAATTTTTACATTTTACCACTGGCCCTGGGCCTCATTACGTAAACAAGAAGCTTCCATTGAGGTTTATATTATAAAAATATGGCATAAGCTCTTTTAAGTGAGCCTTCTGCTATTTCTCCTTGGCGCTCACTTTATCTTGATTATTTTGAAGAATAGAGAAGTCAGGTGTAATAGAACAGCTACTCAGAGTTATATTCTTAACGACAGTTAAAAAGGCAAAAGGGCACTAAGACAAAAGTCTATGCGTGACGGAAGAAAATTGAAACCTATTGAATTTAAGACAGATAAATTATCGTCCTTTTGATAGAAGCACTTCACTCGTAAGTAAATTTTTCACAGGCAAAAGTTCAGCATTGCTCCCAGTAAAAATACTGTGTATTAAACCAACCTTTTGGGCACCAGGGACTGGTTCCATGGAAAAACTGTTTTTCACGGAACCGGCTTCATCTGGGCATGTGCGATAGCGTGTGAAACTATTCCCTCCTCTGGTCCATGGAAAAATTGTTTTCCACTGACCAGGGAGAATGGTTTTTATGTGTTGGCAGGATTAGCAAAATGCTTTAAACCAGTCATTCCTAACATTTCCTTCACCGCAGAACCTCTTTAAATAACTTTTGTGGTCACGGACCCCCAGGTCTTAACTGAAGATTTAAATCATAACATTTCTTCAAACCTTCGCAGACCCCGTGACAATGGCTGCACCTCACACAGAAGCGATCACAATCGTCATATATAGCTTCATGCGTATTCTCAGCTTATGTAGCATCAAGACTTGTGTAACATTATTGATTCATTTGCCCCCAAATTAGTCCTTGAGCAGGCACGGAATCAATCCCTTTGATGTACGTAATAATCTTACCTTTGGCCAGTCTTTCCAGCCTCTTGCCGTGTTCTGGAGGTATAGCATACCTGGCAAAGGAAAGAAAAGCTCATCAGAAAAATTAAGCCTAGAATTTCTGCTCCCAAATCGATTCATTAAGAATCTGTTGGCAGACGCTGGTTCTTTGCCCTTCACAACCCACCAGCCAGGAGTTTTCCCCTATCAAAACATCTCCTCCCTTCTGTAATCATTATTTCAAACATGAATAACAGAATAACAGCGTTGGGAGGGACCTTGGAGGCCTTCCCAACGCTGCATTGTAAGCCGCCCTGAGTCTTCGGAGGAGGGCGGCATATACATTGAACAAATAAATAAACAAACAAACAAACAAACAAACAAACAAACAAACAAACCCCCTGCCCAAGCAGGAAACCCTACACCATCTGTCCAGTCTCTTCTTAACAATCTCTAGTGTTGGAGCACCCACAGTTTCTGGAGGCAACTCATTCTACTGATTAATTGTTCTAACTGTTAGGAAATTTGTCCTTATTTTGAGGTTGCTTCTCTCTTTGAATAGTTTCCATCCGTTGCTTCGTGTCCTGCCTTCTGGTCCTTTGGAGAATAGGTTGACCCCCTCTTCTTTGTGGCAGCCCCTGAGATATTTGAACACAAGAGCCTGCAGTTATCTTAAACACCACAGGATCATGGAAGATTAACCTCTCGTTCTGAGTCCCACTTTCCCAAATAAAGAACAAAGAAAGAGAAGGTGGTGGCTAAACTGTTAAAGCAGTGTGAAAACATTCTGCCATTGAATATATCAGCTCAGAAAAGCCCGTTTCAGGGTAAAGAAAGTCCATTTTGGACACTCTGAAGTCTATTCTTTTATTTCCTCTTGAAAGTCCCAGATGAAGGGAAGAAACACAGAAGTAGGTTCCAACATGTGTTTATCCCACATACACGTCAATGAGTTTATCCTATATAAATGTTTTAAATAAATAAAATTCTCTTTGGATCCATCCTCCTGAGGAAGACTGGACATGATGAGTGATGAAAACACAGTCCAACAGAATTTGGAAAACTTATGTATGGTGATCACTGCCCCCTGTAGAAACTATCACCCAAACTTTGATCACATGACTGGGAGGGGGACTACAACAGCCAAAACTTTGAAGACCAGTTGTAACTACTATCCATTCAGCAGCACTGTAATTTTGAATGGTCGCTGAACAAACTGTTATTAAGCAAGGACTATCTGTGCACAAATGGGCTTTCCTTATCAAGCTCCTGTGTATGTGGGGGTGGGGGGTGGGGTGCCTGGGGCTCTTTGAGTTTGGTTATTTTCTTGCAGACGTTTCACTCCCAAACTAGGTAATATCATCAGATACAATCAAGTTCAGAAAACACCAAGAACTCCGCAGTCTCCTCCTCTTCCTCCTCCTCTCTCCACAAACCCTCCTCCCTTGTAGCACTATTTTACATATGAGCTTGGTGGTGCTTTGGATCAGTGCTAGAAGGGAATGTGGGGTTCGCTCTGTTTATATACATATGGCTTGTCTTGATGATGTTACATAGTTGGGCAGTGAAACTCTGAAACTCAGAAAGCACCACGGACGACCTCCTCCTCCCTCTCTTCCTCCTCTCCTCCTTTCTTCCTCCTCCTCCCTCTCTCTCTTCTTTCTCCTCCTCCCTCTCCTCCCTCTCTTCCTCCTCCCCTTTCTTCCTCCTCCTCCCTCTCTCTCTTCTTTCTCCTCCTCCCTCTCTTCCTCCTCCCCTCCTTTCTTCCTCCTCCTCCCTCTCTTTCTCTCTTCTTTCTCCTCCTCCCTCTCCTCCCTCTCTTCCTCCTCCCCTCCTTTCTTCCTCCTCCTCCCTCTCTTTCTCTTCTTTCTCCTCCTCCCTCTCTTCCTCCTCCCCTCCTTTCTTCCTCCTCCTCCCTCTCCTTTTTCCTCTCTTCCTCCTCCCCTCCTTCTTTCTTCCTACTCCTCCCTCTCTTTCTCTCTTCTTTCTCTTCCTTTCCTCCTCCCTCTCGTCTGTTGTGGCCGCCCAGAGGCCAGTGGATCTGGCAGCAGATTCGGACAGTGAAGAGGTCAGCTGCCTTTGGAATCGGACATCAGTGAGGCAGAAGAACAGCTGGATCCTGTTCAAAGTGTGCGCATGCGCAGAGCTGCCAGGAGAAGGGGACAGCTAAGGAACAAGGGTCGACTCAGGAGTAAAGCCACAGATGGATGGTGAATGGCCCCTCCCATAGGGAATAAAGAGGAGCGAAGGGGAGGGGAGTTCATTTGGGTGAAGATCTGTTCCTGCATTCTTACCAAGTATTGTCGGTTACAGTGTGGAGTCTGAAAGATATCAGCCTGGCCACTCTCCAAGCCTGATAAAGGTCAGTAATGATGAACTATCTTGAAAGACTGTGGGAGAGGAAAGACTTTGCTGGAGAGGAATTCACTGTCAGTTAAATAAAAGGGGTTTATCAGGATGAGGACTCGGCTTCATGCTGCTGGGAAAGCCTAGATCAGAACATCCTCCTCTCTTCCTCTTCCTCCCTTTTCCACTTCCTCTCCTCAAACCCCACTCTCTTCTAGCACTGGTGACGTTACCCAGTTGGTTCCTGAAACTGTTGGATGCTTATCCTACGGTTGGGTAGGTAATATATAGAAAACTATGTTCTTTAACTTTAACTGCTACAAGATGACTAATCGGCTGTGCTAAGCAGACATAAGAGAAGGCGGGAAGTTCATTCACTTCTGCTCCTGCTATTAGAAAGTTGAACTGCTGAAAGGAACTGTGTCTGTGTTACTGAAGAGAACTGGAATTGTAAGCAAACTATGTTTTTGTGTTGAACCGTGATTATTTGAAGAAGTGTTATCTTTGTTTTGAGAAGCCAAGTTTGTTTTTTTTTACTGCAAGTAAAGACTGTTTATTTTTCTTTAAACGTTCAGAGTCTGTGAGTATCTGTGTGTTTTGCTAAGCAATGTATCTATTCGCTGTCTGGTCCGTTGCACCACTTTGCAGAGGGCAGTTTTACCCTCAACAGAAACATCTGCAAGAAGACGACTAAGCTCAGAGAGCACCAAGGACCCCACAGCTCCACCCTGAGCTACAAATATTCTCCTCAATCGGTACGTTCCTGTGTTTCCCATAGGAGAAGCCTCTTTCACTGGCAGCTACAAAGCCTCCTGAAACTAAGTTTTAAAAAAAGGAAGATATATCCCAAACTTTCTATAGATCAAAGTGGTGTTTTTCCTCTGAAGTCATCAGCAAGCTCATGCTCTAATGTTAAGTGGGCGAGCCAGAAAGAAAATATGGACAGAAAGGAGCGCTGGGACATTACCTTTAACTTCTCTCTTGTTTTGCTTGCCTTGAATTTTAATTTTCTAAAGCCCTTTTTCACTAACGTAACACAAATAAAACAATGAATAAATTAGTCCAGATCCAAGCGCATCTTCCGGTGGATTAGTAAGAAATGAGCTATCCTATTTCTTCTGGGAATGTGTTGAAAGTTTGAGGCGCATTCACTGTTAGGAGGCAGTCAACGATGAATGCCATTCTTTGGATTACGATGCTATTTTTACTTAATTACCGCCTGTAATTGGGAGTTAGAAAGATAAGATTAATTGAATTGTGAGGCTGTTGAAGTTAATATTGTTGGAACGTGGCTGCCCTGTTATCATAGTTTGCAGAAGTGCCTAACTGAATTCTAGAGAGATGGCCCACGGAATTAGTATGGAGCGGCTTGGATAGGCAGTCAGAAAACTGCATTAATTGAGTTTAAAAATCAGGAAAGGGGGGGGGGGGGAATGCAGTTTTGCCAGTCATGGTAAAGAGCCACCAGCATACACTTGCTCAGAAAGGGGGGGGGCACTTATTACTTTTTTTAAAATTAAGAAGAGAAAATGAACTGTGAGGTCCTTGGTACTCTCTGAGCTTGTTTTCTTGCAGATGTTTCATTACTCTACCAAGGTAACATCATCAGTGCTAGAAGGAAGTGGGGTTTGTGGAGAGGGAGAGGGGGAGGAGGAGTAGTAGACTATGGGGTCCTTGGTGCTCGTTTAACTTCTTGCAGGCATCTCATTATCCAACTAGGTAACATCATCAGTGCTAGAAGGGAGTGGGGTTTGTGGGGGGGGGAGGAGGAGGAGGAGGAGGAGGAGGAGGAGGAGACGATGACTATGGGGTCCTTGGTGCTCTCTGAGCTTGTTTTCTTGCAGACCTTTCATTATCCTAGCTACCGGTAGGTAACATCATCAGTGCTAGTCCTGATAAATTGTGTGTGTGTGTGTTTGTGTTTGTGTGTTGTGTAGAGCCTAAGGACACCCACTGATCCAACAACCACGGCAATTAATTCTGTAAGGTACTATAATATATTAATTTTGGTTTACAAAGGCAGGATGGCTTAAGAGAAATAATTGTTGGGTTCTCTGGTGCTGTCTGAGCTTGGTTGTTTTCTTGCAGACGTTTCATAGCCTGACTAGGTAACATCATCAGTGTTAGTAGGGAGTGGGGTTCTCTGTTTATATACAAATGGCTTCCCTGTCAGTGTTGTTGAAAGTGTTCTTGGGGGTTCCTTGATTAGGCTGTTGCTTAATGTTTGACAGTATACCAAACCCCGCTCCCTTCTAGCACTGATGTGGTTACCTAGTAGGGTCATGAAATGTCTGCAAGGAAACAACCAACCTTAGAGAGGATCAAGGACCCCACAGTTCAATCGTGAGCTACAAATATTCTTGTCTCTTGAGAGAAATAAAGCTCCAAGCCTGGCGAGCAGCTTTGTGACCCAAGTCAGGAAACTAATCAATTTAGGCCGTCCTCAACTTACAACCATTGGTTTAGTGACCAATAGAAGTTACCATGGCACTAAAAAAAAGTGATTTATGACTGTTTTTCACATTTCACCGTTGCGGCATCCCTGTGGTCACATGATCAAAATGCAGACGCTTGGCAACTGATTCGTATTTATGACGGTTGCAATTGTCCTGGGATAGCAACAGCACTTATATACCACTTTACAATGCTTTACAGCCGTCTTTAAGCGGTTTACAGAATCAGCTTATAGCCCCCAACAATCCTGGTCCTCATTTTACTGACCTCAGAAGGACGGAAGGCTGAGTCAAACATGAGCCTGGAGAGAATCGATCTGCCAAAATGCAGGCAGCCGGCCGTCAGCCGAAGGAGCCTGCAGTACTGCACTCTAACCACTGGGCCACCGCGGCTCATGTGATTCCCCCTTTTGCAACCCTCTGAGAAGCAAAGTCAACGGGGAAGCCAGATTCACTTAACAACCGTGCTCCTAACTCAACAACTGCAGCCATTCACTTAACATGGCAAGGACGGTCGTGAAATGGGGCAAGACTCGCTTAACCAATTTATTTTTATTTTATTTATTTTATTTATTTACTGTCTCACTTATCAACATAAATTTTGGGCTTAATTGTGGTCATAAGCCGAGGACTCTTTGCAATTTACATTCCAATGTTATGGTAAATGCTGGATGATTAGACAAAATCTAGGCTGCCTGTTTAGGCCCCCCAGAAATCCTTCACTGAAGTGCTGCCTCCAAACTCCCCCCCCCCCCGTCCCACAATGATATCTTGACATCTCACTAATTCTGCCCCAAACAAGCCAGCATTTTATACACCCTGGGACCAACTCTCATCTCTGCAGCGCTTGTTCTTCTTACATCTTGCCAAACACTTAACTGAAGCATTTTGGCTCGTCTGCACCGGAAGAGACAGCTACAACCGGTTGCCTTCGGAGGGAAAAAGTCAAAATGTCAAGGAAGATCAAACTGTTCACTCATTAACCTCAAGGAGAGGTGTCAAAACAAGAGAGATGTTCAAATACCCAGAAATATTCTTTCTGCCAGTCTGTCTGAAATTCCCCCGTGTTTGGAGGGGAGGGAGAGAGAGAAAAAAAGAGGTTTATGAAGGCAGTAGAGTTAACACAGATATTTTCTCTTTTTTGTTAAAAGGAGGAGACACATAAAATAATTATCAAACCTCCCGGCCTTATGTTGCTAAAAGCTTAAGGGAAATGGGCACTTGCAATTTTCCAAGACAAAAAACAAATATTTAGACATAATCCTGAAAAGGGAAAGCAAAGAATAGCTACAGAACTCAGAAATTGGTGTAAACATGTGGATGCCCTGATGGAAATGGGGAGGGCAGTTATATTACATGAACTGCACATATGCACTAGAAAATCAGGATGTACATTTTTAGATTAAAAACCAACTCGAGTTTCATTCCTGGTGAGCGTGAGGAACAGTCCATATGCTTTTCTTGGCACAAATGCAGACATAATTTTATCTTTCTTTCTTTTTAAAAAAAATTCCAGTCTAATCTAGATGTAGGAATATCTGATGATCTGATGATCTCCTATCCAAGTGCTAATACTGCATATTTTCTCTTTGGGTAATTAGTCAAGTGTCCTAGATGTTGCCAGCTATCCGATTTTTTAATATAAATTTGATTGCTGGTTTGATTGTGTTGCTGCTTCTGTGGGGCGAAGGGGGAAGTGGGGTTGATCGGTTTTTACTACATGGTGGGTTTTTTAAATTTTGTAAGTCGCCTGGAGTCACCTGTGTGCAAGTTGGGCAGATACATACATTTAATAAATAAAAATAAATTTGAGTGTGTAGACATACATAAAAAAACACATACACACATACACACACATTCCTACTTACATATACATCATTCTTTTGCACTTTGATGCCTGTGGTTTCTATGGCACCCATGACACAGGGTCAGTATTGAGTTTTATTCATTTATATTCTGCCTTTATTATTTTTACAAATATGCATATACATATTTGTATATGCATATACAGCAAACATATCCAACCTTCCTCCTCCTCTTTTCTGCCCGACAACAACCCTGTAAGGTGGGTTGCGCTGAGAGAGAGGAACTGGCCCAAAGTCACCCACCCAGCATTCACAGCTAATGCGAGAGTAGAACTCACTGTCTTCTGGTGATTGGCCCAAAATCACCCAGCCGGCTTTCATGTCTAAGGCAGGACTAGAACTCATCATCCCATGGTGATTGGCCCAAAGACACCCAGCTGCCTTTTATGGCCAAGGCAGAACTAGACTTCACCATCTTGTGACTAGCCCAAAGTCACCCAGCCGGCTTTCATATCTAAGGCGGGACTAGAACTCACCGTCTCCTGGTGATTGGCCCAAAATCACCCAGCCGGCTTTCATATCTAAGGCGGGACTAGAGCTCACCGTCTCCTGGTGATTGGCCCAAAGTCACCCAGCCGGCTTTCATATCTAAGGCGGGACTAGAGCTCACCGTCTCCTGGTGATTGGCCCAAAGTCACCCAGCCGGCTTTCATATCTAAGGCGGGACTAGAGCTCACCGTCTCCTGGTGATTGGCCCAAAGTCACCCAGCCGGCTTTCATATCTAAGGCGGGACTAGAGCTCACCATCTCCTGGTGATTGGCCCAAAATCACCCAGCCGGCTTTCATATCTAAGGCGGGGACTAGAGCTCACCGTCTCCTGGTGATTGGCCCAAAGTCACCCAGCCGGCTTTCATATCTAAGGCGGGGACTAGAGCTCACCGTCTCCTGGTGATTGGCCCAAAGTCACCCAGCCGGCTTTCATATCTAAGGCGGGACTAGAGCTCACCATCTCCTGGTGATTGGCCCAAAGTCACCCAGCCGGCTTTCATATCTAAGGCGGGACTAGAGCTCACCGTCTCCTGGTGATTGGCCCAAAGTCACCCAGCCGGCTTTCATATCTAAGGGCGGGACTAGAGCTCACCGTCTCCTGGTGATTGGCCCCAAAGTCACCCAGCCGGCTTTTCATATCTAAGGCGGGACTAGAGCTCACCGTCTCCTGGTGATTGGCCCAAAGTCACCCAGCCGGCTTTCATATCTAAGGCGGGGACTAGAGCTCACCGTCTCCTGGTGATTGGCCCAAAGTCACCCAGCCGGCTTTCATATCTAAGGCGGGGACTAGAGCTCACCGTCTCCTGGTGATTGGGCCCAAAGTCACCCAGCCGGCTTTCATATCTAAGGCGGGGACTAGAGCTCACCATCTCCTGGTGATTGGCCCAAATCACCCAGCCGGCTTTCATATCTAAGGCGGGGACTAGAGCTCACCGTCTCCTGGTGATTGGCCCAAAGTCACCCAGCCGGCTTTCATATCTAAGGTGGGACTAGAGCTCACCGTCTCCTGGTGATTGGCCCAAAGTCACCCAGCCGGCTTTCATATCTAAGGCGGGGACTAGAGCTCACCATCTCCTGGTGATTGGCCCAAAGTCACCCAGCCGGCTTTCATATCTAAGGCGGGGACTAGAGCTCACCGTCTCCTGGTGATTGGCCCAAAGTGACCCAGCCGGCTTTCATATCTAAGGCGGGACTAGAGCTCACCCTCTCCTGGTGATTGGCCCAAAGTCATCCAGCCAGCTTTCATGCTTAAAGGCGGGGGACTAGTATTCACTGTCTCATGGTGACTGGCCCAAAATCACCCTGTTGGTTTTCATGGCAAAGGTAGGACTTGAACTCACCGTTTCCCACTTTCTAGCCTGATGTCTCTTAACCACTAGACAAAACTGTCTCTTCTATAGGTTTTCCTGCATTTCTCTTCTGACAGACAGCAGTGGAGAGAATGTTAATAAGAATGTAAGGATTCTGGAGAAAATCTTGGATCCAATCAAAGCGAAAACTGATCCCTGGGATTGATCAGTGATTTCAGCAGAGCGATTGCAATACAGGGATTCCCTCCCCCCCCTCCCCCAAGGAAAGACTCTCCTATTCATTTCAAGAAACTGAACCATCTGCCTGCTTCAAATAAGATGCTTACTTAACCAGACTTTTCCACTAAGTGAAATATTTTCTCAACACTTAAAAGAAAAAAAAGGGGTGGAAAAAAAGCATACAAGCAGACGTCCCTTTGAAGAATAAGTGAATTTTCTTGAAGCTACATGAGTCGAGCCAGCCAAGCTGTTAAGACTTCTATCTATAACTGGGTACCCATCTATTATCATTAACTCGCAGAGCTAGCTCCGGGCTGTTGTTGTTCCCAATCCAGCTTCTACCTTATCATTCGAGGGCAGTTTTTTTTTTTTTTTTTTTGGTATTTAATCATTTGCCTAGTTGCCAGGGGCAACCAGAGACTCCACACAGGTGAGTGCACAAATAGCACACTTCAAGCATGCAGCAATTTCGCTCGCCTGCTTCTTATTCATAAAGAGAAACCTCTCACATGAATAAATATCAAGGATGGCTTTTTTCCTTTTTTTAAAGTAAGGCTCTGCAAATTCTGGGGGGGGGGGGGGGAGAGAATCCACCCCGCGCTGAATAGCCTACCAAGGAGACCAAGCAAAAATAAGAGGGAGAAAGGAACAAGCCAAAAAAGAAAAGAAAAGAAAAGAGAAGAGTTTTTATTTATTTCAAATACAGGCAGTCCTCAATTTACAACAGTCCATTTAGTGACCGTTCAAAATTACTATGGCACCGAAAAAAGAGACTTACGACCGTTTTTCATACTTAACGACCGTTGCAGCATCCCCGTGGCCACGGGATCAAAATTCAGATGCTTGGCAATTGGCTCATATTTATGACGTTTCGTAGGGCCTTTACAGCTGTGTTACTGGCTTAACAACCACTGTGATTCACTTAACAGCAGTGGCAAGCAAGGACGCGTGCAAAAGTAACAACCTTTGCAGCATCTCCATGGTCAAAATTCAGGTGCTTGGCAACCAGTTTCGTACTTATGACGGTTTGCAGGGTAACCCGAGGTCACCGCATTGCCTTTTGCAACCTTCCGACAAAGGAAGTCAATGGGGGAAGCCAGATTCACTTAACGACAGGGTTACTAATTTATCAACTGCAGTGATTCACTTAACATCTGAGGCAAGAAAGTTCATAAAATGGAGTAAAACCCACAGCAGCAGAAAAATTGGGTTCACCTGTCATAAATTGAGGACTACCTGTATTTATCTTTTGAGGTAATCTGGCGTTTCTTGTTTCAGCTTCCTCTCTAGCCTCCAATTTGAGTGGGCGGCCCTGTCTCATTCATACAAGCCAGCGCCCCAATTCCTTAAACTACACACCCAGGATTCAAGGTCCTACAGTTTGTGAAAATTCAAGCGATTTGGAGCTGTCATTTCCTTCGTTCTCTGCCTGCGCTTGGCAACTGGCATGTACTTATGACAGTTGCAGCCTCCAAGGGTCATGAACAGAATGTTTGCAAAGAGAAGAATATGCTGGAGAATATTAAAATGTACAAATGGTGATAGAAAAATAATTGATACGAGGCAGATTGCAGAAATTATTGTCCATTAAAAGAAGCAAAAATAACTACATAATTGTATCTTACTTGCTTTACTGTGTAGGAGAGAGGGGTTGAATATGCTGGGAGAAACAACATATTCCCAGCGTACAGGGCAGTCCTTGATTTACAACCACAACTGAACCTAAAATTTCTGTTGTTAAGCAACACATTGGTTTAAGTGAGTTTTGCTCCATTTTACGACCTTGCTTGCCGCAGTTGGTAAGTGAATCACTGCAGTTGTTAAGCTAGTAACACAGCTTTAACCACGCTACAAACGTCCTAAATATGAGCCAATTGCCAAGCATCTGAAATTTTGATCAGATGGCCACGGGGATGCTGCAGTGGTCGTTAAGTGTGAAAAATGGCCGTCAGTCACAATTTCAGGGCTATTGTAACTTTGAACAGTTTCTAAATGAACTATGGTAAATCAGGGGACTGCCTGTACTAAAACCTTTGCTCTGATAATCCATTTGCATCCTTTCATGGAACATTTTGGGACTTAAAAAGTTAAGGGCCATAATTGTGCAATTGCTCACTGTCAATGTTAATTATTCAACATTTTGATGAAAGCAGCTAGGGGGGGAAAAACAACCCCCAAAATGAAACAAATATACAAGTGAAACCAATAGTTATAAAACCAAATTTCAGTTTTTAATTGTTGCAGGACCCCGAAATCTAAGTAAACTGATTAACACGGTTAATGAGCAGGGATGGCGACAGCTGCAGCCCTTTATCTGCTATGGAAAGGAGTCCTCAGCTTGGCTTTAATGACAGATCTACCTGCTTTTAGTATTCTGGACCTGATTCGTTGATTCACAGCTTAAGAATCCACTCTCCTGTTTGAAATGGAAGGACATTATAAAATCCATGGTTTTAGCAAAAAGCTGAAGCTTTATTGTTGCTTTCCTGGGACCTCTTAATTGGACAGTCCCACAAGAAAAATACCTCTTATTCTTACTGAAGAGACTGCTATTAATAGTGCAATTTCTTTTTGGTGATGTTTATTCCCTTAGAATAGGGTGATGGATGTGAATAATTACCCGACTATAAAGGCAAGCAAATGTGTTATTTTCTATCACTCCACATCATCAAACAATAAAGTGTGAAACAGCATTTTTGAATACAATTTTCCTGTCTAACAGCTTAGAATTATTGCCAAGAACAATGAAAATAAATAACCAAAATGCCCGTTGAGTTTAAAATTAAACGACTGTGTCAAGAAAGAGGAAGACAGGGCCAACCATCTCAGGATGCGAAGACTAAATCGTAAATCATTTTTTTTAAAAAAAAATGACAAGGCAGAAGTATCAGAAATGCAGCACATCGAAGTCACAAGCGCTTTGTTCTATGGGGACCTTCTCATCTATATGTCAAAGCCCCCCTAGGGTGGTAAAAAAAAGGTCTTGTTTTCAAGCACTGAAATCACTAAAATGTTATTTTCCGAACAAAACAAACCCCAGACAATTTTCTGTTTTCTCTGGTTGTAATCCCTATTGAAGAGAATTATGCCTATTGAGGAGAAGAGATGTAGCTCAGGGGTTGAACTGTGGAAGGAGGAGGGAGGAGGAGGGAGGAGGAGGAGGAGGAGGAGGAGGAGGAGGAGGAGGAGGAGGAGGAGGAGGAGGAGGAGAAGGAGGACAATGACAACGACTACTGTGGGGTCTTTGTGGTGTTGGCATTGATGATGTTACCTAGTTAGGTAATGAAAGCTTCTGCAAGAAAACTACCAACCTCAGAGAGCACCAAGTACCCCAAATCATCCTCCTCCTCTCCACAAACCCCACTCCTTCTAGCATGGATGATGTTACCTAGTTTGGTAGCAAAACGTCTGCAAGAAAGCAACCAAGCTCGGAGTGCACTAAGGACCCCACTGTACTCCTTATTCAAACTTAATTGCTCCCCCCGAAACCATCCTTTCAATTTTATCCAAATGACATTCACTGGTATTTCTTCCTTCTATCCCACCTGAGTGACAAATTTTGGAGTCTCCCAAGAAACCATTTTTCAGGGCATAGCAGAAATACCTAAAGAAAATGGATCCTCATTAAATCCCAAATAAACAAGATAAACAAGCAAAATGGTGTGTAAAATGACTAAAAGAAGTCAACATGGACTGGCCTATTTACTTTTTTTTAAAAAAAAAATACCTGGACACCTATTTTGACAAATAAACAATTGTCCTTTCTAGGTGTGGTCTGTTTGCCTTCGGTTTTAATTGAAGGAGAATGGAAAAGTGCCCAATCAACCAAAAATGTAGGAAATACTGAAACAGCTGTTCATGTGATGTTGGATTGATTGCACTGAGCTCCCATTGCTTCACCGTGCTCACCTCCCATTGCTGAGTTTTTCTGAGAGAAATTCAAAATCTGACAATTCTACGGTGATGCGCACAGCTCTGCTTTTGTCCTCTCTTCTCTTTATTGCCAGCATTACTCCCCGGCTTCAGTGCCACCGCATAGTAGTTAACTAGGATTACTCAACCTCGTCATGACCTTCTTCTAGCAAAATGCAAATACCAAGAGCAAAGGGTGCAACTCGGAGGCCTCTGCAAATGTCACCTCCATCCAACTCATGTTGGAAAGTGAAAAATTAATTTCACAGTGTCTGCACAAGGCTTGGGAAAAAGAGGCCCTACGCAGCTTTTAACATTCTATAATTACTGAAAAGGGGAACAGCACCCAAGAGAGTAAACAATGGCCATTTAACTCAGTTGAGTTGAGGGTCGTCTGTCTGTCTGTCTGTCTGTCTGTCTGTCTGTCTGTCTGTCTCTATCTACAGTATCTACCTATTCTATTCTATTCTATTCTATTCTATTCTATTCTATTCTATTCTATTCTATTCTATTCTATTCTATTCTATTCTATTCTAATATTCCAATATTCCATTCTTATTTTATCTATCATCTATCAATCTATCGTCTGTCTGTATCTAGATAGCTATAGTATCATTTATCTAAATCTTTCTGCCTGTCTGTCCGTCCGTCCATCCATCTATTATCTTATGGCACTGAAAAAAGCGACTTACAACCATTTTTCACACTTGTGACCTTTGCAGCACCCCCATGATCACGTGATCAAAATTCAGCCGCTTGGCAAGTGACTCACATTTATGACGGCTGCAATGCCGTGGAGGTCATGGGATCAGCTTCTGCAACCTTCTGACAAGCAAAGTCAAAGGGAAAACCAGATTCACTCAACCACCTTGTTACTAACTTAACGGCAGTGATTCACTTTACAACCGTGGCAAGGAAGGTCATAAAATGGGGCAAAACTCACTTAACAAATGTTTCCCTTAGCAACAGAAATTTTGGGCTCAATTGTGGTCGTGAGTCGAGGATTACCTGTACTGTATCTTCTAATAAAAACAGACTATTTCATAGAAAGAAATTCTTTATGTCACTTCAGTAGCCAGATTAAATCCTAGCCAGTTTGACCCTTTGTCTGCTCACCCCTTACCTCGAAATCCTCGAGTCACTTGTGTTATTTATGGATCAAATTCATATAGCCGCCCATTTCATAACTATCTCACAAATACCTCATGAGTAACTCACAAATATCATTTTGCCATACATTTTAACCAGCAAGCCAAAGTAAACTTGCAAGAAACGGCGTAGAAAAATATCTTCCCTCTGGATAAATCAAACATCTTCTAACACTCTCTAGCCAGTTCTGGAAACGAACGAGATAAACGTGGAGAACAGAACTGCGTGTCTGCTCCGAGTCCAAACAAGAATGAAAAGGGACCCGAGAGAGAAATCGAAGAAGGAAAACCACCAAGCTCTGAAAGTGACATTTGCAGGCTCTTCATGAAAAGTACCTGAAGTCAAACCTAGAGCCACCATGACAATGCCAGGAACAAAACCTCTTTGTTCCGAAGTCGAAATTCACCCAATCGATAACTCCTGGAACCAAACTTCAATTCAGAAAATCATGGCATTGTGATGGGAGGCCAAAAGAGCAACCAATACCGTACGCCGTTGCTTTTCTAGGGAAGAACGGCATATGTGCGGTAAGGATCGATCGCAAAACATTTTCTGCGGCGCCTATGAGGCTTCCAGATCTGTTTTGGAGGTGTACGTTAGTACAAAGTAGTGCCAGATGGGAAGATGAGGAGAGACCTGGCCTACAGAATCATCAAGAGTCGGACATGATAATATTAACATGATTGTCATGTTAATATCACCAAAAATAATGTAATTTTTGGAAAGCTTAGAATGCACATTTTGGGAGGGGGGGAATCTCCTGTCTGACTCAATCATCAGGGATGGTGCAAAGGTAAGAATGAAGTAACCGTAGGCAGACCTCTCCACAAACACCATCAAGCCTTTGACAAAGCCACCCAAATCAATTTTCCTTCAGGTACTGAAAGCTAAAAACACACAAAGAACGGTTGCAGGAATTGGGTATGTCTAGTTTAATGAAAAGAAGGACTGGGGGTGACTTGACAGCAGTGTTTTAATATTCGAGGGGCTGCCACAAAGAAGAGGGAGTCAAACTATTCTCCAAAGCACCTGAAGGCAGGACAAAAAGCAACAGATGCAAAATAACCAAGGAAGGAAGCAACCTAGAACGAAGGAGAAAGTTTACTGACAGTGAGAACAATTAATCAGTGGAATAACTTGCCTCCAAAAGTTGTGAATGCTCCAACATTGGAGGTTTTAAGAAGAGATTGGACAACCATTTGTCTGAAATGATATAGGGTTTCCTGCCTGAACAGAGGGCTGGACTAGAAGATCTCTGAAGTTCCTTCCAACACAGTTATTCTGTTATTCCTTCATATTTCCATTCAAAAGGATGAAACTCACATGCAAATGAATATCTTGCAAGCTTTAAATGACATTTTGATCAAAGGTTTCGCAGACAGAAGAGGAAAGATGGTCACTTAAAGCCAATAGTGAAAGGGGGGGGGATCAAATCTTGTTTATTTATTTCCCAATGACTTTTGTAGCAAATTCAGATTCACCAGCAAACTTGCAAAAAGAAAGGAAGGAAGATATCACACAGCCACAAGCCTTTTCTTCACTGTCACCACTGCTGCACAAACCTATCCATTTCTTCCTCTCCTCACAAACTTGTTAAATTCCAAACCATAAAATGCCTTCTTATAAGAAATATGATGCGGGACAGAAATATCTTCTCTATACTAGCTGTTGCAAAAACTACAATAAACATTAATCCATTTAACTGAGCCAATGGGTTTTCGGGTTTTTTTTGGTTTTTGGAGAAGCCTACGTCTTTTACTCCAGAAATGGAAATTTAATAAGTTTACACTGGGAGAAGAAAGAGAGAAAAAAACACCACCATGTTATCAAGTGCTGAATGCTTGTTAGATAAAACCTTACAAGCATAAGAGTAGTATCTCCTAGACAGGGATCTCTAACCGTGGCCACTTTAAGCCTGGCGGACTTCAACTCCCAGAATTCCCCAGCCAGCTAGACAAGGTCCTGACTATAAGGAGAAGCACCCTCTACTTCACTTAGAATCTCATTCTTGTCCCCCCCCCCCCAAAGATACATTTTTAAAATGGCTCCCGAATCCAACACTTTTGTAAAAAAAAAAAAAAAAATCTAGGCACGTTTTGGAAAGAGAAGACAGAATGTCAGCCCTCTTCAAATATTCGAAATGATAGCACGCTGCAGGAGACTCCTGTTCTAGAGTGCAAGACACAGATAATGGATTTAAGTCACAGGAAGACAGATTCCAACTAAATGTTAAAGGGGGGTGGGGGGAACCTCCTAACAGTAAGACCCAATGAGCAGCGAAACCAATTACTTAAAAGCAATGCTCTCCTCTTCACTGGAGATGTTCAGCTGAAGGATGCTTGAAGTTGGATTCTTGCACAGAGCAGGTGGCTGAATCTGATAATCTACGTAGCTATTTCCAACTTCATGCTCCTATGATGCAGGGGAAGAAAAGAGGAAACTGGACTCTAGGAACCGCTAAGCAATTCATAACATTCTTGAAAAGAACGAGTAGACTTTCTAAATTGTCAGTTCCCATTAATATATGATAAGAACACACTTGGAATGCTGCATGGTCGCCACGAGGTAAGAACGATGTTGAGACTCTGGAAAGAGTGCAGAGAAGAGCAACAAAGAAGATTAGGGAACTGGAAGACTAAAACATACAATGAACGTTTGCAGGAGTTGGGTAAGTCTAAGTTAATGAAAAGAAGGATTCGGGGCAACATGACAGAAGTCTTCCAATATTTGAGGGGCTGCCACGAAGAAGAGGGAGTCAAGCTATTCTCCAAAGCACCTGAAGACAGGACAAGAAGCAATGGATGGAAACTAACCAAGGAGAGAAGCAACCTAGAACAAAGGAGAGGACAATTAACCAGTGGAACTGCTTGCCTCCAGAAGCTGTGATTGCTCCAACATTGGTGGTGTTTCAGAAGAGTGTGGGACAGCCATTTGTCTGAAATGATAAAGGGCCCCTGTTTGAGCAGGGGGTTGGACTAGAAAATCTCCAAGGTCCAAATTCTGTTATTCGGTTATATTTGTAAAATTTAAATGTATAATAATGAGGGAGGGAGGGAGCAAGAGACAGAGAGAGAGAGGGAGAGAGAGACAGAGAGAGAGAAAGACACACACACACACACACACACAGAGAGAGAGAGAGAGAGAGAGAGACAGAGAGAGAGAGAGAGAGAGAGAGAGAGAGACAGAGAGAGAGAGAGAGAGAGAGAGACAGAGAGAGAGAGAGACAGAGACAGAGAGAGACAGAGACAGAGAGAGAGACAGAGCGAGAGACAGAGAGACAGAGAGACTAAAATGGCAGCAATGTGGAGCAGCTGTTCCTGTCCTGTGCCAGCTGGTATATGCAAACTGCCCCTTTCACTTGGCACAAAACAGCTAAGAGTCATGCCACTGTGCAAATAACGGGTAAAGGCTTGTGTGTACTAATTCTCTGCACCACAATGGGGCTGTTTTTTTACACCCTCAGCTCAGGATGTGTTCCGAAACTCATTTATGCAAAGTTTCTGTATCTGAAGAAAAAGGCACAGTGCAGAATAAATTTTTGCTAAGATGCCAGCGTTGGGCCTTTTCTCTTAACATCACTGTGCAAACAGAACAGAGCAAGGCAGCTTTAAAATGTTTACGGTGGCGTCAATGCCATGAAATTATTTCTCAAATCCAAATAACTACAAAACAGGTTTGTGCAGGGGAAACAGCACTCTGCACACAACATTTCGACAAGAAAACTGTGCTATCGGTGGCCCAATGCTGCCCAACCATATTCATCCCAGCTATGTGTCCCTAGAGGCAAATAACGTAGAGTTGAGCCCAGAATTTCTTCCTATCTCTTATTGTTTTAACTCATTTAACCATCTTTTCCTAAAAGCTGCGTCCTTTCATAAATCAGATTCAGGTAGTCCTCAACTTTACAACAATTCGTTTAGTGACCGTTCAAAGTTACAAAGGCACTGAAAAAAGGGACGTATGACCATTTTTCACACTTATGAGCACTGCAGCATCTCTATGGTCATGTCATTTACATTTGGATGCTTGACAACTAATTTGTATTTATGACAGTCGCAGTGTCCCCGGGGTCACGTGATCCCCTTTTGTGACTTTCTGACAAGCGAAGTCAATGGGGGGAAGCCAGATTCGCTTAACAACTGTGTTACTAACTGAACAACCGCAGCGATTCACTGAACAACGGTGACAAGAAAAGTCGTAAAATGGGGCGAAACTCACAAATGTCTGTTAGCAATGGAAATTTTGGGCTCAACTGTGGTCATAAGTCAATCCCCAGCCTTTCCTTAACGTCAACTATTTGGGCTTAGAGCAATCCGACTATCTATTTTTTGCCACTGCTGTCCTACTTGATGGGCTTGCATTCAACTTTTCCTTGCTTCTAAAGGGGAGAAAATTGTTTCAAAGAACCGCAGCCATGCACAAAATCAAGCCTCAGGTCATCCGCAGACATTCCTGCAAATCTTCTGAAAAAGGTGTCACATTCTTTTTGCGTCATCAAGTAGAGCACCGTAAACCCTGTTATCAAACAGAAGATGGTAGGAAACTCTCAACTGCGGCACAGGCAGCTAAATCTTTCCAGTGAGGTCCCAAAGGTGCTTTTTTTCAAGAGGCAACTGGACTTCCTGGTTTTTCTTTGAAGATATTTCGCTTCTCATCCAAGGAGCTTCTTCAGCATGATCTGGATGACTGAGAATCTCCATCGACACTTTACAGTGAGGGGGGGGGAGTCATTTTAAACAAAGGTTTGTGTCACACTTTCCCCTCTCCCAAATTTTTTTTTTTAAAAGACCCCAAAAGCTGCAATTTATTGTAACCATCTGGCAAGATCTATTAAGCGAAGCAGAAGCCGTTGGTCCAAGCCGGTCCCTCCTAGTCCAGAAAAGGCTTAGGGCCATGCTGGGATCATTCCCATATCGTGAATCTCACCAAGCAACTGCCTTTTATTTACTCTGGGATCCTTTCCAACTCATCGAAGTGGCAATTCAAATAGCCTTGTCCACCCCATTCCTCTTCATAAAAACATACCTCCCCCCCCCCGCAAAGATTCCAGTGGTGGCCAAAGCGGGGTAAGCCTGGCAGTTACTGAAGAGCACGACGGGTTCTCCTTTCCACCGAATGCGTTCAAGTACAAGAGGCTAGACAGCCATATGTTGGGCCTGCTTTAATTTCGATGGAGCAGAGAGTTGGGATTCAACAGCCTTCCAACGCTGGAATCCAATGATTGACGCCGTTGAAAGGTTGTTGTCCGTCCGTTCCCCCCCCTTCCTCCCCCCTATCAAGAGAAGAAGAGCTGGATAATTCTGACACGCAATCATTCATGGTTAAGGCTGCAGAATTTGAAGAGCGGCATTTAAAAGACTCAAGATGATGATGATCTGGGCTGCTTGATGATTTGGGCTGCGACTAGCCTATAGGTTAAACAATTCAGAAGTCTACGTTCAAGGACCGGCAACTGAAATGCAGCTCATCTGAAGGATGGAGAAAGCTACTGTGCCATCAGCTCCTTTCCCCTTTCTGAAATACTGAACTCACAGAAAGCTCCCAGGCCTTTGGCCAAAAGGTCTTGTTGGGTAGGTCTGGTCAATGGCTACAGCCAATGAATAGTGACTTTCATGGTAGAAGATTGGAAGGACTCTTCTCTTGTTCAGGAAATTAATGAAGTCTGAATTATTGTCCCAGGCTTTGGGGGACAAAGTGATCGGGGAGTCCTTTATTTGTTATTTTTCTCTTTAGTCAAGCGTATTTTTCTATCTCTGTCTGTCTGTCTGTCTGTCTCCTGCCTTTACTAGTTTTACAAATAACTCAGGATATCAAACATATCCAACATACCTTCCTCCTCCTCTTTTTCCCACAAGGTCACCCAGTTGGTTTTCATGAGTAAGGTGGGTCTAGAACTCACAGTCTCCTGGTGATTGGCCCAAGGTCATCCAACTGGCTTGCATGGTTAAGGAAGACTAGAACTCACAGTCTCCTGGTGATTGGCCCACAAAGTCACCCAGCTGGCTCATGGTTAAGGTGGGACTAAAACTCACAGTCTCTTGCTTTCTAGCCTTAACCAGTAGAGCCAATTGGCTCTCTTTTATATGTTTTATATGTTGGTTTTTAGTTGGAAGCCATCCAGAGTCCAACTATCAGGTGGCCTATAGTAAACTGTGAATGGATCAATAGATTAAAAATGTTTTTTCATGGCTATTCTTTTTATTTTTCTTGCTGTTCCTACTGCTTGAGAGAAAAAAAATGGAATTCAGGATCCAGTTCTCTTTATTCAGGCCAGATTCGAGCATCAGCAACATACAATCGGATTCCCAGCCACCATCTTTGCTTGCTCAGACAGGGAGTTGCTGCTACAACCCCACCCACAATGAAAGGTACCCCATTGGCAACGGGAGGTCTGCCTGAATATTACCAGGTAGGCTGGTATGGCTCACACTCGGGTGAAATGCTCCCGGGGAGGGGGGGGGGGGGGGCAAAAGGCCTACTAAGCAGGTATATACAAAAGTATGAAGGCTATTGCTTAACGCATTGTAAGCCGCCCTGAGTCTCCGGAAAAGGGCGGCATATAAATCGAACCAATCAATCAATCAATCAATCAATCAATCAATCAATAATTCTTCCAGCCTTCACACAAATCCATCAAAAAAACCCTCTGCTTTTCCAAAAATGTAATTATACTGTGCATATAACACAACCGTAATACTGCGTTTTGTTTAAACATTTTTAAAATTATGCATTGGCTGTTTTAATATTTGACTGTGTATTTTGTACACTAAAATAAATTCATGTGTTTTGTAAGGATTGGAGCTAAACTGTGTGTATCTGTAGGTTTAAAAAAAAATCATCAACCAATAATTGAAGAGACTGAAAACATCCACTCTCTTTTTTCATCTGAAGAAGGAGCTACAAAATGACTGATTAATTGAAGTTAAGCTTAACGGTACTAAGGTTTTTATTAGCAGGGTATAAAAACATTTAGGCCTATCAAAGTTTTACATTTTGCAATATTGCAATGAATGGGGTAGGGCCTTTGGCACAGAGCACTAACACAATTTTAAATGGTAATGGCAACAGAGGCGCCATCCTGGATCAGGTGTAGGATATGGGACCAGGTTATTTGAGGGACCACCTGTCTCCAGTTACATCCCTCTCACCAGGTCATGGGATGGATCACATCTACTAAGAAATATCAGCTGATGGGACACAAGCAGGAGTGAAATGCTCCCGGTTAGGACCAGATCGCCCGATCTGGTAGCAATCATGGCAGGTGGTTCAGAGAACTGGTAGCGATCCTGGCACGAGGGTCCGTCCACCCGCCCGGTTGTCGTTACTTCCTGGTTTTAACCAGGAAGTAATGTGTTTTGTACCCCATGCAGGGATACATGCCAGAACCGGTAGTAAAAAATGCTTTTAAAAGGTTAAAAAAAGGCTCCGAGGATCACAGCTGTGGTGCATGATCATCGGAACCCCTATTTTAAGGAGGTGGGGGGGGGGTCCATTTTTGTTCCCAGGCGGCTTCCCTGAAGCCTGCTAGGCCAAAACTGGGGGGTGTAGGCAAAAAATGGCTGGTGGGGGAGGTCAGTTTTTGAGAGAGAGAGAGAGAGAGAGAGAGAGAGAGAGAGAGAGAGAGAGAGAGAGAGAGAGAGAGAGAGAGAGAGAAGGGAGGGAGGGAGGGAGGGAGGGAGGGAGGGAGGAAGGAAGGAAGGAAGGAAGGAAGGAAGGAAGGAAGGAAGGAAGGAAAAAGGAGAGGAAGGAAGGACTACAAACCTGGCACTAGACGTAGCTTCAGAGAATAATCCAGGGCTAGAAGAGACCTGGAGGTCATCTAGTCCAACCCTGCTCCAGCAGGATGTTGTTAGTGAGTTTCTTTTGATCTCCCAGGCACATGGTTACATAGCCACACCCACCCAGTCACATGACCTCCACCAAGCACCGCCCACAGAACCGGTAGGAAAGAAATTTAGATTTCGCCACTGGACCCAACCCAGGAGGAGAGCCTTTTCTGCTGCAGCCCCCACTTTTTTAATCATTGCACCCCTAGATGTTAGACTTCTCCCCAATTCTGCTGGCCTTTCAGAAGGCTCTTAAAATACGGTTTTGTCCTCAGGCTAAGGGATCCAGTGTTGGTACAGACATGTGTTCATTGGTTATACTGTTAGCAATTCTATGCATTGTATTTTCCTGCAAGTTAAAATTTCACCCAGGGGTGTCCATCCTTGGCAATTTTCAGACCTGTGGACTTCAACTCCCAGAATTCCCCATTCAGTCATTAATATCTCCGTGCTGCACCCCTCCCGTCCATCACTAAATTACTAGGGCTTCAGAGTCGGCTTTTTGGTATACATCGTTTCTCCTTGTGAGTTTCATAACCGCACATCTCATAAGGAGCCTCGTAAGGAAGAGGGCATTTGGGATTACAGAATAACAGAGTTGGAAGGGACCTTGGGGGTCTTCTAGTCCAACCCCCTGGTCACGCAGAGGACTCTATATCATTTCAGACAAATGGCAATCCGATCTTCTCTTGAAAACCTCCAGCAATAGAGCACCCACCATTTCTGGAGTCAAGTCGTTCCACTGATTAATTGTTCTCACTGTCAGGGAATTTCTCCTTAGTTCTAGGTTGGATTTTAGTTACCTCTAACTGTTTTTTTTTTTTTAATTGTGTCACATTAGAGCTTCTTGGATGAGAAGCAAAATGTCTTCAAAGAAAAACCAGAAAGTCCATTTGCCTCTTGAAAAAAAGCACCTCTGGGAAATCAACTATAAAGTGTCTGCCGGGGATCCCAATTGCAGGTAGTCCTTAACTCACAATATAATGGAGTTTTATTTTTTGTGGTGGTCATTAAATGACCATTAAGAGAACTTATCCGCTATAGGGGTTTTTGCTGAAACCCAGAAGTAAACATCGGTTTTTTAGCAAAAACACCGTAAGCTGGTTATTAGAACTTTAGAATCGGGTTATAAATGCCTTTAGTGGGATCTGTTATAACTTGGAATAGTTGCTAAGTAACCAGTTGTAAATGAAGGACTACCTGCATCAATCTAGATCCAGACGAAAAGGCTTCCCCCAATAACTCTCTGGCTTCCCCAAATAATTGAATTTCCTCTTCGGTCCTTTACCTTCAATTTCTCCCACAAGACGTTGACGTTCTAATAGGAAACGGTTTCACGTTTTCTTTCTGAAGCTCTTTGTCTCTTTTTTTTTACCAAATTGTCAAAGGAGTTACGTAACCCAGTTTCCCTGTAGCTACACAACTGACCCTTTTGTCATCTGATTAGTCCCAGTCCCAGCAAAAACTCCTTTTTTTTGCTCCACCGTTTGAAAAGACCTCAAACAGGAGGAAGAGAAGCAGGAGCAATGGCAGCAGCGGGAAATCTCTGGCACAACCAGTCCCTACGAATGGTGCTCGATTTATGACCACAATTGAGCCCCAAATTTCCACGGTTAAGCGGGACTGTGGTTAAGTGAGCTTTGCAACCTTTTTTTTAACCACAGCTGTTAAGTGAATCGCCTGCAAGAGCCCTACTCGGCAAGTTGGACTCGCTCATGCTAGACCTCCAGTTGGAATTCAGTCGGCCAATTATGACCAACACAGGTAGTCCTCCACTTACAACAGTTCATGACCGTTCAAAGTTACAAGGTCACTGAAAAAAGTGACTTAGGACCATTTTTCGTATGACTTTTGCGGCATCCCCAGGGTCATGTGATCAAAATCCGGACTGGACTCATATTTATGACAGCTGCAGTGTCCCGGGGGCCACATGCAAGGGTGGGTTCTACTTACCTTTACTACCGGTTCGCAGCCAGAGCACGTGCACTTCTGTGCATGCACAGATCACCTGTGATGACATCGTGGCAGGTGGGCAGAGCCTCCCGCCGGTTTTACTACCGGTTCTATAGAACCGGACAGAACCAGGAGCAACCCACCACTGGTCACGTGATCCCCTTTTGTGATCTTCTGACAAGCGAAGTCAACGGGGAAGTCAGATTCACTTAGCAACTGTGTAACTAATGTAACAGCTGCAGTGGTTCACTTAACAACTGTGGCCAGAAAGATCGTAAACTGGTGCAACACTCACTTTAAAAATGTCTCTCTTAGCGACATAAACTTTGGCCTCAATTGCGGTCGGTCTGTCTACCTACCTACCTATCCATCCATCTATTCATCCATCTATCCAACCAACAAATTTAGGTATTGCCCATCTCACTCTCAGAACAATTATTGTTATCCCACTGTTTGTTAGCTGCCCAGATTAATGCATCAAATAGGCAGTCATATCAATTTAATTATTAAACAGAACTTGGATGAATCTACCACTTCCAGGATTAGAAACAGCCTCTCTATACTGAAATAGTTGACAGATTTCAGGGAGACCTTAGTAGTTCACCAAGTGCGCTGCCTATGTCCATTTTAAGGGATGGGATTCAATTCCTGCAGTCAGAAAATGAGGACAAGATGCTTATGGCTGACCATCTGCCTTTTCAACTTAGAACTTGGGATATCTGTCAAGAGTGCGCACACTGTGACTATGTGAGACAACCCAGGAGCAAATACAGTAAATAGAGGTTTGTATTTTAATAGTGGTTTTATCTACAAAGAATATATACATACACATACTTTAGTCAGACCTTAAACAAACAGCAATCAGCAATTACAGCATGGAAGCACACATGGAGAGTGGGATATGCCCCAACAGGGCCTCTTCTTATTACAGGCTCTTAAAGTGATATCAGCCCAAAAACCTTGCTGACTCATTCCCAGCATTACATCATCGTAGCAGCTGGACAGCTCTTAGGCCATAGGGCGACAGTTCCTTCATCCCTCTGCTGCGACAGGGCCACAGGGAGCTGCAGCAGAGGGGTGAAAGAGCCACATGCGTAGGTAATCTACAACATACAACCATAATGTAACCATAAAATTTTTGTTGCAAAGCGCGGTATTGTTTAAGTGAATTTTTGCCCTATTTTATGACCTTTCTTACTACAGTTGTTCAGTGAATCACCACAGTTGTTAAGTTAATAACCTGGTTGTTAAAGCAAAGCTGGCTTCCCCATAGACTTTGCTTATTAGAAAGTCACAACCCCGGGACACTGCAACTGTCATGAATAAGAGTCAGTTGCCAAGTGTCCTAATTTTGATCTCGTGATTGTGGGGATGCTGCAATGGTTGTTAAGTATGAAAAACAGCCATAAGTCACTTTTTTTTCAGTGCTGTTGTAACTCCGAACAGTTACTAAATGAACGGTTGTAAGTCAAGGACTACCTGTAAGGCAAATTAAAATTCAATGTCTAGATTGATGCATGGAGACACTGTTCACAGAGAGCTCAAATGGCTGCTCAGCCAAACTTAAGGTTTTTGTTTTCACTTCAACAGACTTGGGGCTTGGAGAGGCTCCTGCTGAAGCCACATTTTGTCAATTTTCATTGAGCATCCATCCAGAAAAGAGCCTTTTCTGCCTTGGCCCCCACAGATAAAGGACACACCAACCTCGTTTTAATTTATACCCATGTTAAAAATATTTTTATTCACCTTGGCACAGGAGTCTCTTGACGGTTCTGCTCCATTGCTCGTGAGCTATTGATTTGTTTCATAAGTTCTAATGTAGGCTAATCTTTTTATTGTTTTACATGCTTTGTTTTAAATTGCATAAAATATGTTTCTATCGATTTGAAAGGAGAACCGAGGACCGGCTAGAAAAAAAAGGTGGTAATTAGAACACAGAATGAAAAAACAAAACTAAACCACCCTGTATACTATAATTATAGAAAGGAAAACACAACAATGAGCCCTGTGGCTTCCCACTTGGCAGCCTGGAGAGAAACTATTTAGCAGCACAAAAAATCCTCCGCAGGAAGGCAGGCGGCTCTGAAGTTGTTATCGCCAAAATAGCAGTTGTATAACCTGGCCCTTCGAATCCAGCTCCATCTGAAGGACAACCCGTGGGGGGAAAGTACGTTCATTTCAAAAGTGTAGGAAGCCCACGTCTTGCCAAGCCAACGAGCAGGAGAGTCTCAGGCTTCGTGTTCTAACCCAACAGGTTGGACTGGATCTAAATGAGACACTGGGACAATGAAAGAAAAACCAACTGGCACTTCTCTGAGCGCCGCATTAAGCTTCCCAAATCATCTCAGGCAAAAGCAAAATCGTGGCTGGAAAAATCTGATCTAGATCTACCGGTGGGTATTTGTCTAATTTTCCCTGCGATAAACAGAATAACAGAGTTGGAAGGGACCTTGGAGGTCTTCTAGTCTAACCCTCTCTCTGCTCAAGCAGGAGACAAGTAGCTGTCCAGTCTCTTCTTAAAAACCTCCAGTGATGGAGTACTCACAACTTCTGGAGGCAAGCAGTTCCACTGGTTAATTGTACTCACTGTCAGGAAATTTCTCCTTAGTTCTAGGTTTGCTTCTCTCCTCGATTAGTTTCCATCCATTGCTTCTTGTCCTGCCCTCAGGTGCTTTGGAGAATAGCTTGACCCCCTCTGATTTTTAATAAAGTTACTATTGAAAAAATAAGCTCCAGGCATGAAGACCCCAAGATTTCAGGCAGGCAGGCTGGTCCTTTATTTTATAGTTTTCAAGATTAGGAACTTCCTCCTTCCTCCCAAAGGTGCTTTTTCAGGAGGCAACTAGAATTTGTTTTTTCTTTGAAGACATTTCGCTTCTCATCCAAGAAGCTTCTTCTGCTGACTGGATGGTGAGGAATGAAGGATTTATATTCCTTGCAGACAGCTGGTCATTTGTATCCTTTTTGAGTAGGGGAGTCAAACTCATGGCCCGCAGCCAGATGCATCACACACTGGCCACGCCCACCCCCAGTTTAGTGAAGGGGGAAGTTGCAATATGTCACATGACAACGTGTCATCACGCGATTGACACCCCTGTTTTAGAGAGTCGTTGAAGCACAGAAGGATGCAAATGACCAGCTGTCTGCAAGAAATATAAATCCTTCCAGTCCACACAATCCTGTCAGAGCTGAAGAAGCTTCTTGGAGGGGAAGTTGCCTCCTGAAAAAGCACCTTTACTTTGGATGTGACTTTGGATGACTGAGAATCTTTATAGACTTCCTCCTTCCTCCAAAAAAAAAAAAAAAAAAAAAAAGGGGGGGGGGGGGAGAAACCCAAAATACCTCACCAGCAAACAATACCCAAATGAGCAGATATTAACACCAAGATTAACAGTAGACCAACAATCAAAGAAGTCAATAATACCAAATCAACAAACTACCAATAAGCTATCAGTAAGCAACAGGCTAATCAAGGAACCACCAAAAACGCTCCCATCAACAGTGACAGGCCAAGACACTAGTATATAAACAGAGAGCAAGCCCCACATAGTACTGATGATGTTACTTAGTTGGGTCATGAAAGGTCTGCAAGAAAACAACCAAGCTCAGAGAGCATCAAGACTTCACATTTCGATCATGAGCTACAAATATTCTCTTCTATAGGAACTCCTTAGTGCAACTTTTCTCCTCTGCCCATTCCTGGACCCATATCCATATTAACGCACCCTTTTACCTGGAATGGTCTGAGGATTCCTGTAGGGTTCCTTCCACCCCTATGATCAATGACTTAAAAGAATGAAATCTTCAGTTGCTAATTGATGGGAACTAATTTAATTTAGTGGACCTCTTAAGACCGTGTTTATTAAAAGACAATATTGTGTGCTACTCTAATAGATCATCTCATTTTTTTTATTATTGTTAATCTGCGTGTGACAATTTTAAGATGAGTTGCAAATAACTTCACATTTTCTGTATCTTGAAAAGGACGTATTAGACTTTTATAACAGCCAGTTTCCTTGAAATATAATTGAGCAAATCATGTGATCTAAAAGGTCCTTGTGTGTCTCTGCTTTTTTTGTTTTGTTATAACAATCATTTCTTCCACGTACCTTTGTAAGCACATGATTCGTCTTGGATACTTGCCTTGTGGCATCCTTCTCGTCACTTCCTTCCTTGATTTAAAGCAGTGTTTTTCAACCTTGGCAACTTGAAAATATGTGGACTTCACATCCCAGAATTCTTCAGCCAGAATGCTAACACTAACCCTAACACCATGGCTGGGGAACTGCATGTATGGAGTTGGAAGTCCATATATCTTCAGTCCCCCAGTTAAAAACAAAAAAACCCCAGCACTACAGGTAGTCCTCAATTTACAACAGCTCGTTTAGTGACCATTCAAAGTTACAACACTGAAAAAAGTAACTTATTACCGTGTTTCATACTTACCACCTTTGCAGCATCCCCATAGTTATGTGATCAAAATTCAGAGGCTTGGCAACGGACTCATATTTATGACTGTTGTCATGTCCTCTGTGTGTGTGTGTGTGTGTGTGTGTGTGTGTGTGTGTGTGTGTGTGACGTGATCCCCTTTTCCGACCTTCTCACAAGCCAAGTCAATGGGGAAGCCAGATTCACTTAACAACCGGGTTAGTAACTTATCAACTGCGGTGCTTCACTTAACAACTGTGACAAGAAAGGTCGTAAAACAGGGCAAAAGTCACTTAATAAAAACATCTCACTTAGCAAAATAAATTTTGGGCTCCGTTGTGGAGGATTACCTGTATTCTAAAAATGTCTGCCCTTTGGGCCTACGTCTTCAGGGTGGTTCTGAATATCAGCTCCCAACCCTTCCAGATTTACATTGGGATCTGCCAGCCAATTTCAGATGCCTTCAAAACACACATTCTTTCTTCCCCATCCTTGAGGTTGGTTTGAAACTCTTCCTCTACAGAGTGTAGACTTTTTTTTTTTGGGGGGGGGGGGCGGTTCGGCAGGCAGAGCAGCCCCTGCTGAAGGGGCTTTGCTGAGAAGGAGCTACCTTAAACCTTTGGGAGGCTGACGTATTGGTGGAAGAGAACCCATTATCTAAAATTACCATCTCAGCCCTGCCTTTGTTATTACCGAGCAGGGCCTCCAGACTAGTAACCCCCCAGAGGCCTTCTCCAAGATTATCATTATCAGGGTTGAAGACTCTATAAAAAGGATGAGGGGAATGGAGACTATTCCACAGGGGCAGAACCAGGCAAAAGAAAAATGACACAAGCGTCATTAACAGCCACATCAGAAACAAGGCAAGCCAGCCAAAACTGGCTCCTAGGCTGTATGTTTCTAGAAATCCAACAGCTCCCCCTGCTGGTAGATACAAAACCTTATATACTGTATTATAAAGGGTTCTAAGGCGGCTTGAAAAAATGTTATGATTGAAATCTTGAGTTAAATCTTGGGGGTCCGTGGTGAATAAAAGATTGAGAAATGCCGGTCTAAGACATAAAAAAGATCAAGGAAAACCATGGCCTTTCCCGTCCCTCCCTCAACGAATCGAGGAACAAAATGTGATTATTTGGGAATGGGGACAGGGAATGATCATGTTGCCAGTTTCTCCAGAAACCCTTTGTATCAGGGGTGTCAAACTCGATTTAATTTGAAGGCTGCATCAGGGTTGTGTTTGACCTCGGGGTGGCATGGCCAGGGTGGGCGTGGCCAGCTCAACGTCATTCGTGTTGGGGTGGTGCCAGTGGTGGCCCGAGCACTCTTGCCATCAGAAACGGGCTCCCGAGCTCCATTTTTGGCTGTGACTGCCTCCTGCAAAAAAACAGAGCTCGGGAGGGATGCCCCCAGCCCTCACATGCTCCGTTTTCGGCTGCGATGGCCGCCTGTAAGCCGCTGCCAGCGAAAATGGAGCTCAGGAGGGCTCCATTTTCGCTGGAAGAGGCAACACGGGCTGGTCCTTCACTTTTTCAAGGGCAGCCCCCGGGCCAGATCTAAGCACCCCACAGGCCGGATCCAGCCCACCGGCCTTGACTTTGACACCCCTGCTTTATATATTCGATTGCTCACTCCACAATTTTTCTGTTTATTTAGCAGCTCATCCATTTATGATTTATGATTGTATCTGATGATTTGTGATTTATCAGTTGCTTGTATGTACACGGAGGGCTTATGCGCTGGAGACAAATTCCTTGGGTGTCCAATTACACTTGGCCAAATAGAGAATATCCTATGCTATTTTATTCGAAAACTCCCTCTTCGCCCTTCATCAAGCCCCCACTTCTCCCATCAACAGCACAGACCAGCTCACCTTATCCTTAATGAATGTGCTACCGCAGTTTCAGAGCTTAAAGTCAGCTGTCCTTGGCAAGGAAGCTGTTTAATTTTTCCGCTCCCTGCCTGTCCCTGGAGAAGAAGAAAAAATCTGGGAGAGAGAATTTCAAAGCAGAAATCCCCAGCTGTCTTACCACTGGCCAGGGCCGATTTCAATTAATCTGTTAATATATCTTTTTCAAGACTGCATTTGGCCTTGGTACAAAAGCAACATCTGCTGGAGTAGTCCTTCTGATTACAGATTCCCCCATCAGGAAGTGGCAATTGATCTTCTTCTCTTATCAGGTTTTGGGGCTTAGTCAGAGGCATCCTGGAGCATCCCTTTAGTAATGGACTCGGCGGAGCGGAAGCCAATCAAATACAACCCTCCATACACCAACTTCTGTTCTGCTATCTCACCGTTTGGGATGGAAACAACAAAAAGCTTCTGGCTGTTGAAGGATGGGCCTTAAAAACAGCATCGGGGTCAATTTCCCCTCATTTCACAAACAAAGCACATCGCTGTAAACGTCTTAGGAGAATCTCACCAGCTATTATGAGAAATCCGATGCTGGAATCACCTCGGCCTGATGGAAGTCTTAGGTCAACATTACCAGTTATGGAGCCCTAAGACAGCCAAACCATTTTAGCACTTAGCAATAGCACTTTTAGACTTATATATCAGTGCTTTACAGCCCTCTCTAAGCAGTTTACAGAGTCAGCCTCTGGCCCCCAGCAATCTGGGCCCTGATTTAACCCACCTCGGAAGGACGGAAGGCTGAGTCAACCTTGAGCCTGGTGAGATTCAAACTGCCAAATTGCAGGCAGCCGGCAGTCAGCAGAAATAGCCTGAACTCTAACTACTGTGGATCATTTTTCAACATCATCACAAAATTACAATTTTAAAGTTTGAGGCAAGGAAAGTCACAATTTAAGATTTAAGACAACTGGAATTCCTGTTGAATAAATGTCCTTAAGTCAGGATTTCCCAACCTTGCCAATGTTAAGACGTGTGGACTTCCAACTTGCAGAATTCTCCAGCCAGCAATGCTGGCTGGGGAATTCTGGGAATTGAAGTCCACAATCTTTCAATTGACAAGGCTGGGAAACTGTGCCTTTAGTGCAAACATCTTGCTTATGGCTGATCTAACTAGGTAGCACTCACTCTCCTCTGACTGGAGTGGATTGAATCTCCAAGGAGAAGATTCCTTTTTAACACCTGGCATTTGATCCTTCCTGCTTGCAAAACAAGGGGTCTGTCAAAGTCTGCTTTAGGGAGGGTTTTAGGTCTCCCTCAAAAATACCACTTATACAAAGGGGTGGGAGGGAGAGTGAATTAATTCCTGGATGTTTACAGCCAAGAAAACAAACAAGCCTGTTTGACTGGCTGCAATTCCAAACGGTGTTTGTTTCAAACAGAATCTATGCACAGTATTCTCATTAAGCCGACTTTCAGTCTCCAGTTTGGCACAATCCCTAGGTGAATAAAAAGTCCCAGTTCCACTAGCAATAATTTAGTTAAGAGTAAGAATTTTACTAGAACCAGGACTGGTCTATTGCTGTTGCTGTCGTGCCTGAAATGTTGGAATACTAAACCAGACAAAATTTAACTTTTGGAATGCATACACAATAAAAGGCCAAGGGCAGCTTCTCGGCTCCATTGTTGTGCTAAACCCAAATGCTGTGCAGCCAGAAGATTTACCAGCTATGCAACTAGCATCACCTAGTGGAGAAACGGAAATAAATTTCAAGGATTTTTGAAGCTTCCAAAATAAAGTGGTTGACCACAAGCATTAAAAAAAAGGGAAGGGAAGGGAAGAGGGAAGGAGGAAGGGGGAAGGGGGAAGGGGGAAGGGAAGTTCCAGAATGACAAGACCACCAATCTAGGAAAATCAATACCTATGGCAAGTACTTTATTCTTTTGTAACTGTAAAATGTTTGCTTAGGATCTCTCTGTATGGGAGGTTCCCGGGCACAAATACTAAAAGTGCAAATAGCCAACTGCCATCTCACACGGAGTAACACAAATATAAGGCAGGGTTTTGGTTACGCTGCGGAATGGTAGCAATCCTTCCGGCCTGAGAGCAATCAACCATTTCACGTGGCCTTAAAGTCATCCCCACGCGCAGTAGAATTTCTTTACTTACTGTAACAACCAAGCTGAGAGAGAGAGCACCAAAGACCCCCCAGTTTCTTCACCTAGTATGTCACACCAGTTTAAAACCAGTTCAGAGGAACCCAACGTCCCACTCACTCTTCCTTTCTGAAGTTCAATCGCACTGCTAGGAAACCAAGTTGCCGAAGGAATCAGGTCATAGCGTCCCGACAGACAAAAGCGTCCTAGTGATATTTAATCTTCAAAATCTCTTAATGTCAAAAAGCTGACAAGATGCCCCAAGCACCTCAACGCAGGATGGAGTTAAGGGCAGATCAAAACAGCTGCTTGCTCTTCTCACGCCCACAAACATGCATGCATGCAGTATTTATTAATTACAACCAACTAATGAGTGATTACAATCAATGAAGCCATTTGTGCAAACTGCAAAACACATTTCAAAAGACTTCAAACTAAGCGAAGGACCAGCCCACGGTGCCTCTGCCAGTGAAAATGGAGCTCGGGAGGGCCGCACGTGGCCTCCCGAGCTCCATTTTTGTTGACAGAGGGCTGCAGGAGGATCCCTCCAGCCCCACCTGGGCCACCACAGGTGCCCCTGAAATGAGTGACATCGAGCTGGCCATGCCCCCCCAGGCCCTCCCCCCCCAGGTCAAATACAGCCCTGATGCAGCTCTGAATAAATTCAAGTTTGACACCCCTGGTCTATGGAGATTTTCAGGCATCCAGGTCACAGTTTCAAAAGGCAACTGGACTTTCCTGGTTTTCTGCCTTGAAAACGTTTCGCTTCTCATCCCAAGAAGCTTCTTGGATGAGAAGCGAAACATTTTCAAGGAATAAAATCAAGAAAGCCCAGCTGCCTTTTGGGAAAAAAGCACCTTTGTGACTATCCACCACGGGCAGGGCGAGAACATGGGACCACCTAAACCAGGCAGATATCAGTCAAAGGAGGGATTGTTTTAACAAGAACAATCATAATTTTATTTGGGTTTAAAAAAAACCTCCTTTAGGAGGTATGTCCAGGACTTGCAATGTATTCTACAGTACAGGTAGTCCTCGACTTACAACAGTTCATTTCGTGACCATTCAAATTTACAACGGCACTGAAAAAAGTGTTTTAGGACCATTTTTTGCACTTATGACCATTTTAAATGAGACTTTGAGTTTCGGAATCTCCAAAAAAGGAAAAAATTCACTGGATTAGTGGCTCTCCCAGAGACCTTACCTTCTTTTATCTTCCCACAAAGGTCCATATGTCAAAATTAGTTATGCCTAGGGGGTGAGCAAAAAAAGGCTGGGGCAAGAGAAATGGTAGAAAGCAAAGAAAGGACTCGCACCATTACTGGAAAACCCTTGGGACACAACCTTCTGCAGAGGCCCCTTGTTGTCAGTCACCCAGAACAAGGAGAGAACAGCCCAGATAAGATTGTTTAGAGCATGTGAAAGGAAGCTTATCAAGAGCCAAATTTATCTTCTATTTGCATGCATACTTTCAGTTTGACTTGACTGTTGGAAGGCTTTTTAAATGGGCCTCTCTTTTTTTAGCACAACTGCTAAGTACTACCTTCCTTTTATGTCACTCACTTGCCCTGAAGGTACTTTGACAAATCACAACAAAAGCTATGCAAAGGGGAGATTAGAACACAAGGCTGGTTCAAGCAGTTTGGTAAGGGAAGGAATCTGAAACCTTGGCTTCAGGACAATCCTTTTCCAAACACACTGAATTTGGAAAGGTTTTCCTGGCATTTCAAGTTGCCTCTTTAGGCCTCTTTCCCTCCCTCTGACAAAAGACTGGGCATACTTATTTTGTGGAGCCCACCAATTTTAATAGGTGTGTGAATTTTCTTTCTCACTACAGAAAAAATCTAGCAACTGCCAACACATCAGTCTTGTGATTTACACGGTGTCCCATCTCTTTCAAAGAATAAATATGAGAGCTATGCATAAAACAGAAAACAAAAAAGGCATATCATGGTTCCGAGTAATGTCCCAACCAATTATTATTATTATTTATTATTATTTATTATTTATTGAATTTGTATACCGCCCTACTCCCGAAGGACTCAGGGCGGTAAACAGCCATGGAATAAAACATATAAATACAAAATTTAAAATAGATTAAAACGAATTAAATAATTTGGCTGAACAAATTTAAAACCCCAATAATTTAAAACCAGATTTAAAATTTCCATTTAAAAAGGGGAAAGACTTAGGTCAGACCGGCTTGATGAAATAAGAAAGTCTTAAGCGCGCGACGGAAGGTGCGCAGATCCGGGATCCTCCGTATCTCCGGGGGGAGCTCGTTCCAGATCGTAGGTGCCCCACAGAGAAGGCTCTTTCCCTGGGGGCCACCAGTCGACATTGTTTAGCCGACGGCACCCGGAGGAGCCCCTCTCTATGGGAGCGTACTGGCTGGTGGGAGGCTGCTTGTGGTAGCAGGCGGTCCTGTAGGTAACCAGGTCCTAAGCCATGGAGCGCTTTAAAGGTGATAACCAAAACCTTGAAGCGTACTCGGAAGACCACCGGGAGCCAGTGCAGCTCGCGCAGGAGAGGTGTTACATGGGAGCACCACATCGCTCCCGTCACCACCCACGCAGCCGCACTCTGCGCCAGTTGGAGCATCCGAGTGCTCCTCAAGGGGAGCCCCATGTAGAGAGCGTTACAATAGTCCAGACGGGAGGTGACGAGGGCATGAGTGACCGTGGCTTCCTCAAAAATCCTGTTTATTGGGCACATCTGACCGTGCAGATAGGATGTACCCAAAAGACAGGATTTTTGAGGAAGCCAAGGTCTCGGAGTCTTGAATTGGTTGGGAGCATTACTCAGGAACCATGACACGGCAAGGATCTGACAAACTATTCTCAGATGTTGATGGTTCAACAGAAATGAAAAGTAACAGAAGCCCTGCGGTTGTTTTGGGTTTCAGATAAGGCAAAATAAAACCCAGGCAGGACCAGTAAGATGAGGTTGGGTCTTGCTGGCCCTCTCTCCCTTCCACAATTCCCAAGGCAGCCAAATCAGATGTCCCGCCTGGTCCCATTTTTCTTCCTGTTAGCAACTGCCACTGAGAATGTCATAACACAGGAGTCTCCAACCTTGGCAACTTTAAGCCTGGTGGACTTCAACTCCCAGAATTCCCCAGCCAGCTTTGCTGGAGACCCCTTTTATAACACATCCCACTGACCACATCCACGGTCTTTTTTTTCTCTCCTTCTTCTCAGTTCCAGGTGTTCCTGTTGTTTCCTGAATCCCAAGCCACTACGCTGCACAAGCGGCCCCGTTTTGTTTAGTGCGTAGGACAAAACTGCTCATCTGACTCACAGAAGAAAACAGCCCCCATTCCATTAAGAAACAAAACACTTAAAACATGCACGTTTCAATTCAGGCAGAGAGTTAACCAAAGTTAGTGCTTCAGTGAACAGAAGAGTTTATGCATTTTTCACATGTGTGTGTGTGTGTGGGGGGGAACTTGTTGTTCTCTGAGCTTGGTGGTTTTCTGGTAGGTGGTTCATGACCCAAACTAGGTCACCTCATCGGTGCTAAAAGGGGTTTGGTCTTTGCTTATATATAGTGGTTTGCCTGTTAGGCTCACCCTGCTAATCAAGGAACCAGTAAGAAGAAAACAACACTGACAGAGCAAGCCACTAGTATATAAACAGAGAGCAGTCCTCACTCCCTTTCTAGCACTGCTGTTATCTAGCTGGGTCATGAAACGTCTGCAAGCAAACAACCAAGTTCAGAGAGCACTAAGGACTCCACAGTTGCCGTCCTCCTCCACTTCACAAGCCCCACTGCCTACTAGCACTGATGATGTTACTTAGCGTGGTAATGAGACATCTGCAAGAAAACCACCACATTTAGAGAGCACCAAGAACCCCACAGTCGTCGTCCTCCTCCTCCTGCTCTTCCTCAACCCTCTTCTCCTGCTCCTGCTCCTCCTTCCCCTTTCCACTTCTTCCTCCTCCCTCTCCTCTCCTCAACCCCACTCCCTTTCTAGCACTGATGATGTTACCTAGTTGGGTCATGAAATGTCTGTAAGCAAACAACCAAGCTCAGAGAGCACCAAGGACTCCACAGTCGCCGTCCTCTTCTACTCCACAAACCCCACTCCCTTCTAGCACTGCTGATGCTACCTAGCATGGTAATGAAACGTCTGCAAGAAAACTATCATACTCAGAGAGCACCAAGGAGCCCACAGTTCAACCCTGGGCTACAAATATTCTCTTCTATCGGTAACTTTTGTCACATCCCTGTTAAATATCCATCGTCACACGCTCACCATGATTTGGGCTCTCCAAAATGCAGATAGTTGATGCTGTAGAGATCCATGTCCTCCGTATGCCACGCAAATGTGGTCTTCCACATCCCAAAGTAGAGGTAGGGGGTGTTCACGCCTTCTATGATAATCCCACACTGATGTTCCACCATGTCAAGAAGAGTGTTCAGATTCCCAATATTCCACTCGTCCACATCCTGGGGGGAAGAAAATGAATCCAGTCAAAGGAGAAGCCAGTGCTCCTTCCATCCCCACACAGGAAGGGGGCGCTGGCGGTCACTTTTCACAGGCGGCCTCAGAAGGAAAAACATCTGGCAGGAGCAGCTATTGCAAAACAGCAGGGTACCAGACATCTCACAGGCCACGGAGCAGCTCTTGGGAACAAAACAGACTAAAACGCCTGCTATTACATGGGCTCCCGCCGACTGTCTAAAACCTGTTTACCACAACTTTTAAGATTCAATTCACAGATGGAACAAAAATGAAAAGTGCTTTTCTAAAAATAACACGGAGAAATTGGTACAAGAGGAAGAAAGAGAAGAGAAAGGTTCTGACTGAAAGCCAATCCACCACAGTTTAGGTTAAGAATACAGGTAGTTCCCAACGGCAACTGAGCCCAAAATTTATGTTTTTGACCCATTTTGCGACCTTTCTCGTCACCGTTGTTAAGTGAATCCCTGCAGTTGTAAAGCTTTGCTTGTCAGAAGGTCGCAAAGGGCGATCACGTGACCCCGGGACACTGCGACCGTCATAAATATGAACCAATTGACAAGTCTCCGAATTTTGATCAATTGGCCATGAGGACACTGCAAGAGTCACAAGTGTGAAAAACGGTCGTTAAGTCACTTTTTTTCAGCATAGCTGTAACTTTGAACGGTCGCTAAATGAACTGTTTTTAAGTCGAGGACTACCTGTAATGCAAACATGTTTATCTACGATGGTTTGCCTTCAAAGGCCCTGGCCATGAAATCCCTACAAATCTAAAATTACTTTCAGAGATATACTTACAGGTAGTCCTTGACTTACAGCTATTTGTTTAGCAACTCTTCAAAGTTACAAAAGAACGGAAAAAAAGTGACCTCTATCCAGTCCTCACTCTTACGGCCGTCACAGGATTCCCCAGTCACACATCAAACTTGACAACCAGCATGTATTTACGATCGTTGCAGCATCCCAGGATCACCATTTGGGAGCTTCCCAAATGTGACTTCAAAGTCGATGGGGGGGAGCCGGATTCATCTATCCACCACCTGACTCCCTTAACAAGTGCAGGGATCTGCTTAACAACCATGGCAAGAATGGTCATAAAATCGGGTGGGACTCCCTTAATCACCCTTTTGCTTACCAATGGAAATTCTGGTTCTAATTGTGCTGATAGGTCAAGGACACTTTCAAACAATTAATCGCAACAGCCCCAAAAGTCCTTTTTTTCAGGAGGCAACTGGACTTTCTGTTTTTTTCTTTTGAAGATGTTTTGCTTCTCCTCCAAGAAGCTTCTTCAGCTCTGACTGGATGGTGGGGAACGGAAGGATTTATACTCTTTCCAGACAGCTGGTCATTTGCATTCTTTGAGAGGGTCGTTGAGGCCACTTGGATGTTTGTCTGTGTCCTTAGGGTCACCTAAGTGGTGCAAATGGGTATGGAGCCTTCTTGGCTACTGGATGTTTCTCCCGTGTCTCTTCACTGTTGAAGACAGGCGCAGGCTGTTAGGGATGTGTCTGTGTTGGCTGCATCTCAAACTGACACACAAATGGTTCCTGCAGTCTGCAAGTTTTCTGGAAATCCATTCATATTCCCGACTCTCTCAAAGGATGCAAATGACCAGGTGTCTGCAAGGAATATAAATCCTTCCGTTCCCCACCATCCAGTCAGAGCTGAAGAAGCTTCTTGGCTGAGAAGCGAAATGTCTTCAAAGAAAAACCAAGGAAGTCCAGTTGCCTCTTGAAAACAAAACACCTTTGAGATAACCATGACCTGGATGACTGAGAATCTCCATAGACAATCACAACAGCCCCAATTCTGTTGGAAGAAATTATGCATAGTAACACCAGTAGTCAACATTCCCGTTAATTTATAATTCCCCCTACAGTTCTCATATAATTTAACCTGCTCCTACGTTATCTACATCTGCATTGTACTCCAATTTTATTGCACGGGGACTTACCGAATCATACAGTGAACCACTGATATCCGCCCCATATATAGGGGAGACAAAAGTCAAATTCTTCCAGTATTTGCGTTCCAGATCATCAAAATCCTGATGACGCGGAGTGCAGTACCTGGTAAGGAAAAGCAAAATTAAGAACTGGCAACATTTTTTTTTGTAAACCAGAACTGAGCTCCTTTCTGATGAAATGGGGCTGCGGGCCATATCATTTAATGCCCTAATAAATGTAGGGCAATTTATTTAGTTCACTCCGAACGCAGAAAAACACCGCCTTGCCACTCTATTCTACAAAATGATGCTGACGGGTAGTTAATAAATGTGAGCCGGAGGCAGCTCAATGCGACCAAGGGAAAAAAAATGCTAGAAACAAAGTCATTAATATGAGAACCAAAGCATGTGTTTTTATGTATACTTTTACTACAAACGGAAAAAATGAAAAAAGAATCCCCACACTTTGTTTAATTATAGGACAAGAAAGTCTTAACCGTGGACGTACTTCTCACTATTGGCCAAGCGCCGATAGTCTCCAACCAGCATGGGTTTCTTCTGAATGTTGTACTGGGTGAAGAGCCCCGATTGGCCAGTCACCACCTGCTGAATGGGAGCAGGGATCACCATGCTGTCAATGTCATCGTAACCCTTCCGGGGCTTCCATTCCTTGGGAGGGATCACCTGCAAAGGTGGGGAACAATATTTTTCTTGAATAGATCACGTTTCATGAGAACAAACGAGTTAAAGGGAAAGATCCTTCTCTTCTGGATAAAAGAACCACCTCTGTTTACATCTCCTTGACTTCCTGTTTGTAGCACTCCAGATTCTTAGTCAGACACTCAATCTGTTTCGGGAATAAGATCGCTTTGGGATCTCTGCTGTGGCCTCTGATGTTTTCCACATTTGGGTTGGGCTTTTGAATGCCTTTGCTGCCTTCTCCCTCTTACAATCTGTGTTCCTAACTTTATTCCTGTCTTATAATGTCTAACCATCTCAATCAGGGGTGGTATTCACTTACCTTCGTTAACGGTTCGCACCTCCACGCATGCACAGAGCCTTCCGTGCATGCAAGGAGCATCAAAAACGGGACGTGATGAGGTCCGGGTGGGTGGGCAGAGCCTCCCGCAGTCGCCACTACCAGTTCGCCCGAACCGGATAGAATTGGCTGAATACCACCACTGATCTCAATTGGGAAACCAGATTCACTTCACAACTGTGCTTCTAACTTAACAACTGTGGCAAGAAAGATCGTAAAATGGGGTAAAATTCACTTAACAACTGTCTTGCTTAGCAACAGAAATTTTGAACTCTATTTATTTATTTATTATTTATTTATTGGACTTGTATGCCGCCCTTCTCCCAAAGGACTCAGGGCGGCTCACAGCAATAAGAAACAGAGAATACAAAAGTTAAAAGACAAATTAAAACAGAGTATCCAATAAGTAGGTTAAACGTGGGAAAACAAATTCAAATTTAAGATTTAAGAATTTAAAAAGCTACAAAATCAGTTTAGAGTCAACCCAGGCCCGCCCGTTGGAAGAGCCAGTCTTTGTCTGGCGGAAGGTTCGGAGGTCGGGGATTATCCGGAGCTCCAGGGGTAACGTATTCCAGAGGGTAGGGGCTCCCACAGGGAAGGCTCTCCCCCTAGAGGTCACCAGTCAACATTGTCTAGCCGAAGGTACCCTGAGGAGGCCAACTCTGTGGGAGCGAACTGGCCGATGGAAGGCTACCGGTGGCAGGAGGTGGTCTCGCAAGTATTCTGGTCCTAGGCCACGTAGGGCTTTAAATGTGATCACCAGCACCTTGAATTGCACTCGGAAGGCAACCGGGAGCCAATGCAGACCGCGAAGGAGTGGTGTAACATGGGAGTACCTAGGCACCCCCATGACAACCCGCGCGGCCGCATTCTGCACCAGTTGAAGTCTCCGAGTGCTCCTCAAGGGCAGCCCCATGTAAAGTGCATTGCAATAGTCCAATGCACTTTACGACCAATTGTGGTCGTAGTTACCTGTAGCATGAAATCCAAGGACTTTTTCCTATTCCTATTTTCTACTCATCTATAAGACTGTCTCTGTAGGAAAAGGAATTCTTGTTTGTCCCAAAAAAATTTAGCAGCATTAAAAGCCCCAGAAGGGGCAGGTTTGACTGCATCTGCTGTCTAAAACTGTCTGGGAACTAATTAAAACCCTCTCTGTCACCCTACCTATAGTGAAATTAATTAGTACACTTGAGTGGACAAGGAAACATATCCTCAAAAGCTTTTATCAATACCCAAGTCCCCTGTGAAAATGTACCGAAATGAGTTATTTGACCCCGTTTTAATGAAGAGCCAGGATCTCCCTTCTTCTTAAAGCTGTGCTCAATTTTGTTCTCTGTAAATGTTTGGATATCAAGCTGTGCCAAAGCAGCCCTCACTGCCAAACCAAAAACAGTTTTGGAAAAAAAAAAAAAAGAGAGAGAGAAAAAGCTGACAGATGTGTTCCAATGCACTTGTACTCAATGTATTCAAAGCAAGGCACGCACATTTTATACTGACGCATTACGCAGAGGCATCATGTGGTTCACTGGGCTTTGGGTTTTTTTAAAAGGACAATTAATGGCAATTATGTGAAACGGGGGAACTGTGATTTGTTTATTAAACCGTGTTGAAAACAAAATATGAGCTACTGCTAGAACCCTCAATTTGATCCTCCCATTGTGTAATCGGAAGCGTCCCTTGTTTGTCTCTCTCACTTGATTTTGGTACTTTAAAAAAGAGACTGTTTTATCCAGAAGGGCTCTCCTTCACGCTGAAAAAACAAATGTAACAAAGGCAGAAGTGTATTTAGGCAGTCCTTGACTTATAGCAATTCATTTAGTGATGCTTCGAAGTTGTGACGACACTGAAAAAAGGGACTTATGACCGTTTTTCACATTTACAACCGTTGCAGCGTCCCCATGGTCATGTGATCAGAATTCTGATGCTTGGCAACTGACTCACGTTTATGACGGTTGCAACATCCTGGGGTCACGTGATCCCCTTTTGCGACCTTCCAACAAGCAAAGTCCATGGGGAAGCCAGATTCACTTAACAACCATGTTATTAACTTAAGAACTGCAGTGATTCACTTAACAACTGTGGCAAGAAAAATTGAATAATGAGGCAAAACTCACTGAAGGAATAGAATAGAATAGAATAGAATAGAATAGAATAGAATAGAATAGAATAGAATAGAATAGAATAGAATAGAATAGAATAGAATAGAATAGAATAGAATAGAATAGAATAGAATAGAATAGAATAGAACAGAACAGACCAGACCAGACTAGACTAGACTAGACTAGACTAGACTAGACTAGACTAGACTAGACTAAAATAAAATAAAATAAAATAACAGAATTGGAAGGGACCTTGGAGGTCTTCTAGTCCAACCCCCTGCCCAGGCAGGAAACCCTACACCACTTCAGACAAATGGTTATCCAACATCTTCTTAAAAATTTCCAGTGTTACAAATGTTACGCTTTGCAACAGAAATTTTGGGCTCAGTTGTGGCCGTAAATCGAGGACTACTTGTACTTGTGGGGGAAGGTGTCAGATAGGATACCAAATAGCATTTTTATAAACCGGTGCTTTATAAAAGCAGTCCTTGACTTACAGCCACTTGTTTAACCACCAGTTAAAACAGCAGTGAAAATTGACTATGATCAGATCTCACACTTATGACTGTCAACAGGATGTCTGTGGTCCTAATTCAGTTGCCTGGCAACCAGCAGGAATTTATGACAGATGCAGTTGCTGGGGTCAGCTGTTCACTATATATTTATTTATTTTATTTTTATTTTAATTTGATTTATATGCCGCCCTTCTCCGGAGACTCAGGGCGGCTTACAGTGCGTTAAGCAATAGCCTTCATCCTTTTGTATATTTATACAAAGTCAGCTTATTGCCCCCACAAACTGGGTCCTCATTTAACCTACCTTAGAAAGGATGGAAGGCTGAGTCGACCTTGAGCCTTGGAGAGATTCGAACCAGCAGTAAATTGCAGGCAGCTGTGTTAATAACAGGGTGCTTTAAACCACTGTAGTACCAAGGCTCTTACCTAATATATGACCTTCCCATGAGGTTTTCAACAGGTAAAGTCAATGGGGAAAGCCAGATTCGCTTAAGGACCACATGAGTTGCTTAATGACCTTGGCAAAAAAAAAATTGTAAACTTGGGTGCATCTCTCTTAACAATCGCATCGCTTAAGTGATGAAAATTCCGGTCCCAATTGTGGTCGTAACTCAAGGATTACCTGTAAGTGGCCTTGATATCCCAAAACAATCTTTTTTTCTTTTTCTTTTTCTTTTTTTTTTTGGTGAGAAAATCCGCACTGTAGATCCCCACCAGAATCTTAAAATTGACAGTGGAAATTTAGTATGAGACATTAATTGTCTATATTTTAAAGTCCGGACCTGACTGAAGAATTCCCATTGCCTTCTGTCAGTTTTTTGAGGGGTTTGCGCACATAAAAATGGGATCACTGAAAAATTTACAGCTTTTAAGGTTTTTTTCGGGTTAGCTGAGATTCACTTCCACAGCTCACTCACCTTAGCAAGCCCTGCCCGGTGAGCCCCTTGCGATTCGATGTAAGCAATGTACTTCCCAAAATCCTGGAATTCTTCTAGTGTTGGATGGAACGTCATAATTTTGCAGCTGGGATTTTGTGGGCTTGGGTTTTCTGACCCCATATTGCTGAAGGCGGTTTAGCACTTATGCTGCAAAAGAAACAGACAGAAAGAAAGGGAACAAAAAGAAAAGAGAGGGAAGAACAAACATTAAAATATATTGTTATATCTTTGGATTAATACAAGTTAGGACGTTTAAAGTACTGCTGGGAGCGTGGTGGCTTGCAAGGTTAGAACGCTGGGCTGCCGATCGGCAGGATTGTGTTTGAAATCCGTTGCTGCCAAGAAGTGGGGGTGAGCTCCCGTTACACGCTCCAGCTGACCCAGTAGTTCAAAAGAGGGTGATCGTGGGTAGATTAATGGGTACCACTTTGGTGGGCAACTTCATGGAGACATGAAAGGAGCCCCCAACTGGGCATCTCGCAGGCAACGGCTGATATCACCAGCAAATCTTTTCGCCACAGAAGCACTTTGGTGCTTCACTCACTCACACACACAAGACTGTTAAGACTGAAGTCCAGCTTAACTGGCTAACTTTGGTTTTAGTATTTGTAATATTTCTGCAATCAATTAGTATAATCGTGATGTAAAAATCACATTGATAATTATGAGGATCATAATCACTATTTAAAAAATACCTAACCCACACTTTCAGCATACATTGATAATTATGAGAATCATAATCACTATTTGAAATACCCAACCCACAAGTGTATAGTTTTTAACCGAGTTGGCAAGTTATTTTAACATTTTTCTATATATTTATATTTTTCTATATAATTTTTCTATATATAATTTTTCTATATATTTATATTTATAAATTCAAGAGATTTGACCACCTCTTTCTAAGCTAGTGGAAAACCTCAGTTTTTATTTTTAAGGCATCTCTACTTTAAAAAAACAACCCTAAACTTGGAGACAGGTTGGTCTAGTGCAGTGATGGCTAACCTTTTTGCCATCGTATGCCAAAAGCAGGGGGAGCCCAAAGGGGTCATACACGTGCGTACCCACATCCATAATTTAATGCCCCACATGCCCCGCCCCCCTGCGCATGCATGCGCAACCCCCTCCCCACGCCCCGTTTTGGGCCTAGCATGCTTCCCTGAAGCCTCCGGAGGCCGGAAACAGCCCATTTCCAGACTTCTGGTAGGCCCGTTTTTTCGCCCTCCCCAGGCTCCATAGGCTTTCTTGGAGCCTCAGGAGGGCGAAAACAGCCTCCCCTGCACCCTAGAGGCCCTCCGGAGACTGGAAATGGCCCATTTCCTGACTTCCAGTGGGCCCAGCAGGCCCCGTTTTCGCCCTCCCCAGGTTCCAGAAGCTTTCTTGGAGCCTCGGGAGGCCAAAAACGCCCTCCCAGAGCCTCCATGCAAGCCCTGTACCTACCTGGCATCCAAAACGGGCTTAGTGGAGACTCCTCGGAGGGGAGGGATGGCGTGAGTGGGGCCAGCCGAAAAACAGCTGGGGAGCTGAGCTAGGGCAATGGCTCGCGTGCCCGCAGGTATGGCTCCGCATGCCACCTGTGGCACATGTGCCATAAGTTTGCCATCACGGGTCTAGTGGTTAAAAGCTTAGGCTAGAAACCAGGAGGCAGTGAATTCTAGTCCCGCCTTTGGCATGAAAGTTGGCTCGATAACTTTGGGCCAGTCACTCTCAGTCCAACCCACCTCACAGGGCTGTTTGGGGAAAAATAGGGAGGAGGAGTACTGTATTAGATAGCTTTGCTGCCTTGAGTTATTTCTAAAGTAATAAAGGCGGGATAAGAATCGAATAAATAAATAAGCCAAAAGACATCTACACACATTGGAAGAAAGCAACCAAACTGCTAAGGAAAGAAAAACTTAGCACCAATGGCTGGAGACCCCAGGTATCTTTAGAGAAGGCAGAACTCCTGGAGACGGCTGTCTTCAAAGATCTGAAAGGCTACCATGCAGTATGAGAATTATCACACAAGACAGGACAAAAACAACGGCTTAAATTCCAAGGAAGCCAGAAATTTTCTAACGGTAAGAGCAGTTTAGCAACTTAACAGACTGCATGGTGTGATGGTTGAATACGTCTTTTATACATATCATTAGAACAATACCGAATTTTTCAATTATGAACTCAAATGAGTTCCTATAAGTCCACAATTACAACCACAACTGAGCCCAACATTTTTGTTGTTAAGTGAAGCATTTACCGTAACTGAATTTTGCCACATTTTATGACCTTATTTGTCACAGTTAAGCGAATCACGGCAGTTGTTCAGTTAGTACACAGTTGTTAAGTGAATCTGGCTTCCTCACTGTAACTTTGCTTGCAAGAAGGTCACAAAAGGGGATCACAAGACCCCGGGACACTGCAACCATCATAAAAGTGAGTCAGGTACCAAGCAGAGGTGAAATGCTCCTGGTTTGGACCTCTGCTGATCAGGCAACTCAGCTTGGATCGTCAGAGGCATTTAAAAGAAAAAAAACCTTTTTTTCTTTTAAATGCCTCTGACGATCCAAGCTGAGTTTTTAAAAAAGCCTCTGCCGATCAGGCAACTCAGCTTGGATCATCAGAGCCTTTTGAAAGCATTTTTTTACAACCTCTTCGCTGAAGAGGTTGTAGACAAAATGACTTTAAAAGTTCTAAAAAATGGCCACGCCCACCCAGTCACATTACCCCACCACCAAGCCACGCCCACATTTGTAGTAACAAATTTTAGATTTCACCACTGGTACCAAGCATCTGAATTTTGATCACGAGGCTGCTGCAACTGTCATTAAGTTGTGAAAAAGATCATAAGTCACTTTTTTTAATGCCATTGTAACTTCAAATGGTCACTAAACAAACCGTTGTACAGAGAACTCTCTGTAGTCAGTTTTGTTCCTTCTTTTAGGCTGCCTTTATAAATATACTTTAATAGCTTTCCTTCTCCTATATTTTAACAGCTGCTGTGGTTATTGACAGAAAGGGCTCTAGGATAGAAGTCACGCTATGGATCCCTTCCTTGAAGCCATGTTACTTTCACGACACCCAAGAGGCAGGCTTCCCCTGTGGTGGTGCCTGCTCTATGGAACCCTTCTTCCCCCTTCCCCCCCTCAAGTTGACCAACCCCCCCCCCACCTCCGCAGAGTCCTTTAGAAAGGCAGTTAAGACCTGGCTTATTTGGTCCTTAGGGGTGTGGATCAGGATGAGTAGACTTCCCATCTGGTGTCATATAACAAACTGGAGTCTCGTTTCCAGATAATCGTTTTGTTTGTTTCATCTGTATTTCCTGGAAGGGGGGGGGGGAGATTTGATTTACTGCTTTTGATATCTCCCAAAGAGTTGCATGGTTTGAGTTGGGCAGCCACATAAATGCTCTGAATAAGTGAACAATCCATTTCTTTTAAACTTCTGAACATGATTTAGACCAGGGGTGTCAAACTCAAGGCCCGGGGACCGGATCCAGCCCACAGGGTGCTTGGATGTGGCCCGTGGGGCCGCCCTGCAAACAGTGAAGGACTGGCCCGTGGTTCTTCTGCCAGTGAAAACAGAGCTCAGGAGGGCCATGTGCCACCCTCCCAGACTCTGTTTTCGGCCACAACAGCAACCTGAAGCCCTCTGCCAGTGAAAATGAAGCTTGTGGGGGGTGGGGTGGACATATGCGTCCCCCCCACTAGCTCAGTTTTCACTGGCAGAGGGCTGCAGGAGGCTGTCGCGGCCGAAAACGGAGCTCAGGAGCCAAAACGGAGCTCAGGAGTCTGTTTTTGCTGGTAGAGCATTCAGGCCACCACAGGCGCCCCCCCCAACACAAGTGACGTGAAGCTGGCCACGCCCACCCCAGCCCCAAGGTCAAACACAACCCAGATGTGTCCCTCAATGAAATCAAGTTTGACACCCCTGATTTAGACCATTAAACTAAGCATTAGTGTCTAACACAGTCACAGACCCGGATTCATCCCAAGTTACTGTATGTGTGTGTGTGTGTGTGTGTGTGTGTGTGTGTGTGTATTTTATAGGCTGCCCATCTCATTGTCAAGCGACTCTGGGTGATTTACAAACATCCCTCCCCCCCAAAAAACCCCACACAAAACAATAAATGTTAAATAAACAGGGATTACATAAATTAGAAAAACAGAGAATTTAGAGCAAGGCAACTTTAAGACCTGTGGACTTCAACTCCCAGAATTCCCCAGCCAGCATGGAGTTGAAGTCCAGAGGTCTTGAAATTGCCAATGTTGGATACCCTTGATTTAGAGGAAAAAGAAAAGACGCTCTGGACTTTAAACGCTGCACACCAACTTAAAGAACCCATACATTCATTGACTAATCAAGTTAGTGTCGACTCTTTGCAATCACATGAAGAGAGTCACTTCACACACAAATCGGACAGGACAATTCTGGCACAGAATAGTGTTTTAATTTCAAAGTTAAAAAGCTAGGAACTTCAACCAACACCAGAGGGCAGCAAAAGACACTTGCATGACAGCATGAAAGATTAAAGCATGCTTGAATTATAGCAATAAATTATAAAAGAGATATGAATTATAAAATATGTTTGGTTTGTAAGAATTCTGCTCTGCATAAAACAGAACCAGCAGCGAAGGGATAGGCAATGAGGCCTGGTCTCCTATTTACTTGCACAAAAGCAGAACTATTCCAACTAAAGCACAGTCAATGGACCAATTTGTGCATAATGAAAGAACATTTTCCCAGTTTCGATATCAGGATTGAGCCAAAATGCTACTGCGTATTTTCTGCCAGAGTTGGATGGCTGGGGTCCCTGTTGAATATTTTTATATGTGTGAGTGTCACCATCTTGTTCTTTCTTTCTTTCTTTCTAAATTGTTCTTTATCATCCTGTTTAGCTTGTATTTTCTAACTGTTTGGTTTTATCATATACTGACCAAACTCAAGTCTGGAAGTCAGTGCAGAAATTGAATGAACGAATGCACTGTTCTGATTTGGAAACATCAATGCACCATTGTATTGTGTTATGCCTGAAGAAGGAACCAGTTGGTTTCTTAACTAGGCAGAATCAGAAATCAAGGAGAAACCTGCATTTTAACTCTGCCAATAAAGGAGACCGCTTGTAGCTCGGGGTTGAAATGTAAATTGCAGTTTGGTTGCTCATGATAATGCAAGCCTGCTGATGGCACCTTGCCTGATGATTCTTGTTTGACCGCTCCTGTTAGTAGGAGCAGCTAGACAAGTTTGAGCCAGAGTCCCTGGTTTGTTGCTTTTTCAAGAGGCAACTGGACTTTCTATTTTTTTTCTTTGAAGATGGTTTGCTTCTTGGATGAGCTTCTTGGATGGGAAGCGAAACGACTTCAAAGGAAAAAAAAATAGAAAGTCCAGTTGCCTCTTGAAAAAGCACCTTTGGAAGGGGTCCTTGATGTTCTCCGAGCTTGGTTGTTTTCCTGCAGGTGTTTCATTACTCAAACTAAGGAAATAGCACCAGTGCTGATGCTACCTAGTTTGGGTAATGAAACATCTGCAGGAAAACAACAAAGCTCGGACAGCAACAAGGACCCGTCAATATTGTTATATCTCAACAAGGCCAATGTTAACCCTGGGCAGGAGCTACAAGCTCCTTAACCATTGGACAGAGTGAACAAAAGTAGATCGCCCTGCTTTTATGAAGATGTAGGAAGAGAAAACAATGTTAGCAATAGAAGGGTGTTTCTTCTGGAAAGCAAGAAGAGACAAGTGTCTTATAAAATCTCTCTTGAAAGAAAATGAAAAACTGTCAACCAAACTCTTCCACACAAGTACAAGACCTTGAAGTTGAAAAAGACTTGGGTGAAGAGACGCATAAAACATTGGTGGCAATTAAGCCAACCTGCTCTTTATGGACCATTGCTCAGTTCAGTTTTCTGCCATAAAGAAAAAAAAGTGATTCAGATGACCCTGAGGCTACAGATGAACTCCCCAGTAGCCTCAATGATTTGCAGAATATTAATGACCAGAAGATTTCTAAGGAATATAAATCCTTCCATTTCCCATCATTCAACCAGAACTGAGGGATCTTTTTGTTGGATGAGAAGCAAAATGTTTTCAAGGAAAAAAGAAGGGAGGGGAGGGAAGGAAAGGGGAGGGAAGGGAGAGGGACAGGGGAGGAGAGGAAGGAAAGAAGGAAGGAAGGGAGCAGATGAGAGGAGAGGGGAAGGAAGGGAAGATGGAAGGGAAGGGAAGGGAAGAAGGAAGAGTCCAGATGCCTTTTGAAAAGCACCTTTGAGACACAAGAGCAATACTATAATAGCTAATATATAATAGCTTTTGTCAGAGAGCCCGCCATACTAGGAATTCTGGATTCATCAGAAACATTTGTTAAGTTTGTTTTTCACAGAGAATAAGCATTGCTTAGCTAAGTAAGAAGTAAACAGAGATTTCAAGATTCGAAGATCTGAAATATTTGGTTCCCTCAAATTGTTTACCACATATAGGTCTTTTGCACAAGGAGTCTGAATTTAAAAAAGCAGCAGTACATGTTCTGCACTGATAAGATAATCCAAATAAAAGAAAGCCACTGAAGAAGCCTTGAGTATCAAAAACATTCACCATAAATAGGGAATGTTTAGTTCAGATTTTTATTTTGATCCAAGTCTCCTGGTGATCTCCTCCAGAATGTATGCAGATATTGAAAAGCAATGGAGGCAGAATGGAGTCGGAGGATTGCCAAATGACAGCACCTATTTCAAATAGCAGTTTACTCCAAATGGCACCCAGTGAAATCTAGTTAAGAGCAAATCCCTGCCTCCTACTCACTAATATCTCCAGTGATCCAGAAGGCGTCTGTGGTCAATAGTACAGAAAGTTCCTAAAAGGGCGAACAGAAGTAGAGTGACATTTTTTGTGACTATCTCAGAACAAGTGTCATCTCCAAAGGCTAATCAAAACAGTCTCAATTCAGTAGTCTGTACTGAAACTAATGTGAAATGAATCAAGGTAATTTGCTAGAAGATTGCTCTGCAACTGAGAAGCCATCCCTGTCTCAATACTTTCTCCAATCATGATAAAAGACTGACCTATAATTACCCATCTGAGGGGCAAACCTCTTTAGAAAAAAAAGTCCTAATTATTGCCTCTTTTAAATAAGAATGAAAGTGAAGTACATGTGAGACAGAGACAGGATAAGGCTCACTGGATTGCCTGCTCCCATTTGTCTGAGCCCTGTAGCTGCTGTGGCTGAGCATACATGGAGTCCTTAGCTTACGCCCACAATTGACCCCAAATTCTACATTGCTAAGCAACAGTTATTAACCATGTCTTGCCCCATTTTACGACCTTCCATGCCACAGTTGTTCAATGAATCACTGCAGTTGTTAAGTTAGTAACATGGTTGTTAAGTGAATCTGACTTCCGCACTGACTCTGCTTCTCAGAAGGTCATCACATGACCCCAGCACACTGCAACCGTCATAAATATGAGCCGGTTGCCGAGTGCATGAATTTTGATCACGCGACCACAGGGATGTTGCAATGATCCTAAGTGTGAAAAACAGTACTAAGCAGGGTGAATAAAAATTGATGTTTTTTTTTAAAAAAAAATTTCAAATCTATTTTTTAAAATTAAAATCGATTTTTTTTATTTTTATCAAATTTATTTTAATAAAATGCTTTTGGAGTAAACATCTATCTAAATATAGTTTTCTATTTAAGATACATTCATAATTTAGTTCATTCAGCATGAAATGGAGCTAAGTTATGTAGCATGAGGCTGTATAATTTAAATCAAATCCATCCTGGTCCTGTCATTTTTCGGTGCCGTTGTAACTTTGAACAGTCACTAAACGAATGGTTGTTAAGTCAAGGACTACCTGTATCTGTCAAAGTCACCATTATTTTGCCATGAGGGTCGGCAATAAATGAGAAGTGAGACAAATGGCCATTTCTAGAAGATGCTCGTAAATCTGTCACATCATGGATGGAAGAGGCTTGGGAGAGTGGCAACAAATGCACTTAAGATTATTAAATTATAAAGAACCTCACCACTTGGTTTGGGCCGTGGTCTGATCCAGTGGTGAAATCCACATTTTTTTACTACTGGTTCTGTGGGCGTGGCTTGGTGGGTGTGGCTTGGTGGGCATGGCAGGGGAAGGATACTGCAAAATCCCCATTCCCTCCCCATTCCTGGGGGAAGGATATTGCAAAATCTCCATTCCCACCCCACTCTGGGGCCAGCCAGAGGTGGTATTTGCCGGTTGTCTGAACTACTCAAAATTTCCGCTACCGGTTCTCCAGAACCTGTCAGAACCTGCTGGATTTCACCCCTGGTCTGATCCAATTGGTTGTTCTGCAATTCACTGGAGCTGCTAGGAAAAAGGATTTTATTGATCTATGGAGAGTCTCCATCGTCCAAGGCCATGGTTGTCGCAAAGCTGCTGTTCAAAAGGCAACTGGGCTTTTTTCCCCCCCTTGAAAACGTTTCGCTTCTCATCCAAGAAGCTTCTTCAGTTCTGAAGAAGGTTGTGAAGAAGAACCGAAGAAGCCTCTTGGATGAGAAGTGAAACGTTTTCAAGGAAAAACAAAACAACAGCTTTTGAGCAACAGCTTTGTGATTTTATTGATCAATTCACCCTAGCATCTGATGGTTCCAATTGTTTTTCCCCCAGAGTATTGGAGGGAATTTTGGGCATCCTTGTCGGACAGCTGGACAACTTATGGGAGTAAGAAGGTGGCTACAACTTTGCGTTAGAATGAACTGAAGTAGCCTCCCCCTGCTCACATATCTCAGATAAAACAAGTTGCTCAGATGGAAGAAGTTGAGAAGAGAGGCTGGAAAAACGTATAGGCCCATTTTTCACAAAAATGGGACCAGCAAGGCAGAGCTTCGGGAGGCCAAAAATGGCTGTATTCAGTGTATAAGATGCACCAACATTTTCACCCTCTTTTAGGGGAGAAAAGTGTGTCTTATACTCCAAAAAATACGGTACTTAACTGCTTTTCCTTTGTTGTTGTTGTTAGAAAGGATAATTAGTTAAGGAAGTTAATGCAGCTTTAATGTTCCAAGATGCAAGGGACATTTTCTGAATCTTCTGATTAAGTTGACAGGCTTGAACATTTAAGGCAACATTTAAAGTATCTAGTTTGAATATCCAGAGAGCCACTTTGGTCTAGCTAAGCAAATAAAGCACCAGACTAAAAACCAGGAGATGGTGAGTTCTAGTCCCGTTTTAGGCATGATGGGTGACTTTGGGCCACTCTCTCTCAGCCTAACTGACCAGGAGGAAGAAAGAGTATTAGCTAGTTTCACTGCCTTGAGTTATTTATAAAAATAAGATAGGATGTTAAAAAAAACAACCTTAAATCTAATTCAATCCTGTTTTGGGTGACTGGATATGATTCTCTATTTAGATATATGATCTTTTAGTTAAATTGAATTAAAAGTTAGATCAGATTTCCACCCAGAAAAGAGCTGGAATGACGTTTCAACAACAGACAGGAAGAGTTCAGTCAAGGCAACATGGACCACAGAAATCCTGCAGGATTTCTAGGCAAGACTTGTTGTTCAACTGTAGGGCCATGGCAAGATCTGACTTCTGGAGACAGAAATATACTGCCTTTGTCCCAGATGTAGGAGAGACTGCGAAGGGATTAGGGTATCATTACTAGGCAAAAAAATGTGCTATTTTGGTGCAGCTGCTCTTGCATTATTTGTTGCCCTGAATACGTTCACATAATCCGGAAACTCTCCTAATGCAATGAAATGATACTGTCTGGTGTAACTAGAATAATGGCATTTCTCCCAACATTAGGCATTGATACCCCGCGATCATAACAATGTCCCTTCCCCCAATTGCTTCATGCCTACAATAAAGGAGGAAAACTGGTATGATCATTTCCAGGCCTACCCTGATGGAAGAAGCGATAAGGCTGCTCAGATGCTGCTGGACTTCACCACTGCCCATTGTATAGAGCTCACTCCTGTCTCCATTTCATTTTCTTGGGTTGTTGTTTTTTGTTTTTGTTTTATAAGCTTACCTTTGGGCTGCTTATTTATTTTTTTTCTGACTTTTTAATTATAAATTGCCTGGAGTCGTTGGAAATTGAGCAGCCTATAGATCAGACCTGGCCATTTTATGGCCCCTGGGCGACTTCTGTTCCTGTCCAGCCTGAAAAAAAAAAAGCTTTTATTTTGAAAGTGACTATTTTTTTAAAATTTATGTATATGCATGTGTGCGTGTCTATGCACTTTCCTAGCCCTACTGGTTCAGCCCTCCACAACAGTCACAGCTTATGTGACCCCTTGAGAAAATTAATTGCCCACCCCTGCTATAGATAAATGAATAAATAGATTCTCAGTAGCAGAAAAATGCAGGCAGGATTGAGGAGTTCCACTCCTGCCAATGGGGAAGGAAAGGAAGGGGCCTGTCTTGCTGGATTGACAGGTGGTCATGCTGCTATTGCTCAGTGTGTATCCTATTCTCTAGCACATGGTCTTGGGCACCTTCTGTTTTTCTGAATATTGCACACAATGTCAAGGTGGAATGTTTACGTGCCACTGGACAAGGAGGAGGAACTCGTGAGGTCCCACTTCCCTTCTGGTGGAACAGAGGAGGAGATGCTGCCATTCAAATCAAAAATTAGGCCTTTCACAGCATCTCCGGTTCAGAATCTGGATGCATTAAATCTCAGCTACTAGGCTGGACTTTAGAAATTGAGAAGGAGATCTCAAAGGATGAAACTCTTCTCTGTGAAAGTCCATAAAAGCAAGGAAGAGCATGTGCCTCTCAGAAATTCCTTGTCTCATGCCAAAGGTAAACCCCTTAACAAGCTCCACAAGGAGGACTAATTATGAAATAGGACCAAGTTTATAATTTGACAGGATTCATCCCTATAGCACCCATAAAGTCACTGCCTCAATTACTCTTTCCCACTGAATACAAAAGCAGAGCAACACAACATTGTTGTGTTCAGTCAAAGAGGCAATTTTTCATAAATCGGACGTTGCTTACCTGAACGTCCCTTCTCGACGCGCAGCTGGAGAATCCAAAGCTTCGGGTTGTTCAGTAGTTGATAGCCTACACTGAGTGTGTTCCTTTAAGAGATTTCTCTTCAGACACGCCCACTTGCTCAACAGAGTCCCAGTTTTGTTCACGAAGTAAGGAGCAGTAGAGCGTCAGGAAGGAATGTCCAGCAGCCAGCTGGGTGGGTTGGATTCTCCAGCTGCGCGTCGAGAAGGGACGTTCAGGTAAGCAACGTCCGTTCTCCAACGCGCAGCTTGGAGAATCCAAAGCTTCGGGATTTACCCAAGCAAGTTCAGACAGGGAGGGAACCCGGCTGCTGTACGTCGTCTGAAGAGTTGCATACAGCTTGGAGCACCCGGCGGCCGAAGGATGCCTCCGCCGAGGCAAAGGAATCCACCTTGTAGTGCCTGATGAAGGGGTTCAAGGATGACCAGGTAGCCGCCCTGCATATGTCGGGAATGGAGGCATTAGTGGCCCAGGCGGCCGTAGTGGCGGCGCTCCTGGTGGAGTGTGGAAGAATTCTCTGCGGAACCGGTTTGTTCCGAGCCGAATAAGCCCTAGAGATGCAGGATTTAATCCATCTCCCAATTGTCGTGGAAGAAACCTTCCGGCCCATGGAAGCGGGCAGAAAGGAAATGAAGAGCGATTCAGATTTTCGGAAATGCTCAGTCCGCTTAATATACCGGCGCAGGGCCCGTCGGACATCTAAGAGGTGCCAGTCTGCTTCCCGAGGATGTCGAGGATCGGGGCAGAAGTCTGGAAGGATCAATTCCTGGGCTCGATGGAATGTGGAATTTACTTTAGGCAGGAATGAGGGGTCTAGTCTTAATACCACGCGATTTGCGTGGAAGACACAAAGGTCGCTTCTCACAGACAGTGCAGCTAGTTCGGATACACGGCGAGCCGAAGTAATTGCGACCAGAAACGCCACCTTAAGAGTCAGAAAGCGGAGGCTGATTGAGGCGAGAGGCTCAAATGGAGGGTGCATGAGGGCCTGAAGGACCAGAGTCAAATCCCAGGTCGGGTATCGATGTATAACAGGGGGGCGCAGGTTGGATGCCCCTCGCAGAAAGTCGCGAATCGTCGGGTCCTGGGAGAGAGGAAGCTTTGCAGAAGTCGAAAGGACCGTACTAAGTGCAGCAACTTGGCGACGAAGAGTGTTAGGCGCAAGGTGCTTGTCCATGCCCCGCTGAAGGAATCCCAGCACTTCGGGGACAGAAGCAGACGTTGGATCCAGGTGGAATTTAGCACACCAGGAGCAGAAGGAGTTCCAGGTTGCGTTATAAATGCGGCATGTTGATGGCCGTCTTGACGCCTGAATCGTGGGGATCGCATTGCTAGGCACGTTGGCTCGCCTTAGCAAGATCCGTTCAAGCGCCAGGCGGTCAACTGCAACCACTGCGGGTCTGGGTGCAGAATGACCCCCTGGCTGAGAACGATCCTGTCCCCTGGAATCCTCCACGGCCGTGCCACCGACAGGTCCACCAGATCCGCAAACCAGGACCTCCGAGGCCAGTGGGGTGCGACCAGAACGACGTCTGCCCTCTCTGCTATTATCCTGCGGATCAGACGAGGAAGGAGCGGTAGAGGGGGAAAGGCATAGAGGAGACCCCTGGGCCAGGGAGAGGCGAGGGCGTCGACTCCCTCCGCCTGAGGGCACTGGTACCGGGTGAAGAACCTGGGTAGGTGAGTGTTGTCGCGGCTGGCAAATAGATCGATTAGAGGCGTGCCGAATCTGCAGACGATCTCGGTGAACAGATCTGGGTGAAGTCGCCACTCGGCGTGATCCAAGTGTTGTCGGCTGAGCCAGTCCGCTGTGATGTTCGCGGTCCCGGCAATGTGCTCCGCCACAAGGGATAGGACGTGCTTTTCCGCCCAGATCAGCAGTAGGGTCGTTTCCTCCATCAATGGACCCGAGCGAGTCCCCCCCTGGCGGTTCACGTGCGCCTTTGCGGTTACATTGTCCGTGCGTATCAGGACATGGTGCCCCGACACAATCCGCTGGAACCGTTGGAGGGAGAGGCGGATCGCACGGAGTTCCAACCAATTGATCCCGTTGAGGCTCTCCTCTGCTGACCACGTTCCCTGGGCAACGTGGGATAAAAGATGACCTCCCCATCCCGTCAGGCTGGCGTCCGTTGTCACTACCAGGCGCTGTAGATTCTGGAAGTAGCTGCCCTGATGTAGGCTCTGGGAGGACCACCAGAGGAGAGACCTTGAGACCTCTGGCGGGAGGGAAACTTGTGTGGGAGAGTTGCTTCTCCTGGCTCTCTGAAAGGGGAGGAGGAACCACTGGAGCTGGCGTGAATGGAACCTCGCCCAAGGAACGACAGACAGGCAGGAAATCATTTTGCCGAGCAGGCGGGACAGGAGCAGCAAGGGCACCTTCCGAGAGGAGAGGACCTGGGATGTTAATGCCTGGAGACTGGAACACCGGTCCGTTGACAGGAACACCTGGCCCTTTACAGAATCTATTAATGTCCCGAGATGGAGAATGCAAGTAGTGGGCTGCAATTGGCTCTTCGGGATGTTGAGGGAGAAGCCATGATGACGAAGGCAGCGACACAGCACTGCTAGGTCTCGGGATGCTCGGGCCGGAGAAGGGGAGAGCACTAGGATATCGTCCAAGTAGCAGTGGAGGCGGATCGGATGTTGACGTAGATGGGCCGCCACTGCTGCCAGGAGCTTTGTAAAGGTCCTTGGGGCGGAGGAGAGGCCGAAGGGCATTGCTCTGTATTGGTAATGCCTGTTGTTGTAGGCGAAGCGTAGGAAACGACGATGGGACAGCCGTATGGGTACGTGGAGGTACGCTTCTTTCAAATCGATAGAGGTCATCCAGTCCGATGGTCGAATGGAAGCCAAAATTGATCGGAGGGACTCCATTTTGAACTGATGATATACTATAAATTCGTTCAGCCTCTTGAGGTCTAGGATGCCCCTGTGACCCCCGGATGATTTGGGGACCAGGAAGAAAATTGAATAGAAGCCGGTCCCGCGATGATGGTGGGGAACCGGTTCGATGGCTTGGATTTGAAGCAGGTGGTGGATTTCTGCCTCCATTAGCTGGCGCTTGTCCAGGTTGGGAGAAATAGGGCATTGGACAAAGTGTGAGGGAGGTCTGGAGCGGAACTCCAGGGTAAGGCCAAGACGGATTGTTTGGAGCACCCAGGCGTCCGACGTCGAGATCTCCCACTGGGGAAGAAAATGAGTCAGACGGCCGCCAATGGGAAGATGGATGTAGTCACTTCCCTCTTCGAAAGGTACGGGATCCTGTACCTCGAAATGGCCGTTTGGGTGCTGAGGCCTTTCGACCACGGTCTCTGAAGGAGGATCTATCGAGGGAACGGTCGAATCCCTGAGAATAGGGCCTTGAGAAGGACCCCGAAGGGCCGGAGTCGTTCCGAAAGGGCTGCCTGGTGAAGTAGGACGATGGTCTACGATCTGCCCTCTTATACGAGGATGGCATCACCTTCCGTTTATCCTTGTCCTCAACCAGGATGGGGTCTAAGGCTTCCCCAAAAAGACGGGAACCCTTATACGGAGTTGAGGCGAGGCGCCACCTAGACTTGGCATCAGCTCTCCAATTTTTAAGCCATAATAAACGGCGAGATGTAACGGAGGACACCAGGGCGCGCGAAGCAAACTTCGCGGCGTTGAGCGAGGCATCCGCCGTATATTCGGTGGCCGCCACCAGTTTGTTGACATCTTGGCGGAGGCGTGAATCCGCAGAGGGAAGGCGCTCGTGGAGTTGACGGAGCCAAATTAAGCAGGCACGGCTGAAGAAGGAAGCAGAGGTGGCTGCTTTAACCGCCCATGCGGCCGCATTGTGAGTACGTCGGAAGTTAAACTCAGCTTTTCGGTCCTCTGAGCGTAAACCGTCGGCGACGTCGTTGGAAATTACAGAGGAAGCCGTCAGATTGGCCACTGGCGCGTCTACAGTCGGTAACTGAAGGAGATCTTGGAGACTAGGCGCCGAACAATAAAGCTTTTTGTCTAGTCCCGAAGGAGCGGGCAAGGAGGAGGGCGTGGTCCAGGATCGTTGGACCACCTCCGAAAAAAGCTGTGGACATGGAATAAAGTCCGCTTGCGCCTTAGGCGCCGTAAACAAGGCCTCATGTTGTTGAGAGGTACCGGGTTGATCAACTTGAGAGACTGGGTCAGCCATATTTGTGGCCAACTTGGCCTTGCGCAGGAGCGATTTGAACAGCGAGGGTCGAAAGAGCCCAGAGAAGGCTGGCTTTTCGGGTGGCATATCTGCATCATCAGATAAGTCCATATCCGACGGGTCGCACTCTCCCTCCTCCGAAGAAGACTCCTCGCGGTGACCATGGTCCAGATACATCTCGGACTCATGCGTCGTAGCCTGATACTGGGCAGGGACCTGTTGAGAGTCCCGGGCCCGAGGAGGAGGAGGAAAACGTGGCTGAGGCCAGGCTCCATATGGTGCAGCTTGTTGAGAAGTTGCTGCCAGTGTCCTGGTAACCGTGTCAGAGATGATCTGCTGAATATCATACTGAGAAGGTGGAGGAGCTGCCTCCGTGGCGCGCAAGCCTGCCGCCGTGGGAGTAAAGGTTGCCTCCGGCTGAGACCGCCGAGGAAGAATGGCACTACAGGAGAGGTCCACCGGTTCCAAGCAGTGTGTCGAAAACGCCTCAGGGAAAACTTCCATGTTTGGCGATTGATACAACGGTTGCAAAGGTTGTTGAGGAGCCTGATGGACGGGCTGGACCGTAGCTTCGACAACGGGCGAGAGTGGCGTCGGTAAGTGTGCGAAAGCAGCTTGTGTTGACTGGCTGCGTGCTTTCTCGAACTGGCGCTCCAGAGCCTTGTGTCTCCTGGAGGCGTCCTTGTCTGCAGCTGATGAGTGTTTTGTCTTTTTAGAGCGTGGAGCAGCTGATGAAGACGCATGTGAGGCGCGTTTACGCGACCGTTTACGTTGTTTGGCCTGGTCGTGAATGCGCTCGGGAGAGCTGTTGTTGTCCTCCAGATCGGATGAGAGAGCACGTTCTGCCATCTTGTAACTTGTTTTCCTTTTTTTTTTTTTTTTTTTTTTCTTTTGGAAAGGAGGAAGATGAAGATTCAGTAAGTATTTAATTTATGTGGTTATATAGATAGATAGAGAGGAAATAGTTGTTGATTATTATTTCTTTTTTTTTTTTTTTTTTTACAGGAAGCAGTTGAAGATCTACTGAGTAAATGAAGATAGCCAAGGGCTAGCAGGTAAGTTTTCTAGGAGGAGAGGCGGGGGGAGGAGTTGGGGGGGGGGAGGTAATGCAACTAGCCAATTGCTCCAAAGAGACAGGCTAGTAGGTCTCCCAATGCTATTAAGCAGAAGATCGGCCTCTACGACTCACTGCGCATGCGTGAGGCTGTCACCAGGCAGAATTTGACAGCCGTTGTAAACTCCTCTCCTCGAGTAAGGCAAATGGCGCCGAGCAGGGCTTGCAGAGCGAGGGCGACTGAAAGAATGGGAGGGCTGTTCCCCCTTTGAAGTCCTGAGCGGGCGATTAATTTTAGCCAAGGGCAGAGACCAAGCGTCAGGAAAAGTCCTTGTGGGGGGAGGAGGAAGGCTGAGGGGCGCGAGCTGCGCTGATCGCAGCTCCCAGCGCTGAGGCGAATAGGAAGAAAAAAGGCGCGCGCTTTTGAATACAGTTCAAGCGGCGACGCCTAGAGCCCTCAGAAATCTGCAAAGCCGATGTAGAGACAGCCGAAGGCTCAGAAGCGCTTCCCCGGCTGTCTAGGTCGATAGGAGAGCGCTCCGGCAGTTAAGGGGCGCACGTGGGGCGCTCCGGCGCTCGAGGATCGCTCCGGCGAAGAGGCGTCTGAGGGGGAGGAGGCTGTAATAATCCCTGCGATGCTGACGGCGTGCGATCACTCAGAAGTGATCCAAACGCCGGGAAGCCCCCAGGGCGATTAGAGGGAGAGGAGAGAGACGCCGCTGAGCATAGGGCGTCAGTCTCAAGCCGCCAAGGAGAAAATCCAGACGGTGAGGAAGGCAGTGTGGGCAAGGCTGATTTTGCCACACACACCTGCGGCCGTTTGAAGAGGACAGTCACTAGGGCAGGCGTCAGTAAGATGGGAAAACACTGACAGCTTGCCTGAAGTAGCAGGCAGACTCACCACCCGGCAATTATAGAAGGACTGGAGTTGGAGAATCCAAAGTTTCTGGAACAGTTCAGATAGCAATCAGAGAAATTTTCAGACAGTGTCACAGGCTCAACTGAGTGAACTAAACTGGGACTCTGTTGAGCAAGTGGGCGTGTCTGAAGAGAAATCTCTTAAAGGAACACACTCAGTGTAGGCTATCAACTACTGAACAACCCGAAGCTTTGGATTCTCCAAGCTGCGCGTTGGAGAAAAGAACAGCATGTTTATTAATCTGGTTTTCCACACAAAGTTAACACAGGAGAGATGGGGCTTCCCTTCCAACCATATTACAAACATTTTATGACAAAGCCTCTTGGTAAGGAAGTCCAGTCGCAAAATACAAAGACAGCATAGACCAGGGGTCTCCAACCTTGGCAACTGCTGGCTGGGGAATTCTGGGAGTTAAAGTCCTCCAGGTTTAAAGTTGCCAAGGTTGGAGACCCCTGGCATAGACCACCTATCCCGAGTCCTTGGGAAATGTGATAAATTCTTTCAGGTCAGATCAGAATGATGATGAATAAAAAACAAGGGATAATAAGTAGCCCTCAACTTATGATGGTATTTGGGACCAGAATTTCCACTGCTAAGCGATACAGTTGTAAAGAGCGCATCACTTAGTGATGGAAATCCTGTTAGTCCTCATTGCCATTGTTAAACAAATCCTACGAGTTATTAGAAGACAACTCACCTCAATCCAAGACATTTCCATCTTGGTCCATCTCAGCGCTGGACCTGCCCCCCCACATGTCTATCCTCACAACTCTGTCCTTTTGGGGGCCCTGCACATCAGCACTTCTCTGTGTGGTGCTGAGATTGAAGTAGAGGCCTGAGGCCTTCAGCAGTCTCAGCTGGTTGCTTTCCGAAGCAGGGCCTCAGAAAGAAGGCCTGCCACAGCCAGCAACTGCCTCACATTGGGCCATATTGGGAAGACATTGAAGGTCAACTGGGCATGGAAGGGCCTATGAGGTGCAGGACCATATGGGGCTTAAGTAGCATTTTTAGATCTAGAATCTACTTAGAACCTATGAATCAAGATTAGAACTGAATTAGAATCTAAGCAAGTTCTTAGATCCAGAAATAGCAAATGAATCTGTAGCAGCAATATCTATACAATATACCTGACCTAGTCAAATACATTTCAATGTCCAAAATCATAGATCACAGGAACCTCTGCTTTATTACCAACTAATAAATATATGACAAATTGGACAAATATATGAACAAAGCAGAGGAATTATATGGCATTACTGTGCTTAGTTCTCCTAGCAGAAACTGTAAACAGCACCTAGAAACTACAGCACTCCCACACATACAACTAAAGGCATAAAAGCAGTATATAGATGACACCTTTGTCATAAAAATGAAACAGCTACTGGAGAGAAGGTACATGAGACAATCAAAAAAAATCTTCAAAGGAATAAAATTTAAAAGGGAAGATGATAACAACACACAGCCCTTCCTGGGTATCCTCCACAGCAGAGGAAATGACAGCAAATTAGAAATGTGAATCTATTGAAAAGCAACCCACATTAACCAAATGCTCCATTACCAAAGCAACAACCCAACCTCCCACAAGAGGCTGTGTAAGAGCAACATTCAGACAAGTATCAACATATTGCAGGAACCTAAGGCACCAGAAAAATAAAACAGACTGCCTATAATACATCTCCAACACAATGGAAGTTTTGATAAACACAAGTTTACCAAAAAGTACCCTACCACTGAACCATTGTAACACAACCAACACAAGCTATGGAAAGGATAACACTGCCAAAGAGCAAAAACATCTCAAAAGAACCAGTAGACTATTACCACCACACATCATTGCAGCATACAAACAAAAGCCCTCCAATACATTTTAAGGAAACCAAAAGACCCAGTAGGCCAAGAAGAAAAACAGGATTTTTTTCCTGGGGTCCCCATCCCCCAGGCCACAGCCCGTTCAAAACCGGGCAGTGGAAGCAGTGGGCAAGTGCATCCAACTCTATTTGTGGTTCACATGGAATCATCCTCTCTCCTTTCCCCCCCCGCACCGGTCCGCAAAGCTGGAAAGGTTGGAGACCCTTGATCTACAACATAGAGTGTAGACTGTATCAGTCACTATATAGGATGAGATAGGCAGAAGATCAGTCGACTGCATCCATGACCCCCAACTAGGAGTCAGAAGACACAATAAAAATTTAATCTCACAACACTTAGACAGACTCATCCATGGTATTAACAGGAAACTGAGCATTGTACACCAACCCAAATCCAAAAATGCAAGGGAATTCCTGAAAACTTAGTATTCAGACAAATTAGTCATCAACAGACCCATAAACCACATTTACACACCACTCAAAAAAGATAAAAAGACCTAAAATGAAAACAAAAGGAACAGATCTTCCCCAGCAGTCTACAACCAGATAAGCAGGGATTAACACCAGACAATCAAGCAGTAACAAAGGAACTACCAAGAAGAAACATATAAATAGGGATCAGTGACCCACACTGATGATGTAACCTGGTTGGGTAATGAAACATCTACAAACGAATCATCATCAAGCTCAGAGAGCACCAAGGACTCCACAACTGAAGAACCCTGTATATTCTCTTCTATTAGAATGCCATAGATTGCAACTTTTTGCATGTAAAAACTTTTTGCCTTGAGAAGGAGTTTCAGTGTGAATTGATGCTTTCAACATTTGCAAAAGTTACAGTGCTTCTTAAATCTCCCCAAATCCAAAGAGGTTCTCAATTTTTGGGCCCAACCACCCTAGGCCACAAAAGAAAGGGCGAGGCACATCCTTTCTTCAGGGGAGTAAATGAAAAAGTAAATCTACCAATACCTAAACTAAAGGGGGTCTTCTTTATATCACTCTTCTACATTTTTCAAAACTGAAAGCTGAATAACTTGTATGGCACATATCTCAATGGCTATTTGTAGGGAAGGGAAATCAAGTGGATGATGGGGAGGGGGGTGACTTACTTTTTTTAACAACAGGAAATTTCCTCCACATGCAGCAAATTCTTCCTCTTCTAGGAATTATCAGATCACACAGTGCTGTACATCTCATCTAAAAGTTAAAGGAAAAGAAAAACAGTGGTTGCCTTCTTTTGCAGAAGAGTCTGCTGATGTTTTCATTTTGTTTAGAAAAAGACACATCACGCGCGAGGGAGCAGACAGAACCCAAAGCTAATAATTTTTTAAAAAACTGGAAAAACTGCTGTTATCACTTTCATTTGGAAGAGACAGCTACCACCATTTCTACATAATTTTAGGGGGGGAGCATGCTGCAGTGAGTGAGTCAGCACAGACCATCTGTGAGGACACGCTTTTTGTAGTTATAGCAGTTCAAAAAAGGAGCAGCGGAAAGGATCTGTCTATATACATATACAGAGCACTGCTAACATGGATATGTTAGATTCAAGGTATGTTTGTGTGTTGTGCGTGCTCTGTGTTACATGTGCTCTGTGCTGTGTGTGTGTACAGTATGTATATGTCTGTGTGTGTATGTATGTATATGTGTATATATGTGACTTATTTCTAGGATCTTACCCAATAACTCCAAACACAGGATGCAGTGAATCAATTCTCTTTATTAATCAATGTTTCATATACAGGTATGTGACTGGAAGTGACCTCTGGGTGCCTGGACCATGTCTTAAGTACCTGGGAGGTGGAGCTGAGGTAAGGAGGGGTCAGGGGAGGATCTAGGTGGATGTGGTGTTAACCCTTATCATGCCTGTGGATGGGCAACGGTGGGCATTTATACACAACAAATCCCCCTCTAAATGCCCAACAGTTGGACCTGCTTGTGTGTTTTGCACCCGTACCCCTAATTTAGACGTAAGGTAAGCATGCTGTTTGCTTGGTAGAGGTTTGGTCAGGATGTCTGCGGCTTGCTCGGCGGTCTCACAATGTACAGCCTTAACGAAACCAATGTTCGTTAATTCTCTGACATGCTTGTGCTTAATGTCTATGTGTCTGGACCTTTGGCCTACTGCTTCTGCCATGGATATGTCTATGGCTGCTTATTGTCCTCATGTATTACTATTGGGTAGGCCGGTTCGGTCCAGATGCTGGTAAGCAGGTCGTCAAACCATGTCAGGTTGTTAGCTGCTTTGGAGAGACAGATGTACTCTGCCTTGGCTGTGGAGGTGGCTATCAGGTTTTGTTTCCCGGTGTACCAATGTACTGGGCAGCCGTTGATGAGAAACACGTAGCCGGATGTGCTCTTTCTACTTTTTGTGTCGCCTGCCCAGTTAGCGTCGGCATAGGAGATTAGGATGGGTTCTTTGGACATCTCTGACTCTAGGTTCAGGTATGCGTCCATGCTGTGTTTTAGATACCTGAGCACACGTTTCACACCCTCCCAGTGATACATCTCTGGATCGCTGACATGTCTGGATAGCAGGTTGACTGCCAGGAGGCTGTCTGGCCTAGTCCAATTAGCTATATACAGTAGTGACCCAACAACAGACCTATAGAGGGTATTGTCCTTGAAGGTCTCACTTTCCTCGTTCATGTGTTTCAGGAAGTCAATGTGTATTGGCGTGTCACATGGCTTGGCTTCCTTCATGTTGCATTTAATTAACAGGTCCAATATTTTCTCCCTTTGGGAGATCCTGAATCCCTTCTGAGTTCTATCAATCTGGACACCCAGGTATTTGTTCACCTTTCCCAGAGTCTTTAGTGCAAAATGTTTCCCCAACTGGTTGGCAAACTTGTCACAATTTTGTTTATGCTGACCACAGTACAAAATGTCATCCACGTAGATGAGTACGTACTCTATGGATGTGGCTTCTCTCCTGATGAAAAAGAATAGGTCGGTGGAGGTGGCTGTGAACCCCATGTCCTCGAGGATCTTTGCTAGGCACTTGTACCACCTCTTACCAGACTGTTTCAACCCATACAGACTTTTGTTCAACAACCACGTGTCTTCCCCTTGTGTGTTTCTCCCCGGGGGTGCCCTGACAAAGATCTCTTTATCTAGCTTCGCGTAGAGGTAGGCTGTCTGCACGTCGAACTGGTAGACTTCTAGTCCTAGGATTGTGGCTACTACCAGAGCGCTTTTTACACTCTCTGCCTTGACCGTGGGTGAGTACGTATCAGTGTAGTCCTCCGGGTACCTTTGTGCAAACCCTTGTGCTACTAGCCTAGCTTTGTACAGTTTCTTATTGTCCTCTAGTTCTTTGATTTTGAAAACCCATTTAGTCCCGATGGCTACTTTGTTCTCTGGTACTCTGGATGGGGTATACACGTTTAACTCTGTTCATCTCCTTATCTATGGCCTCCTCCCATCTGGCCCTTTCCTCTCGTGGTAACCTAAGAATGTCCTCGTAGGAGTTGGGTGTTGTGGTGCCTGTGTGTATTGAGAGTATGTAATCGTCGAATCTTTTTGATATTTTGTTTCTGTTGTGTCTTATGGGTCTGCTGGGCATTGTTTCTGAGTTGTGCATGTGTTGGGCTTCCCTCTCTGTGAATGCATCTACTTTTACCTTTATGATGGGGTGGTTCTCCTTCCATTCTTTGGTGGTTACCCCTTTGTGTTTGGGTTTTTGTTTCTCGTGTGTCTCGCTTTCGGTTGTGTCTGTTTTGTTATTGGTTCTAACACTGTCATCAGCTCCTTGTCCGGGCAATACCTCGTTGAGGTGTATTCTTGGCCAGTTTGTGTTCTCGTGGAACACAGCTGATCTGGACATGACAAATCTGTTGTCCTTGTCGATGAATCTGTACCCCTTGGTTCTGGACTCGTACCCCATGAATCTTAGTCTCCTTGACACTTTGTCCCCTTTTCTCCTTAACTGTCTGGGTATATGTACATCCGCAGTTACCCCAAATATGTGTAGGTGAGCTATCTGGGGCTTCCTATTATACATGACCTCATAGGGAGTTTTGTTCACTACGCTTGACCATATTCTGTTCAGTGTGTAATTTGAATATGTGAGTGCCTCTGCCCAGAAGTGTCGCCCCAGCCCGGCGTCTTCTAGGACGCACCTTACCATTGTTTGTAATACGCTGTTCCTGCGTTCTGATACTCCGTTCTGGAATGGCGAAAAAGGCGAAGAGGAGAAGTGTAGTATCCCGTGTTTCTTTGTCCAATTGGAGAAGTCCCTTGATAGGAACTCTGAGCCTCTATCTGTCATAATTTGTTTTATTTTTATGTTATGTTGAGTTTCTACCCTCTTGTAGAACTCCTTAAATTTTTGGAACACCTCACTTTTGTGATTGAGGGTGTACACAAATCCGTAACGGCTATAGTCATCGACTATAGTTAGGAAGAACCTCTTCTTATATTTAATAGAGGGTCTCATGGGTCCCACCACGTCCATGTGAACTAATTGGAATATTGAATTGGTGGTGCGGGAGGCCTTCTTGGGCCTTGGTTTGGTTTTGATCTTTGAGCATTTGCACACAGAACACTCCAAATAATTTTTACAGTTCTTTAATGGTAAGCCATTTGAATATTCATTCATTTTTTGTACCGTTGGAAAACTAGCGTGGCCTAATTTTCTATGCAGTAAGTGGGCGCACTCATCATGAATGGGTTTGCCAATGTGTGGTTTCTCTTTGTGTGTTGTGTCTGAGGTGGGTTTGCCTTCTGCAGTGTGTTCTCCTTCACCACTTCTAGTTTCTGTGGGCGTACTTGTCTCTTTCTCCTTACTTTCTGAGTTAGTGTTTGTGTGTTCTTGGGGTACTAAGTATGTGAGTCCCCCTTCTATGATGATTTTTCCTATGCTTTTCTTTCCTTTAGTCATGTATGCTTTCCCTTCCTTGAAGGTTGTCTCAATGCCCAAGTCTTTACTGAGCTTGAGCGTGGCTAATATATTGTGGGGTATTTCAGGGATGAGTAGCACCCCCTCTATCTTCCCTATCCCATCTATGTGTGCGCTTCCTTCTCCTGTCACCAATATCTTGTTCTGATTGGCTACATTGATGTGATATTCCTTAGGCGTGAATGTCTTCAGTATGTTTCTGTTATTGGTGGTGTGGTTGGTGGCCCCTGAGTCAATGAGCCATGTGTTCTTTCCTTTTGTCTGGGTGTGTGAGTGTTGGTGGTCCCTAAGTTCGTATAGTGACCCAGTCTGACTATCCCTGGAGCTATCCCTATATCCTCTCCTATCCCTGGGGTTGGGTGAGTCCCTGCGCCTGAACCTGCTCTCTGGGGAGCGCCTGTCTGAGTGTCCTGATTTGCGGCCCTGTCTTTCCCTACGATAGCTGTAGCCTCTGTCCCTCTGGTTTCTGGGGCAATCTCTCCTATAGTGGTTCCTAGAGCCGCAGTTAAAGCATTCTGGTTTGTCTTGGTCCCTGGTCTGAAAGTCTACCTTTTTTATTGGTCTGTTCTCCCTACGGCTTGATGAACGGTCCCTTCTTAGGCTGTCCTCCGCTATCAGCCTGTTGGATAATGTCTCTAAAGAGAGGTGCTCTATGTTGAGACTATCCAGTTGCATAATAAAGTTTTCCCAACTGGGGTCTAGAGAGTTTATGATGATGCTTTTCATGCTATCATCAGATATGCTTTCCCCCCTTTGTATGAGTTCTGCCCTGGTGGCATTTAGCTTAAGTATGTGCTCCCCCATGGGTGTCCCTGCCTTATGCCTGGCTGAGTAAAATTCCCTGGATATTTTGGTTGTTGTGGCTGCACTTTTGCTGTAGAACAAATTAAATATTTTTTGTAGTATCTCTGCCACGGTTAAGTGGCGGCCAAGACTGGGGTAAATGCTGGGTGACAAGCTAGACATTAACAGATAGTAAGCCCTGTGGTGTAAACAGTCAATCTCAAAAGTCCATGGTTTCTTTGGTGGGTCATCAAATAAATACAACATATTTTCCTTTAGAAAAACAATTTGGAGTTGATGGTTCCACTCCAAGAAGTTACACCCATCTAATTTCAACTTGTGGTTGTCAGCAGTAAAAGTTATGTTACTTACAGTCTGGTGCTGTCCATGGTTCTTTATGTGAGGGAACTCACAATATGCTGGGGGAATGCTTGTTGCTAGTCTGAATGGATTTATCTCTATGTTCCTTGTACTTATCTCTATGTTCCTCTCTCTTCCTGTAGGTGGCGACTGGGCACGCATGAAGCTCATTTCGCGCTGGAGGTCGTCGGGTGAGGAGCTCTCTGCTGCTGCTCTCAGGCCTAGGCCTAGGCCTGCCGGTGGGAGGCTGGGCTCGCTCCTGGCGGGCCCGTAGCCCTCCCGGGACGTTGGATGCCATGGCTGGGCCCCTGCATCTTGGGCGAAGATTGGGAAGAGGCGAGGAGGCGAGGCAGTCGCATGTCGGGGACTCCTGGAGCTCGGCGGCGCAGCGGCAGACATAAGTCGAGGATCTCCCAGGTTTGGCGGTGAGGCGGCAGCGGCGGCAGACCCTGGGCGACGTTGGAGGACCTCCAGATGGGTCAGGAAGCCTGGTGGAGGCCGCGTGGCTGGTGAGTTGTTTCTTCTCCTTATTCTGCAGCCTATGGAAGTTGGTGCGGCGGGTGGTGAGTGCGATTCCTGCGGGTATTCAGTCCTGCAGGCGGCCGGGTCTTGGCTGTAGTTTTTGGGGTGCGTTGTCCCGCGTGGTGTCTGCTGGGGTGTTGCAAGGGTTCCGGTGGCTACCCTGCTGCTCTTTTGGGGTTGTTGAGCATCGGTTTGTTTCTTTCTGGTTGCTGGAGGCTTGAGTGCTGAGCCGAGTGCTGCAGCCAGATTCTCGATCGTTTCATCTACTTCGGGCTCGATGGGCGAGCCCCCGCAGGCTTGCGATCTTGCTTCGGTGTTGTTTTCGGGTTCTTCCCCATCGAAGTTGGGGTTCTCGTTGTTTCGCGCCATTCGGTTTGAATCTCGGCTTCCCATTGGTTGTTGGCCATTCCAAGATGGCCACCGAGAGCATGGTGCGGAAATGAAATCCTCCATGTCTGGAGCTTCAGCTTGGGGATACCTTCCCCTTGCCGGGCTGGTGATTTCTTTTCTTTGTTGCTGGATGCTCATCACTGCTCTATTGCTCTTGAGTAGGCCATGGAGTTTCGCAATGAGCTCCTCTTTGCTGGCAGTTGCTTCCATCATTTCCAGGATGGTGGATCGGAATTCTTCATTGCTCGGTGGCTCTGCCCTTTGGCAGTAGTAGATTTCTTCCCTTGGCCCTTCGTCTCTGAGTAGTGGACTCGGGTTGTAGTCTCCATCATCTTCGGTTGTGGTGATCCTCGCTGTGGCACCTTCGAGAGCCTGCAGTTCTTTCATCTGTTTGGTGTAGGCTCTGGTGACCATTCTTTTCTCTGCCTCTGTCTGGGTTCCTGATTCTGCCATCTCTGTGAGTTGTGGGTAAACCATCCTCTGCTACCAACTTGTGACTTATTTCTAGGATCTTACCCAATAACTCCAAACACAGGATGCAATGAATCAATTCTCTTTATTAATCAATGTTTCATTTACAGGTATGTGACTGGAAGTGGCCTCTGGATGCCTGGACCATGTCTTAAGTACCTGGGAGGCAGAGCTGAGGTAAGGAGGGGTCAGGGGAGGATCTAGGTGGATGTGGTGTTAACCCTTATCATGCCTGTGGATGGGCAACGGTGGGCATTTATACACAACAATATGTGTGTGTGTGTGTGTGTGTGTGTGTGTGTGTGTATTCCTTTTAAAGTTAGAGAAAAATCAAAAGGGACAAAATACAAATATATGTATACATTATGAGAAAACGTGTTAACAAATGCTTTAAAAATAAATGAAAAATACAACAAAAAGATCTAGAGTATGTATTGTTAGAAGCTACAGTTTTCAGAGGATAATATTTTCTTGAATTATATACCAAGTGCATAGAATTTAACAAGTGGACAAACTAAATGGATTCTCCATGCCCTTATTATAGCTAAAAGACAAATATTGCCACAATGGAAAGATAAATGTGTGGCCCCATTTCCTCAATGGATTGAAGACCTGATTACACTTGTTACCTATAAGCAAATTGCCTCTCTATGTAGACTTTGTATGGATAAATATAGGGAAATATATTTTGGGAATCATTTATACAAAGTATTGTAGGTTAGAAAAAAGTATGGTAGTGATATAAGCGTACTATCTGTGTATAAAATGTTTATTATTATTATTTTTATTTATTTTATTTATGTAATTTATATGCCGCCCTTCTCCCGAAGGACTCAAGGTGGCTTACAGAGAAAACATTCAACAGAACGAAAAATTACATAAAAATTTAAAATCCAATTAAAATTTGATTAAAATTATTCCAATGTAAAAATCACCCCAGCGGATCAGCCCATTTGACAAGCCACGTCTTCAGTTTGCGGCGGAAGGAGAGGAGGTCAGGGGCTGTCCTAAGCCCGGTGGGCAGCCCATTCCAGAGGGTCGGCGCTCCCACAGAGAACGCTCTCCCCCTGGGGGCCGCCAGGCGACATTGTCCAATCCAATTATTAGATAATTATATGTAATATTGTTTATTTTGTCACATTTATATAGTTCACTACTTTCTCCCAAAACTCAGTAAATACAGTATAGGACAGTGATGGCGAACCTTTTTGCTGTTGCGTACCAAAAGTGGGGGGAGTGCGGGGGGCTCGCGTGCGTGCTTGCCCACATCCATAATACAATGCACCCCCCCGTGCATACGTGCACGACGCCCCCATGCTCCCCCTGCTTTAGGCAGGTGATGGCCTGATGGGCCCAATAGGCCTGTTTTTTTGCCCTCCCCAGACTCCATAGCCTTTCTAAGAACCTGGGGAGGGCGAAAACGGCCTTCCCCAACCCCCTGGAGGCCCTCTGGAGGCTGGAAACAGCCTGTTTCCCGACTTCCGGTGGGCCTGGAAGGCCCGAAAATCAGCTGGCGCACATCGGAGCTGAACTAGGGCAACGCTCATGTGCCCACCGATATGGCTCTGCGTGCCCACCGATACGGCTCCGTGTGCCACCTGTGGTATGCGTGCCATAGGTTCGTCATCATGGGTATAGGACCACTAAAAATATGTGCTCTAAAGAAGCACTGTCCTTATTGTCTCAAAGATGCTTTTTCAAAAGGAACTGGATTTCCTTTGTTTTCCCTCAAAGACATTTCAAAGAAGCTCCCTCAGTTCAAGGAAAAACCAAGAAAGTAAGTCCAGTTGACTTTTGAAAATGCCCCGTTTTGGCTGCCAGAGGCACTGCAGGCTATTTTCAGGCCAGCCCTGAGGCCAGATTTAAGGACCCCGCGAGCCAGATTCTTTATTCCACTCATCTTTTACCATTTTACCATTATTAAGAGCTGTGGTGGTGCAGTGGTTAGAATGCAGTATTGCAGGCTAACTCTGTCTACTGCCAGGAGTTCAATTCTCACCGGCTCAAGACTGACTCAGCCTTTCTTCCTTCTGAGGTCAGTAAAATGAGGACTCAGATTGTTGGGGGTATATGCTGACTCTGTAAACTGCTTAGAGAGGGCTGTAAAGCACGGTGAAGCGGTATATAAGTCTAAGTGCTATTGCTATTTACTTTTATTTGTAAACCAGCCAGCATCACTTAGACCCGTGATGGCGAACCTATGGCACGTGTGCAGGAAGTGGCATACAGAGCCATCTCTCCAGGCATGTGCGCCATTGGCCGTTGCTCTTCTGGGTTCCGGCACACCGGCCAACTGGTTTTCATGTGCACGGGAGTGCCGGAAACCGGAAGAGCAGCCACTCTGAAGTTTTCTCCCTCAGCCTTGCCCTACAGAAGCCTCCCCTATCCTATCCCCTGGTTGCTGCTGTGAAAATTAAACTGAAATTCCTCTCCTCTGCTTGTGTTTTGCATTTGGAACAGATTCCTTTTCAGATGGGGAGGGGGAATAGTACTCCTTAGCATCAGAGAGCTATTTGGAAAGTGAAACAGTACTTGCTGTGTGAGCAAGGAGGAGACAGGAAGGAACCTGGCCGTGGCTTAGCTCAAGTGTTCTGTATTAAAGCTGCTTCCTGCTGTGAAAGTAAAACTGAAAGTGAAACTCCTCTCCTCTGCTTGTGTGTTGCATTTGGAACAGATTTCTTTTCAGGTGGGGAGGGGGAGTAGAACTCCTTAGCATCAGAGCGTGTTAATCATATATAGGAAATACTAATGCTCTGATGGTCAATCCTTTCTTAGTGAGCACCTAGAAGCCAAGAGGAACATACATGGCAAATTTCAAGTTTGTACGCTTTATGGTTCTGGAGATTTCGTGATTACGGTGTGAGTAGTTTTTGCTTTTATATATATAGATTCAAAATATTTTGCATGCAACTAATACTCAGTAGTTTTCTTGGCAACAATACAAGTAGTCCTCGACTTACAACCATTCACTTAGTGACTATTTGAAGTTAAAATAGTAAAATGGTGGCTCAGCAGACTAATAGCATTGTGATTAACACCAGCTGTCTGCAATTACTGTAAGTTCGAATCTCACCAGGCTCAAGGTTGACTCAGCCTTCCATCCTTTCTAAGGCAGGTAAATTGAGGACCCAGTTTGTGGGGGCAATAAGATGACTTTGTATAAATATACAAACGTATGAAGGCTATTGCTTAACGCATTGTAAGCCGCCATGAGTCTCCGGAGAAGGGTGGCATATAAATCAAATTAAAAAACAAAACAAAATGGCACTCGTGACCATTCTTCACAGTTATAAGCATTGCACCATCCCCATGGTCACATTTTCAAAATTCTGATGCTTGGTAACTGGTTCATATTTATGACCGTTGCAGTATCCCGGGGTCATGTGATCCCATTTTGCAACATTCTGACAAGCAAAGTCAATGGGGAAACCAGATTCACTTAACAACCATGTTTCTAACTTAACAACTGCAGTAATTTAACAATTGCAGTTTAACAACTCTGGCAAGAAAGATTGTAAAACGGGGAAAAACTTACTTAACAACTGTCTCTCTTAGCAACAGAAATTTTGGGCTCATTTGTAGTCATAATTCAAGGACTACCTGTACAGAAGTGTTTTGTCACAGTCTTCTTCCAATATGGTTTGTCTCACTTCCTAGTTTAGCCTAAACACCTGATATTTCCTGGTCATCTCTCATTCATGTACCAATCAGATCCTATCCTATTTATCTTCAAGATTAAACTTGGAGCTTCAGACTTGGCTAAGAGATGCTATCTAGTTGGGCTAGGTAAATGCAAAAAAACCCTGAACCTAACATTTTGTACAACTGCCACTCTGACCATAGTCTCAGTATTGATGACTACTACAGTGGCCTGCAGCCATGTGGTCCCAATTAGCTTGCAAGCAGCGGAGTTAATGCAGAATGCAAAAATAAAATTGTAAGTTACAATTTATGACATACTTAAGATGTAAGGTCATGAGCATGCTGGCTAGGAGAATTACGGGAGTTGAGGTCCACATATCTTAAAGATGCCACTGTTGAGAAACACTGCTGTAGTGCTTGCTTACGTTCTTGTACGCATTGAAAGCTGTGGGGTAGCACTAGCAGCCCTGAGTTGAAAGCTGCAGGGGCACCAAGCAAATAGCTTACTCCCTTGAAGTCCCTTCCTCTCCAATTTCTCCATTCTGCAATATTTAAAAAATCGATTTCTGTAGGCAGTCTCCCCTTTGTCTCACCTTTCATCCCCCCGCCCCCACAAGTGAAGATTTTAAGAAAGTACAAGTAGCCCTGGTCTAACAACCACTCATTCAGCAACTGTTCAAAGTTCCAATCATGCTAAATGAGTGGTATTTACAAGTAATCCTCAAAGTTCCAGCTATCCCAGCAACTCCCATCCGGCATTCAGGTGATCATGATCCAGGCATTTAGCAACTGGCTCACATTTATAATGGTTGCAGCAGTCTATGTTCATAATTTGCAGCTTTTTCTGCCAGCTTCTCACAAGCACCATGAATGGGGAAACTGGCAGGTTGTAAACCATACAGGTAAATCTCTCCCACCTGGTAGCCGCCATCTCCAAACCCCATTGCACTCATGGCAGCTACCTGCCTACCCTTACACACCTTCTTCCACCAGCCTGCCACCTGGAACTTGCAACTTCCTGACAGCTTCACCACTGATTGGTTGTTCGAAGCCGGCAGGAAGTTGTGAGAAAGTCCTCGCTTCACAACCTACAAACCTCACTTAACAATGGCACCAGGGATTACTTGCCATTGTTAAGCAATATGGTCACGTTATATTGCTGCGCTCTATGGCTGCATCACTTAGTAATAGAATTCACCCCGTGCCACAAGATGATTTCACCTACCAGTTTCAGGTAGATATAAACAGAAATGAGAAGACGGTTGGACTTGGGCACCAATTCAGGGACCTATGGTTTGACCTCCCAAAATCAACACTTAGCTCTCCATATTTGACCATTACATGAAATTAAATAGGTGTGCATTTAATAATTTAATTTAACAATGTATCAACACTGTAGAACTCCTCTTGCCGAAGTGGAGATGAAGGTGGATGGCTACTGCAATGTAATACATAGCTTATAGCAGTGATGGTGAACCTGTGGCACGCAGAGCCATCTCTCCAGGCATGAGAGCCATCGCCCGTTGCTCTTCCGGGTTCTGGCGTGCCGGCCAGCTGGTCTTCATGTGCGCGGGAGAGCCAGAAACCAGAAGAGCAGCCACCTGGTATGTATGCACGCGCCAGAAAGCTGATCTTCTGGTTTCTGGCGCACATGCACACGTGAAAACGAGATAGCCAGTGTGTATGCGCATGCCGGAAACCAGAAGATCATCTTCCCAGCATGCGCATGCACACCAGGCGGCTGCTCTTCCAGTTCTTCATGCGCAGTGGCCAGGCCTTCGCACCTGCATGCAGGCCAGAAACCGGAAGACCAGGTGGCCAGCACGCATGCATGTGCCGGAAACTGGAAGACCATCTTCCCGGCGCATGCATGCGGCTGCTCTTCCAGTTTTCAGCACATGCACGGGTGCTTCCATTTCGGCACTCAGTGCCGAAAAGGTTCGCCAACACTGGTTTATAGTGTTAAAAGTCGTGGGGAAGCAATAATAATTAGACACAAAATCTAGATTAATAAAAGTAATTTGTTTTTCTCCTACTGGCATTCTCAAAGGTTTGTAGAAGAGCTGACTGAAGGAACAAAGAAGAATCTTAGTGAATAAACAATCGTGATGGTTTTTTAAATTGCTCCACTCTGATTGTGAGATACTGGCTCAAGACCTTCAATAGACTAACAAGTAAGCTCAAATGTAAAATATAATCATCAGTTTACTGATACCAAACATCAGATAAGCACTTAGGATGTTTCCATATAGATATTAGAGAAGGGGGGAAGGGAACTAAACCAAACTGCCAGTAGCCAACCTCTACTTCCTATGACCAAGTGGAACTGTCTTCCCTGCAAAACTGGGCCCCTAATCCCAAACTTCACACATGATCCAAAACGCTACCTAAACCTATTTAATGTCAAATGAGACCCGGAAAGTCTCACTTTGCACTCACTTTGTCCAGATCCTGCAAAGATCCTCCACCAGGGCAACCAATGTTATTTCAGTTCCACGCCCAGCTCTGAATCGATTTTCTGCTTGAGCTGGGGGTTGGACTAGAAGACCTCCAAGGTCTCTGTTATTCTGTTTTCATTTGTAATTCCAATTGATTCATTCATCCTATGGACAATATGATCAGGTTTTGCTCTACCTAACTTTTTCAGGATTAACCTAGGAAGTTTACAAGTATTTCATTTAATATTTTTGTTTCCCAAAAGTATTTAAAAAATAAATTAGCCCATCAATCAATAATCAGATTATATAAGCAATTCTAGACTGGAAATAATGGAAATTTGTGCTTCCTTTTTAAAAATACATGTTGACCCCTAATCCTGAAGCAGCTATGATAAAGAGACACAATGAAGCAAAAACGGTCACAAATCACAATCACATGACTGTAGGACCCTTCAACCAGTCATACATGTGAGTGGTTGCGAAGCGCATAAAATGCAGTCATGTGACTGCAGGGAGGGAGGACACATTTTACAATGGCCAGGAGTGTTTTATGGGGCAGAAAGCTTCCCCCCCCCAGGCCATCATAACTCCAAACAGTTGTTAAACAACTGGCCTGGCTGTAATTCAAGGACCAAATATATTCAGAAGGACATTCCGATAACCCAATATGGATTATTCCCTAATTTTAAAAAAAGGCTGAGTAAAATGTAAGAAACTGCTAAAAATACAAATAATCATTAACATTTTTGAAAGATCACACTGTATTGCATGCTAACAGAACCATTTTCCTAATTAAAATATGATAATTATAAAGCTTAAAGATGATAAAAACTAAATTTCGGTTGCTTAAATTCAGTTACCTAAATGTTTTGTTGGGCAAAATCACCTGAATCTTTGGATTTCACCCTGCAAAACCCCCAAAGCTCAAATGGCTCAGGCAATTCACAAATGATACTTTCTGTAGGCTTAATGTGATTTATTAATATGATTGCTATTTTTAAATCAATTACAATTTATGCCCTAAACCAAACTAGGATAAACAAAAAGTAAACCTCTCTCCAGCCAGACCGGCCTACACAATCCCACGGCTGCTCTTTGATATTGTAGCCCAAGGGCTTGGGAGTTTCTGACGGTTTCCAATCCAAGCACTAAGCAGGCTCAGCCCTACTAGCGTTTTCAGGATTAACAAGAAAGCTTAGAAGATATATAAGAGGCATTGAGTTACAGTTCATAAACGGCCACGGTGATTACTGCTACATAAGCAAACATTATTGTATTTTTATGTCGTGTGGGGAGAAAAGAATGAAGAAAAGCTACAGCTGGGTTTACACACAACTAAATCATACAGTATTGTATTTTTATTGTGCCTTGTCTAAGCATGTTCTACAAAGCAAGCTTTTTTTTTTTTAATGAAATGACATAGTCTGTAAAGCCAATTATCTGACATCTTCAGCATTTTCCAACGTGGCCAATGTCCAGATGTATGGACTACAACTTGAGAATTCCCCAGCCAGCAAGACCATTTCGAGAGTTGAATTACAAACATCTGCAAGTTGCCCTAAACAACAGGCCACAGAACCCAGGAAGGCGTTAAACTGTTCCAGGGGCTTTAGGGGGAGGTGGGGCACACGTGTAAAATTTTAATAATTGTTATTCAGTATCTGAGAGCCAAAGCCAAACAAACCACACTATTACTCCACATAAGGTGTGAATTTACTTCCACTGTATCTTGCTTCACACATTCACAGCGTTAAAAATTGGGCTGAAATGGAAGCATTCCATGTAAGCTTTGCTGTCTTAAAGGAAGTATATACTTTGAGTCTAATTGTGACCTACTAAATAAATGCCATCATCCAGTATACAGCATCACAGCTGAGCAACCTTCCAGAAAAACATCATTAATTGCACAGCTGCTGCAACTTTTTAACTGAACAATTAAAAAACAACAGCAAATAGAAATATAGACAAAAGGAACATCCAGCAATAGCAAGCTTTCCTTACTTTGTTCATCTCAAATCAGGAAAAAAGTAAAGACTGTTTTAGACTGACAAATAATTTTTAATGATAAAACATTTGGGGTACCATATGTAATTAAGTTCAGAAGGTTCAATCATCAGTCCTAATTAGTTAAGGTCATACAAGTATTGAAACATGTAACAAGGGCCCAGCACAGCCTCCATAATGGAAAGTCAGTTCCAGCTAGCCTGCACATTAATAATTAACCAGCTCACTATAGGCAATGGGGATTCTACTGTATAGATTGTATTTTTAATTTGTCTAATGGCAAAGCGCGAGTTTTTGAGAAGATACATATCAGCTTTGCAGGTACAGATTCCATCATCCCCAGCTAGCAATGCCCGTCTAATTACAAAATGATAGAAGTTGCATACCAACAAATCAGAAAGGCACTATTTTATTATCTCATATATCCCCGTTTCCTAAAAATATGAGATAGCATTTGGTATACTGTAGACAAAGCAATAGAATAAAAGGAATAAACTTCTGTAAGGAAGGAATATAAACTACACTGCATAAATAAGAACCCACTGGGTTAAGGAAACTTAGCACAAGTTATCTCTCGAGTCAAAGTTTATGAAACTATATTAAAGGAGTGTTATATATAGGCAATTTTGCCTAGCTACTTATGGTTAGTGATGAACTGCCTTCTTCAGAAGTAATCATAACTGCATTCACCGTAGTAGACCCATTATTTTCAAAAGCAAGGTTTGTACAATTTTTTCCCCAAAAATGAAAGATTACTTTTAAGCCTGAAAAAGTTGCTATAAAACATTTTTTGTCACTAAAGACAACATGCAAATTTAAATTCTTCCTTCCTGTTTTTATACCAAACTGTTGTAATTTTGATACTAATGTACAATATTTAATGTAGAATTTTGGTTTTTTTTTTCTGGTTTTACATTATTACAAACTTTGTAAGTATGTGTTAATTTAAGAAATATAGTTTTTAAAAATAACATACTGCTGAATAAGCAAATATTTACAAAATATTGATCCTTCAATGTAAAAGCTTTACAAATATGATGTTGAAAATAATATATAGTACTGCACCAATTTACATATAATGTAGAACTGCAATGTGGTTCCAGAGTTTTTTCTTCCTTGGGAATGTTTCAGAGTATCTTTTTTCTTTATAAAGATTTTCTACAGATCAGAAATATTTGGCCTCCCAGGAGCATATTTAAATTTTACATTATATAAAGACCACCATATATCCCGATCCCTACGTTCATATCTTCCAAGCTTATTCTTTTAAATATTCAGGGTTAGAAATCTGGCTGGAAAAAATCTCCAGAAAATGCACATTTATACTAATGTACAATAGTATATAGAAGATCTTAACCAATGATGACTCTCAAACATGCTTTTTTACTTCCTTGCTGTAAATTTTATAAATATCACATTATGCTACTACAATTTGACAGAGTAACCATGTTGATCCAATAAAAGCAAGTTACAGTAATTATAGACAAACTACACTGACTGAAAAAAAAGGAAAACACTGATGCACAGAGCAGTGTGAAGGTAGGGACTTCATTGAGTGCAAGAGGATCTACATGTTGTGTATATACATATATTGGCTTTTCTTTGACCAACATTTCCACATGTGGTATGTGCTTGAGAGGTTTTCTACTCTCCCCTTATCAGGCAAGATTGCAAGATGACTAGGGGAAAAATGCTATTTATTGATAGTTTCCATGGTCCAATCCTTAAACCTCTTTAGAGATTCAAAGGTCAGTCTCTCTTTAAAATCGTAAGAATTTTAAAGCTATTCACAGCATTAACTCCCAATGAGTTAATGTGTTAAAGGAGTGTAGCTACTCACAGCATTGACTCCCAAGTCCAATTTGGGTCATCTCAGATGACCAAAAAGCACCAAGCCGTAAAAGGAACTGCATAGACACAAATCTAATTAATAGTTTTACTTGATGCCTTAGTAGCCATCCAGTATAATAACAACTGCCAGTATTTCAAATACCTTTTTTTCACAATCTAATTTAAACACAGCTATTGTTTTCAAGGCATACATCAGACCTACATCTGATTCCCTCCAGGTGAATTAAGACAACAGCCTCTCACAATCACTAAGGTTCTAGAGTAGTTTTCTCAGCCTTAGGAATTTTTAGATGTGTGGACTTCAACTCAACCCAAATTCCCCAAAATTCTGAGAATGGTGAATATTGAGATAAAATTATAATGAGCCCACAACCATGCATTAGGCAGCGAAGTTAATGTACGCAGTCTGTTTTGAGATTCAGAAATCAACTTCTGCTTTTTAGCTGGGCTCTTTTTTTCCCCGTTTGTTACCATCACCAAATAACCTTTCTGCAAAATGGGTTTCTGCTTAATCTGAAAATTGTGGTTTTAAAGAGTAAATCAGGAACTTGTTCATCTGTGCCACATATTTATGGACAGGCAACATTGTTTAATAAACAGATTTTTAAAACAGCTCTTCCTGGAGGAGTAGAAAAACTGAGCAGTTTTGTGTTCTGAAAATTTATCCTCTGCCTTGAATTCAGGTTCCCTGAATATATTTAGACCATATCTATGTAGATTCTCAGTCATCCAGGTCATGATTGTCCCAAAGGTGCTTTTTCAAAAGGCAACTAGACTTTCTTTGTTTTGCTTGAAGACATTTCGCTTCTAATCCAAGAAGTTTCTTCAGTTCTGAAGAAGAACTGAGGAAGCTTCTTGGACGAGGAACAAAACATCTTCCAAGCTAAAGCAAGCTTTGAAAAACCATCTTTGGGATTTGGACCATGTGCATCCACATTTCTTTCACAACAAAATATTTCAGTGCTCCCTATAACATGAGCACTAAAAACTACACCTGCCTTAACAGATATATCACAAAACATCCACCAGTGGTAATCAGTCACAGTATTTCTGACTTAAGGTCCAGTCATCTTCTCTTCCTGTAAATATGCATATAACATATATATACCGGTATATCTGTACAGTATTATCTATCCAAACATGCTTTAAACACAATAACCAAGAATCAACACCACTTGGTCATAAGGTGCTCCAATTAATAATAAATACCCACCCTGCATTCTAAAGAATCTATTGTTTTCTATTGTTAACAGAGATAAGAAAATATGTTGGGGAGGAACAATTGGGAAGGAGGAACAACAAATGGGGGGGAGGGAGTTCCTGTTTTCCTCAAGCATTATTTAAAGTATGCATATCTCTCAAAGACAGAGGCTGCCCACAGGGGTCAAGTCATGCCTGTTGCTTCCTTTCTGCTCACCAAAGGAGCAATTGATGACATAAAACCTCCCCCCCCCCAAGTTTCCTAGGACAATGGCTCATGGGATATCAGGCAAGATAAAGGAAGTGGGGAATCCATAGTATGTAAAATGGTCTCTGGACACAGCTAGTTAGGAGAGATTAGGTCAGTGATTGACTACTGTAGTTAAAGGTATTGGACAAATGGAGTCAATAAAGCTACTGAAATTACTAGAACTACTAGAATTTTGGTCCCAGTTGTCAAAATGGAAGGCAAAAGCCCCAAGTGCTTCTGAAATGTCACATCTATCATATCCATAGCCCAATCACTTGTCATGCTCACCAAGATAAATGAAGTGACACCTTTAGAGCAGGGCTCTCTAAATTTAGCAACTTTAAGACTTGTGGACTTCAACTCCCAGAATTCCCCAGCCAGTATTCTGGGACTTGAAGTCCACACGTCTTAAAGTTGCCAAGTTTGGAGAGAGCCACTTTAGAGCAATGTCAGAAGCCAGGATCTCCTCCCCACAAGTAAAAAGGGGGGAAATCATCACCAGAGTCCGGGAACATTTCCTAACAATAGGGATGATATTGTCTTCATCTCCAAGCATGGAGAGAAAGGATGGGGAGATAGCACTGATGTTACAATGATTAGTTATAAAATGTATGCAAATTTCCAAAATTCCATAAAAAACCAGTAGCTATATTGGTGTGGGGAAGGGGTAAGGCCAGGCTTCAAGTCAGTCTCAACGCATGTCTTTCCACAGAGTTTCCTGGGCAACACGTTTGGAAATCATTTGCCATTGCCTTTTTCCTAGGGCTGACAGAGATGGACCAACTTTGTGCCAAGATCCCAGACTGTGATCAGGTGATCACAGGGTGTTGCGAATGACACAAATGTGAGGACTGGTCATAACTACTTGTGCATCACTGTTGTTTGAATGGTCACTGAACAAGTGCTAGTTAAACAAGTGTCTAGTTGTATATTAAGACAACTAGATACAGGGACAGTTTTTTCCCTCTTGCCATTACTCTGCTGAACACCTAATTTTTGCAGTTCTGTCTAATGTCTATAAACACACACACATATATACCAGCTGTAGTATTTATCCTTATTTTCTTTACTTTCCCCTTTTATAGATTTTATGATGATGATGCTCTCTGTTGCTTTGCATGTAAGCCGAGTGCTTCTGAGCCTGAGACAAATTCCTTGTGTGTCTAATCACACTATATAATAGAACAGGACTAGGACTAGAAATAAGAATAGAATAACAGAGTTGGAAGGGAACCTTGGAGGTCTTCTAGTTCAACCCCCTACTCAGGCAGGAAACTCTAGTCTATACCATTTCAGACAAATGGCTGTCCAATCTCTTCTAAAAATTTCCAGTGATGGGAGCACTCACAACTTCTGGAGGCAAGTTGGTCCACTGGCAGAAAATTTCTCTTTAATTCTAGGTTGCTTCTCTCCTTGATTCCACCCATTGCTTCTTGTATTGCCTTCAGATGCTTTGGCGAATAGGTGGACTTTTTATTTCTGGCAACCCATGAGCTATTGGAAAACTGATAAGTCCACACCTAGTCCTGCCAAACTCAGTCGGCAACTGTATCGTTCACCTTTTAGCCTCCAGTCCCCTAATCATCTTTGTTGCTCTTCTCTGCACTCTTTCTAGAATCTCAACATCTTTTTTACATCATGGTGATGTAAATAAAGTATTCAATTCAATAAATGAGGATCACCTATACAACTCACATTCTGCTGGTTTCTAATCTGGCACAATTAATCACTTACACCTAATTAGCTCTCTATATGCTAATTATAACATTCCATAATTCTACATTTTATCTAAACAAATAACATACAAATAGTATTAATAAATACATCTTTATACTCAATCTATTCATTTTTTATGGCTGAATGGAAATAGTCACTACAATTTCAAAAGTCCTTGACAAGGCATTGGAACATAAAATGTGTCTTGCTGGATCAGATTCCTGATCCATCTAGTCCAGCAGTCTGTTCTCACAGTGACCAACAGCAATCATGTTCTTGCTATAATTCATTCTTGAGAGAGGAAGTGCGACTTTTGCTCTTAACATTGAGTCACCTCCACCACTAACATATTTAATCCTGCATTTAGCAGTTAACAGCAGTAATCTGTTCGTGAAGTGGCAGCAGGTTTTAGTCTCCATCCAGCCTAGACCTTGGTTTGTGAACATGCTATCATTCTCTTCTTTATGCAACTGGGAGGAAGGGATGCAAATTACTGTTCTGTACATGTCTGTATGGCTAAATTCTCCCCATCATACACCCCTTCTCTCATGAAGCAACTTCTCTTTCATGAATTCAGACATGGGAAAATAAAATAAAACATAATAAAAGCAAATCTGACTTAAACTTAATCCTCCATCAAAATTCCACTTGTCAACTTATTTCTGCAGGGGGTTGGACTAGAAGACCTCCAAGATCCCTTCCAACTCTGTTATTCTGTTCTGTTCTGTTCTGTTCTGTTCTGTCCCTTGCATAAGACTTCTGAATAATGTTAAATGAGAGGAGTGCTTGAAGTATCTTATGCCTTCACATGAAACTCACATGAAAATTATGGTTTTAAAAAGTATACTGTTTTATTCTCCAAAAGGTTGTCCAGGTGTGTAGAAAGAGCCAAGTCATCAAGACTTACTTAAAACCAGGGTAACAGCTGTTTGAATCTCTGGAAGGAAACTATTCCAGAGGAAAGGAAATGCCTACTTCCTAGGTTCTATCAGGTGACATTTTAATTTTCTGGGTTTGCAATGCATACAAAATAATAAACCATATTAAACCATCAACCAGAATCTTGATTTGCATATCTTGTTCGGCTAAAGTGCACTTCAATTCAGTGCTGTATAAACAAAACTTATTAGACCAATTTTCCTTAGAAGAATTTACTCCATTCTCATTTCCATGTTCATCTCTTTCCCTCCATTATTGGAGATAGGGAAGACAATATATCAGGCTGATATCAATTTCATCAAAACTTACAGCCAGCTTGACCAACACTGTGCACCTTTGGGACAATAAGAGTTGCAACTCATCAAAATTGGGAAGATTGAATAACATTGAAATAGTCTTCAAAAATGAACCAAAAAGAGCAAAAGGAAAAGAACTCAAAGACCAAGATATCATCCAGTCTCATATGGACGGATCCCTCGGAGGGATTCAGACCAAATCATAAAATGCAGACACTATGAAAATAATACACAGATGTCTAGATGTTAGCTTAGATTTATGAAGAACAAACTCTGGATAATCTCATTCCATTCTTTTAATCTATTAATTCCTCAGCAAACTGTGAGAAAGCTGCGGATCTACTGTATCATGACTTCAGACAAGCACCCAATAAAACACCCATGAAATTCTCATTAGCAAGCTGGATATATGGTTTGCAGGTTTATAGAATAGAATTCTTTATTGGCCAAATGTGATTGGACACACAAGGAATTTGTCTTGGTGCATACACTCTCATACGTTTATTAGGTGAATCCAACACCTAAATACCACACAAAACACCTCCCCATTCAACTTAAATGAATCCTGGTCTGCATACATGGCAGCATTTTATTAATGCCACAGAAAAGGAATTAGAAGAATTATAAATTTGTAAAGTTCAGCAGGATTTGGAAAGTCTAGAAAGCAGGAAACATTCAAAATTAACCTGGTAAAGATATAGAATTGGGTTGAAAGTAAAATCTAAAAAAAAAAAAAAACCAATGTTCAAGTCACAGAGCAGAAACTGAAGAAAGCATGTGTGAAAATAGTGTAGAAAGCTGATTGCTAACAAGCTGGGTAAGTGTGAAGCATGCAATTTGGCTACTAAAAATTAAAATGGAGCTTTCAGGCTGCATCAAATAATACTTTTCAAATCATAAAATTATATTTTGCATTGGCAGACCTGGAGACATTTCAGGGCAGGGATGCAACAAAGGGCAGTGTGTCCAGAAACAATATCCTACAGCAACGTTTCTCAACCTTGGCAGGTTGAAGATACGTGGACTTCAATTCCCAGAATTCTCCAGCCACCACTGCTTTAAGATAGTTGGACTTAAAGCATGCTAGATGATGAATTCTTGGGAGTTGAAGCCCAACTATCTTAAAGCATGATGGCTGGGGAATCCTGGGAGTTGAAGTCCAACTTTCTTAAAGAATGCTGGTTGGGGAATCCTGGGAGTTGAAGTCCACCCATCTTCAACCTGCCATGGTTGAGAAACGCTGGACAGATTAAACTAAGGTAGGAAGGGGAATATATTAACCACTTTCAAAGGCCCCACAAGGACATACCTATAAACATCCCCTTAGAGGACAGGAGGCACAATACCGCACAACCACGTCTCTCAACCTCACCAACTTTCAGATGTCCAGGAGTGGAGAATTCTGGGAATTGAAGTCCACACATCCCAAAGCTGCCACCAAGGTTGTGAGAGACCCCCCCTGTTCAATACAGGTAGTCCTCGACTTGTAGCAGTTCATTTAACGACCGTTCAAAATTAACGACACCAGGGGAAAAAAAGTGACTTATGACCATCTTTCATCCTTATGACTGCCGCAGCATCCCCATGGTCAACGTGATCAAACAAATTCAGCCGCTTGGCAACCGATTCATATTTATGACCATACGGGATCCCCTTTTGCTTTGCACTCTTCGGACAAAGCAGAAGTTAAACGGGAAGAGCCAGATTCACTTAACCGTTTAACAACCCTGTTAACAGTCAACCACAGTGGCCAAGAAAGATCATCAAATAATAATAATAATAATAATAATAATAATAATAATAATAATAATAATAATAATAACTTTATTGTCATTGTACATGTATACACAGTATACCCATACAACGAAATTCACTTAACACACAAAGACCAGGTCCAACACACTTAACTATTTATTTATTTATTTATTTATTCAATTTTTATGCCGCCCCTCTCCAAAGACCCAGGGTGGCTCACAATACACTCAAAAAATCACTATAAAAACACTTAAAAATTAAAAACATTAAAGACATTAAAACCCATTCACACCATTCATGGCCGGATCTCCTCAGATCGCAAAGCAACAATCCCCAAACACCCCCCCACCCACCACAAATTCCCCACCCCTAAACCACCCAAACATCCACACAACAGACCAAGTCATGCTGCCCAACAGCTCACTCACTGATGGTGGCCCTTTAGTTCACTGCTGAGTGCAATTATAGCTCTGGGATAAAAACTATTCACAAAACGTGTGGTCCGAGTTTTAATTATTCGGTATCTTCTGCAAATGGAGCCACACTCACTTAACAACCGTCTCACTTAGCAACAAGAATTCTGGAGGGGGAGGTTTTCCGTCGCAAGCTGAGGACTACCTGTAAGAAATATCCGCGAAACCCACCCCCCCAGCCCCCCCCGAAACGGTAGGAACCTCAAAGAAGCGAGAGCATCCTCTCTCCAAGAGGAGGCCGGGCCTGCCTAAGAAGTGAGGATGCTGAGGGACTTGGGGGGGTGGACTAGATGACCTCTAGGAACATCTCGAAAAAATCCCGGAGTCTCCCCAGCTCCGGGAATGGAAACCTGAGGGAGAGGAAAGTGGTCTCTCTCTTGAGGGGGGAAGAACCGCGACGGCATGCAGGACCCCCCGCTCCCCACACAACAAACCCCCTTCACTCTTTCCCCGTCGGAAGCCCCTTGCTCGGGGGCGGAGCGGGGTCACGAGCTCCAGGGCTGCAGCGACGTGACTCCCCACACGGCTTTTCAGGCTCCCCCTCGTGAGGGAGGGGAAAGGCCTCGGTAGCCCTCAGGAGCCGCGGCCCAGGCCGAGCGGCGGCGACGGACGGCCCACTGGCTCTCCCGCCCCCTCCCCTGAGGAAAACCGCCCAGCCCTCGACGGTCGACGACGCTTGTCTCACCGGTCGGCAGCGGCTCCCGTTCGCGTCGTCGCCTCTCCGAGCGGCCGCTGAGGGGAGCAAAGCGGCGGGGGGGGAGGGGCGCCTCTGAAAACAGCCGTTTGCTTCTCCTCCGCCTCCAACGGCCAAGCAGCCCCCGCCACCGGCCACCGATTGGCTGCTGCTCCGCTCGGAGGGACAGCCGGCCCCGCCAATCGCAAAGCGAGGTCCGTGGGCGTTTCCGCCAATGGCTTTACCCCGCGCGCCGGGCCCCGCCTCCCCGCTGGTTAAAGAGCTCCGGGGAACTCGCGTCGCCTTTCTTTTCTCGCTCTCTCTCTTCCGCTCCGGCGCTGGTCATTGGTCGGGCGGTGACCAATGAGAAGTCGCGCGAAGGAGGTGCTCGATGGCAAGCGCCGCTCGGATTGGAGGAGGACGAGGAAGAAAAGGTGGGCCGGGCCAGGGCAGGCCCGGCCACGCCCTTTCGGGCCCCCTTGGGAAAGGATGGGTGAAGCGACGCGGGCGGCCTACGTGAGGACGTGCACAACAGCAGCCGCGCGGAGGTGGGAGGGGTTTGCGGGGCCTGGCGCACCAATCGGGGAGGAGTGGGCGGCTTCTTTTCCGAAGGCCACGCCCTCGCGAGCTTTTCCCCGCCTCTCCTCTGCTATTCCCCCACGCGAGTTTGATTACACGTTGCTCAGCAATCCCGGTGGGCAAAAAAGGGAGAGACCTGACTAGGTGGCGATCAGAAAGGTCGGCGGTTCGAATCCCTAGTACAGATCTCTTGCGTGAGCAGGGGGTTGGACTAGATGATCTCCAAGGTCCCTTGCAATTCTGCTAATCTGTAAAACTGAGTCAGTTGTTTACCCAAATAGGGGTGCAGATCCTCGGGTGGGAGTTGGGGCGTGCATAGCATTACACCTATGCTGTTGGGGGTGGTGGGGGGAGACCCACTGCCCATTGGGACTCTTCTCCTAAGTGATATATCTACAGTAGTGGCCAAAAGTGTGGAAACCTTTTGGGAAAAGTGTATTTTTGAGGTTTGATGGCTAATAACACCACTTTTTTTTTTTGGAGTTTCAAGATAATCATATTGCACTGCTGGAATGGCCTGGGAATAGCCCAGACCTTCTTAACCCAATTGAAAATCTAGGGAGCAGACTAAATAAACTTGTTAAGTCAAAAGCGACCCAGCAATCAAACCCAGTTAATAAAAGCCATCATTCAATCTTGGTTTCCCATTATAACGGCTGCAGAACTAAAAGACTTGATTCACTCCATAGGAAGACCTTGTAAGGTGGTCATTCATGCTAAAGATTACCCAACTAAGTATTAACTGACATGGGGATAATTTTTGTATATCTCGTTTTTTCTATGGAGATAATTTTTTGTGTATCTCATTTTTTCAACGGGTTTCATTTTTCTTCTTTATACTGTAACTGCTATTCTAATGGCAAATCTTTCATAAAAGTTACTGCATTCCATCTGTGATTAAATTATCTTTCCACTGATACATAATTTTATGGTACTACTCCAAAAAAAAAAAAGTGGTGTTATTAGCTACTTTTAGAAAACACACTTTTCCGAAAAGGTTTCCACAATTTTGGCCATTACTGTATGTACCAATTTATTCAATTAAAACATCCATCCCGTTGCAATTCTGTGGCTTTGTGTTATGATTGTGATGTTATTATCGTGTTATTAACATAACGTGTTATGAAATTATGTGATTTTTATTATGGTTCCATTTTAATATTTTATCACTTATATTGCATTGGCCACATCTCTTTTGGGGGGAGGGAGGGAGGGAGGGAGGGGGGTAGACGGATGGATGGGTGAATGGATGGATGGACAGATGGATGATGGATAATTAGATGGATGGAGGAGAGGGATTGATAGGTAGGTAGGTAGGTAGGTAGGTAGGTAGGTAGGTAGGTAGGTAGGCAGGCAGGCAGGCAGACAGATGGATGGATGATGGAGGATGGATGATGATGCATAGATTTGCTCACGCTTTAAACTAAACTTTTATATTGGTGATTGCATGAACTCTAGATGCCATATGCTATTCATATCTAATTTTTATTATATTTATACATTAGATGGATAAATTAGATTTATATCTTGCTTTTATGTATAAATTCTATATATTCCCTATAGAAAGGCATATAAATTCTATATATCAAAATTTATGTTCCTTTTTTCTTTCTCTATAGTTTTATCCTGCTCTTCGTAATATGTAGTAAATGCATCTTGCCACAATTCCCAGCCATTCTGCCCAGTAGCTATAACTGTCTATATTTAATTAATTATATTTATAAGTTAAAATTAATTCATTTCTAATTTTTTTTTTAATTTGATTTATATGCCGCCCTTCTCCGGAGATTCAGGGCGTCTTACAATGCGTTAAGCAATAGCCTTCATACTTTTGTATATTTATACAAAGTCAGCTTATTGCCCCCACAAACTGGGTCCTCATTTAACCTACTTTAGAAAGGATGGAAGGCTGAGTCAACCTTGAGCCTGGTAAGATTCGAACCTGCAGTAATTGCAGGCAGCTGTGTTAATAACAGGGTGCTTTAAACCACTGTACTACCAAGGCTCCTTTTGTAAATTATAAACTGAATGGATGGAAACTAAATTTATCAGCCTGCCCAGTCTTGGTCCAACACCTGTAATCTCTATCCCAGACTGATTTTCAAAGTCAGACAGAAGAAAGTTGTTTTGGCTTGTTCTCTAGTAAGGCAGAGTCAGATGTACAAGTAACATTACAGGTAGTCCTCAACTTACAACCACTTGTTTAGTGACCCCCTCTAAATTACAGTAGCACTGAAAAAAGTAACCTGACCAGTTTTCCCACTTATAACGGTTGCAGCATCCTCATAGTCACGGAAATCAAAATTCGGATGCTTGACAACTGGCATGTATTTATGACAGTTGCCCTGTCCTGGGGTCATGAGATCACCATTTCCCACCTTCCCGGCCAGCTTCTGACAAGCAAAGCCAGTAAGGGAAGCCAGATTCACTTAACAACTGCAGTGGCTTAACAACGAACATTTACGACTCAATAATACTCCAAATGTCTAGAACAGTGATGGCCAACCTTTTTACCATCGTGTGCCAAAAGTGGGTGGAGCGCGGGGGGAGTCATGCACGTGCGTGCCCACACCCAAAATTCTATGCGCCCCGACCCCCAGCACATGCCCGTGCGACCCCCTCCCACGCTCCCCCCTGCTTTTGGCACGTGATGGCCAAGTGGGCCCGGTAGACCCGTTTTTTTGCTCTCCCCAGGCTCCAGGGCCTTTCTAGGAGCCTGGGGAAGGCAAAAACAGCCTCCCCCCAAAGACCCTCTGGAGGCCGGAAATGGCCCGTTTGCCGACTGGTGGGCCCAGAAGGCTTAAAAATCAGCACACCGGAGCTGAGCTCACGTGCCCACCGATATGGCTCCATGTGCCACCTGTGGCACGCGTGCCATAGGTTTGCCATCATGGGTCTTGAACTACCTGTACCCAATTTGGTTCCCAGGAAGCTGGTAAAGTTTAATCAGAGATCACCTTCATTTAAAGAGACAGAGCACTGAGAGATTTGTAAAAACCGGATGAGGAATTGGACAATTTAGAGTGCACACAAAACCAGTTAAGACATGCAAAGGTACATTGGTTTAGAGCATATGCCCCCTTTTCCCCCTGCCCATCCTCCAAAAACTACTTTGCTAATTAAAGGAGACTTCCTGTTAATTATAGATTTCTCAAAGGTTGCCTGTCATTTTGCGAAGGGATCCCTAATCTGTTCCGTGCTTTGGGGAAGGTAAAAGAAATGTGGCTTTAAAAGTGCCAGGAAAACTTTTTTTTCCGACTTTAAAAAGCAATGGGAGGAATGGATGGGCGGAGCCCGGTAAGGCTATTCAATTTTGAAGTCTCAGTATTACCTCCACGATTAGATAGATCGTTTCAAAGGTTCATATCCTGGCTGTGATGACTTTGAACATCTCCAACTCCTAAAATCAGCCACCTCTGTTTTCATGGGCCCGAGTTGGTTTTGACTCCTGGCAATTGCCTGGATCAGATTTTTGGAAGTAAATTGCCTTTATCTTCTCCTGAGGGTGGAGAAAGAAGGATTGGCTTACAGTCACCCTACTGAGTTAGTCCTGAGGCCTCCCAGTTTCTCATCTGGTCTTTTTAACTATTATACTAAACTGGTTCTCGCCCAACTATTTAATCCAGTGTTTTTCAAACTTGGCAACTTTAATAATTCACCATGCTGGGAAGTTGAAGTTCCACATTGCCAAGTTTGGAAAACACTGATCCAGGCTATATTGTGTAGGGAAGCTTTGGGAAGTAAGTAATAGGATAAAAGTATATAGGTAGTCTTCAACTTACAACTGGCCACTTAATGATTGTTCAAAGTTACAACAGTCCCCCCCAAAAATTACAAGTAATCTTTAACTTATGATCACAATGGAGCCCAAGATTTCTGTTGCCAAGCAAGACAGTTGTTAAGTGAGTTTTGCCCCATATTGCGATCTTTCTTGCCACCGTTGTAAAGTGACTCACGGCAGTCATTAAGCTAGTAACAAGGTTGTGAAGTGAATCCGGCTTCCCCGTCGACTTTGCTTCTCAGGTCGCAAAAGGGGATCACACGACCCCTGGACACTGCAACCGTCAGAAATATGAACGGGTTGCCAAGCATTCGGATTTTGATCACGTAACCCCAGGGATGCTGCAACAATCGTGTGAAAAACGGTTGTAAGTCACTTTTTTCGGTGCCATTGTAACTTTGAACAATCACTAAAATGGGTGGCTTTAACTGACCGACATTCTTGCAAGTCATTCATTGCCCAGATCCCAGCAACTAGTTGTATGAAACCTACTGACAGAAACAGGATAGCAGACTAACTCAAAACGATTTCAGCATTCAAGAAGGCAAATGATCTTTTTGATAGGAAATGTATTTTATTTTGAGAACTTCTGTTTGTACAAAATTAGCATAATTCAGAAAGGTAAAAAAAGTTGCTTGCTTCTGAACATTATTACAGATTTATAAAAATGCAAAAAAAACAAGTACATTTGTTCCAGTCTGTTTAGCGTGAAGAGTGATTTATTTAGCAACCCTGGTTTATTTATTATGTTGAGGTATTCACTGTAGAGTATTGCGACTGTTGAGGTGAGAAACAACTGACCGCTGAATATATAGTCAAGATTTTCCATTCAAAAACTAGTTACATATCTAGTTTCCCATCCTAAGCAAAACTAGAAAATTCAGAATTAGCAGGTTAAGAAACACGCATGCGGACTGCAAGATGATCATCTAAAACTAACGATACAGAATGATAATATTACAGTTGATCATTCCAAGAACAAAACTTTCCTCTGGCAGCTTGGAGTTCGGTGTTTTTTTTTTTTAAAAAGGGTTCAGAGATCAGTCTGATCAGCAAAGAGGACTGTTAAATTGTCCTTTTCAATGGCTTTTATATGTTCCCATAAGACACCACAAAAATTAGGAAGCAGCACCTGGCTGGCAGATACAAAGGCAGAGGTAGCCGTTTTGCATAAAGGCTCTTAAGACAAACGGTTGATAAGGAAGAACTGTTGCTTTTAAAAACAAAAATAAACAATACACACAAATAAAACAATGGAGTCTCGACACAACCGAGGGAAAACGCTGAAGCCCAAGCCGCATTACACAGAAGCACACCAAAAATGCTGCCTTAAAAACAGCTAAAACACTTCAAACTTATGGCCCTGGATCCATTGCTTCAGAAGATTGTTCTAGCAATTGAGCTACATACAAGATTTGATTCGTGAGAGAATGGCTTCGCTCCAATTTAATAGCAGGTTTCTGACAAGCAATGTAAGGTTCCCTTCGACCTATGCTCTGATCCGTATATATGTTAATTGGAAATGCTACCAAAATAATATATATATATTTATAAAAGCAAGTTCCTCAATCTTAGCTTTTTTTTTTTTTTGGAGGGGGGGCTGGGAAGGGGGAACGGAGACAGAAGTTTTTCCAAAAGGTTATTTATTTAAATAAAACCCCACCAAAATCACACACGTTTTTTTTTTCCCGAAGGGGCAAGACAAAAACAGAACTAAACTCCAAAAACGGAAATGAGAAGTGCTTTACAGAATCACCGTCCGTTGCCGTAACCCGGGAAGAGCTGAACGAGAAGATCCTGCAGGGGTTGGTTGACTTCCATCGTATAGTTTTTGCCGAGATCGTAGCGGCAGGCTGGACAGCTGTAGACTTTGGCTCGAAAAGATCGATCCAGGCAATCCTAGAAGAAAACAGACAAAAGCTAACAATGGGACTTACGCTTAAACAACAACTTTGATCAACCTAATCCTCCTCCTGGAGAAGATTTTGGTCCAAAGCAGATTAAAAATGTAAATCCAGTGGAACAAATCTCTTTAAAGTTTAATTGTGGAGGTTCTATGTAAACTGGAGAAGCAGGGATGGAGGAGAGCGGGATTAAGCTCCGAGTACCACTTTTGTGGGGAATTTAATTTTTTTTAAAAAAAACCGTTAAACTGTATGTTTTGGGTGGTGGAGTTATAATCTAACACTTTTTGTTTTATGTTCAGATTCCAACACTTTCTGTAACAAGTATTTCCAATTTGGTTGTCAAATTAGTTCCATGTACAGATAATCCTCAATTTACGATCAACACTGGAACCGGAACTTCAGTTGCTAAGTGAGGCAGTTGTTAGATGGGTTGCACCTGATTTACAACCTTTTCTGTAGCAATTGTTGAACGAATCCTGCTTCCCTCCCCATTGCCTCTCTTGTCTGATTTGCCTCCTAGGCAGCATCTCTTTCCCTCATACCCCAAAATCATCCATACATTCCATTACGGTCTTTAAGTGAACCACTACTGTCATTAAGTGAATTCAGCTTCCTCCAACGCCTTTGCTTCTTCAAAGTCCCTGGGGAAGGCTGTAAATAGTAATCACATGATCCCAGGATGCTCCAGCTGTCGTAAATGCATGCCGATTGCCATGCACTCAAATTTTGATCACTTGACCCTGAGGATGCTGCTCCCCTGCAGGCCGGTGCACCCGGGTGGAGGAGCTGCTCCAGGATGACCAAAGGGCCAGTCCTGTGACTACTACAGCTCTGGAATATGTGACCGACTTTCCCACCAACGTCAGCAAGCCACCGTCAGTCTGCCCGTCCTTCTTTTCCTTCACTCAGATTGACCAAGCTTCTTGAGAGAAGGCACACAAAAGAGGTTTCCAGGCTGTGTCCCTGGACCAGACGCTTTCTCTCGGGCCTCCCACCCGGAGGCCTCGCAGGAGCAGACAGGTAGGCCCGAAAGGCGGCTGAGCCTCCCCCCCTCCCCCCAGTTGTCCACGGGATTTAAAATTATGAATTTGGTGGTCCCTGAGGTCCAAAAGGTTGGAGACCCCTGACCTAGAGTCCCTAGGTTCCCACAAGCAATCCGACTCCAGCCCTCCTTGAATTTGGTTGACTCTTACTTAACCCCAATTTAGTGCTAACCATCAGTTGACTAGATTCTTGTGTAGAGGCATGAGCAATAAATCATCTTAACTGGAATTTGATGTGAGGTCCCAATTCTTCACACCTTGCACTTCCTCTCCAATTAAGACACCAGAGAGCCTGGCTAGGTGGCTCAGAAACTGAGATTGTCGATCAGAAAGTTCGGCAGTTCAGTGGTTCAAATCCCTAGTACAGGTCTCCTGCGTGAGCAGGGAGTTGGACTAGATGACCTCCAAGGTCCCTTCCAACTCTGTTACTGTTACAGTATGTTCCTCTGATGAAAATGTCATGACAGGGTAGGTCTGGTATGCAATGGAAGAGACCAGCAAAATCAAAGGGGGAACCCAGATTTGATTAATCACCCCATCAAAAAAGTGATAAAATCAGGCGCGGCTCACTTAATCGCTCAGTGAGGAAAGTTCTAGAGTACGGGTGTCAAACTCGCAATGACGTGTCGTGACGTTTTTTCCTTTCATATAACGGGTGGGCGTGGCCTGCATGTGACGCATCCAGCCCGTGGGCCGCCAGTTTGACACCCCTGTTCTGGAGTGAACTGTGGTTGTAAATTCAGGACTGCCTGTATTTTCTATCATCACCATGTCTCACCATGCCCTGCCTATCCAAAGCTGCTTAAGGAAAGCCCTGGACCACCTTGGCAGGCAAACGTGAAACCTGACAGCTGCTCACCTTACATACGTTGTGCTGGCACACCGTGGTGATTGGTCGGAAAACCACCTCTTGGCAGCAGATGCACAGAAAGGTTTCCTCCACTTTGCTCAGGAATTTCTGCCAGGAGAGAGAAATAAGGTAGTTAATCCTCAGCCTCATCCTGCCTTATCCCTAACCCAGGAAATCATCAGTTATGCTCTCCCTACGTACCGGTCCTTCCTTAAGGGCATCTAGTGCTTCATTCCACAACTTGGTGTTGGCTTCATCGTCTTTGATGAGAGCCTTCTGCTGGGGAGTGAGTTTGTAGACTTCAACTTTAGTTTTCTTTGGGGTCGTGGCAGGAGAGGCACAAAGGTCCGAATCGTTTCCTGGAAAAGTACACAACCACACGGAATTTACTTCATCATTCATTCATTCATCAAAGAGAGACTTCAAAAAGATGTGCAGGCAACTCAGCTCAAGAAGATCATTTACCGGATTTCCTTTTCCTCTTCCCTTGAACTGGGGATTCTTCTTCTATTTTCTTGCTGTTTTCTTTATCTTTGTTTGCAACGGCTTCCAGGTACCCTTCGGGATACTAAAGCAGGGGTGACGAAAAAGTCAGTTGTGACATAACCTCTGCCTATCAAAACAACGGATGGCTGCTCATCGCCACCCTTTACAAGACAACACTCCCCCCACCCCACCCACCCCTGTGTACCTGCATGGTCAGGCCAAGTTTCTTCATCCTCTCTTTGCCTTCTCTGGTCCAAGGGGCTGGCTCTTCATCATCTCTCCTGAGCATGTAACGCCAAACTAAGAAGCCAGATTTCCCTGTTTCGGGCCAATATTTAACTACCTGTAAAAGGGAACAGAGAAACAGATATCAATTCCATAAAAACAGTTTGTTGTAGTGGTTAAGGTACCAGGCTAGAAATCAGGAGACGGTAAGTTCTAGTCCTGCCTTAGGTATGAAAGCCTGCTTGATGACTTTGGCCCAATTACCAGGAGACTGTGAGTTAGAATCTCCTCTTAGGCATGAAAAATGGCTAGGTGACTTTGGGCCCATCACAAGGAGACTGTGAGTTCTAGTCCCACCTTAAGGCATGAAAGCCAACTGGGTGACTTTGGGCCAGTCCTCCGTCTCGGCCCAACCCACCTTACAGGATAATTATCGTCGGGAAAAAGAGAAGGAAGGAGAATTAGGTGCGTGTACCACCTTAGTTATTTATAAAAATAATAAAGGTGGGATACAAACAAAAAAAGGAATAAAATAGAATAAAATAAAGTGGCCAGGCACAACACCTCCTTTCCCCAAGCTTTGGGGCCCCATTTATAAACCAACCCAATCTTACCTTATAGATCCCATCGTAACGATTTCCATCTGTGGGGGCATATTTGCTGTATCGGCCTCCCTTCATGTTCCGCACCACTCGAACTGGTTTCCCAGCTCGCCAGTCCTTGGCTTCGGCACCCTCTTTATCGTTAATCGACGCACTGCAGTTCAGGGCCAGAGCTCTGCCAACCGTGAAAAGACAAAGGGGTTGAAGGGTCTTTCCTGGGGACTTTGATCCTCCCTTCTATAGGTAGTCCTCAACATAGTTATTCATTTAGCAACCATTCAAAGTTACGACACCGAGAAAAGTGATTTACAACCAGCAACCAATCACTCCAGCATTTCCAAGTCACGTTATAAAGTGGCATTATCACATGAAAATACCACATTATAATGCTTTGGTAAGAACACACTGCATCCAGTTTTAGTCATGATATAAAAAGATGTTGAGACTCTGGAAAGAGTGCAGAGAAGAGCAACAAAAATAATTAGGAGTCGGGGGGGGCTAATATATACGGAGAACGGTTGCAGGAATTGGGTATGTCTAGTTTAATGAAGAGAAGGACTAGGGGTGACATGATAGCAGTCTTCCAATATTTGAGGGGCTGCTGCAAAGAAGAGGGGGTCAACTTATTCTCCAAAGCACCTGAGGGCAGGACAAGAAGCAACGGATGGAAACTAATCAAGGAGAGAAGCAACCTGGAACTAAGGAGAATTTTACTGACAGTAATAACAATTAATCAATGGAACAACTTGCCTCCAGAACAGTGGTGAAATCGGAACCGGTTTACAACCGGTTCCCTGGCTGCGCATGCACAGCGCGCACCAAATGTGAGGTGCGCATGTGCAATGCACACCAAAAGGAGGCATACAGTAAGTAGAACAGGGCGCGAGGGGGGGGGTGATCAGCTGTGGCGCACAATCTTTGCGCTGCTCAGCTGTGATTGTCAGCGGCTTTTGACCGAAGGCCAAAGAGGTTGTAGAAAAAATGCTTTTTAAAAGTAAAAAAAAAAAGCCTCTGATGATCGCGCAGCTCAGCTGGGCATGGGGGGGGGCAGGGTTTTTTGCTACGGGTTGTCCGAACCACCCGCCGCCATCGCTACCAGATCAGACAATCCAGTCCGAACCGGGAGCATTTCACCCCTGCTCCACAAGTTGTAAATGCTCCAACAGTGAAGTTTTTTAAGAAGAGATTGGACAAGTATTTGTCTGAAATGGTATCGGGTTTGCTCCTTGTGCAGCGTTGGGCTAGAAGACCTCCATGGTCCCTTTCAACTGTTACAATGAAAATATGGGTGCCTGAAAACCAGCATGTATTTACGGATATTGGTATTAAATCAATACCAATGACTCGACCTTGGCAATTTTAAAACAGGTGGACTTCAATTCCCAGGATTCCCCAACCACCCTGGCTGGCTGGAGTATTCATCTCCACTAAGCTTAAAATTTGTCAAGATAATGATTTAGTCTAAGGTGAACATTTATAAGCTTTAGATATATAATTTATCAGCTATTTTGTTGAGTTACTTTCCATCCAGCTGCACAGTTTAATTGGAGAGCTGTATCTTACTCTGGTGGACATTCATGAACAAAGAACAGTTATTTTTTGGCAGAGGTTTTGCCAACATGCAATTTTTTCCATTTATGTGCTTTCTGGCCCATACATGATTCCACAGTAATACAAAGGAGGTGTGCAATGGAGCAGTATCAGGTATATGAACACGTGAGAATAATTGCATGAGAACAGAACCTGCAAAAATACCCTGTCCACAAAGCAAGGTATGAAAATTTTATAGACCCTCCCTGATGCAGACAAACCACTAAGCATCCACTGAATTATAAATGCAATTCTATCAGACATGTTTAGCTTCATTCGCTCCCCGTCTTTTGCAGAATTCCTTGGGGGTTTCTCCTCACCTGTTCATTTTTGTAAGTTTTTGATCGCAAGACTGTTCAGCTGTCCGCTTGTTCCCCGAAAGGTCACGGCCTCCGCTCCCCGTGTAAGTGAAAGAATTTCCATGATCCTGAAATATATTCAGATCGTTCAATTCAGGGGTGGAAAAATTCCACTCAGCTGGTCACTCGATTGATTTTGGCACTTAAAAAGACTTGGATATTTGCTTGCCTGTACTAATTGGTGGGCAATAGCATGCTGCATGTGGAATGCTGAAATCTTTCTCCAACTTGGCATAATTCATGATCTGTTTGGCAAACTGCTCGGAGTTCTTCCAAATGTGAACATTTGCAAAGAAGCTTTTGACCCCAAGTTCTAGCTTTGCCACACCACAGCTTCATCAATACACGTAGTCCTTGACTTAAGACCAATCACTTACCAATCATTCCAAGTTACAACAGACACCCCCAAAGCTGCTTACAGACCAGTTTCAAAGTTCTGGTGTTGGTTCCTTCCCAAGATCACATGATCACATTTTCAGTGGTTAGCAACCAATCAGCGTTTATGCCCCTTTGTTCTACCCCATGGTCACATAACTGAGAATTACGATGGTTTTCCTGAAATTGGCTTTTACTTCTGGTTTGTGGCAAAAACAAGCCCATAGCAAACAATTGGTTCGATTAACAATTGTTGCAAAAAAAGATAATCAAATCAAGTCCAGGTCCACGGTGGTCTGCTTTACAACTGTCATGACTTAAAACCATAATTGCCAGGCTTAATTATGGTTGTAACTCGAGGACTACCTGTATGTACAATTATTTATTCTTTTTATAGCAATACAAATATATAGGCTTTAGCCTGAGTTTATATATTTCAGGGCCAGTACAGACAATCAATTTTATTATACATGCATAAACTCAAAAAGATGCAACATATTATATATTCCTTGCAGTCAATGGCTTTATGCCAGCTTTTATGCTTCAACCGTTCATTTGTTTTTTTTAAAAAAAACAACAACAACGAAGAAGCCAAAGTGCCACTTCCCACTTTGGAAGACTCCTCTAAATCAGAGTTAACTAAGCTTTCTCAATCTCAACAACTTTTAAGATGTGTGGACTTCAGATCCCAGAATTTCCCAAGCAACAGCAGCAACTGTGAGGGACTGTTGTTTCAAACTTGCTCTTGCAAGTAACCCAAACCCTAAGATTCTGTTGCACTTCTATATTTCTTACATTTATTTTAATCCCAATAGTGTGTCACGTACGTGCACTGCTCAGTGCGTATTACTGGATTGGAGCAGCATCACAGCCCAGTAAACAAAGGAGCCATGAGAAGGCTGTTCTGCATCACCTCCATACTAGAACAGACACTTGACAATTTAACTCCAACTAACGCAGAGCTGAGCAGCCTTAACCTGCAAAGAAGCCCACCCTACCCCTTTAGTTATTAAATCAGTTTTTCTTGACCCAAAAAACAATTTCAGAGTTTGACTATACACTAAGCAGAAGCTCAAAGGAAAGGTTGCTAGTTTAAGAGGTGATAAAGGGAAGAAACATCAGCAGAAAAATCACAAAACCAGGTTATCTTGGGACAGTTATCTAAGGTAGAGGCTTTCAAGATGGCTCGGAAATAAAGCATTCAGTTCTGTAATTAACAATTAATTGTTTGAACTAAGTAATTAAATTCAACTAATTTAATTTAACTGAAATACGAATATCTCATTGGCCTTGGGACTTCTGGTAAAGAAGAGGGCAGCACTGAGAGATACAATGTCACTTACTACATCATCTTCGTATCCGCCAGCCAGGACCAAAGAATAGGCGCCATCGGTGCTCCGGCCATGAATCCCAGCAACATGAGGCCGGTGGACACCCGACTCACTCACCTGAAGGGATAAAGGCAAGGTCACAGGTCAAAGCTTTTAGTGCATGAGACCATCACGGTTATCCATAATTACATGAATAAAGAAAGAGTCACTCCCCCTCACCCTTTTCAGTTTAGAAATCTGAACAACATTTCAGTCATATAGAGCCCTGGTGGCACAATGATTAGAATCCAGTTTTGCAGGCTAATTGTACCAACTGCCAGGAGTTCAATCCTGACCAGTTCAAGATTGACTCAGCTTTCCATCCTTCCGAGGTCGATAAAATGAGGACCCAGATTTCTTGGGGGCCATAGGCTGACTCTGTAAACCGCTCAGAGAGGGCTATAAAACCCTCTGAGGTGATGTATAGGTCTAAATGCTATTGCTATTGCTATCTATCTATATCTATATCTATATCTATATCTATATCTATCTAGTCCATCTACAAGATATTTTTAATTATGATTATAAGGAAGTCGCCATGGTTGTTAAGCACACCATGTGATCATTAAGCAAATCCAGCATATCCAATGGATATTTTCTGCCATTTTCTGCCTGGAAACAGCAAAAGACATCACAAATCATGGCCACATGACTATGGGATACTGCAACTGGTCATCGATGTGAGCCAGTTGCCAAATACTTGAAATGCAATCATATGATAGGGGTATGTCTGTCTATCTGAGAGGGAGGGAGGGGGAAGAGAGAGGGAGGGAGAGAGGGGTAACTTCAAGGAAGGATATAGCATGCCGTTTTACTGGGTTCAGCATAACTCTGAATGGTCATTGAATGATGAATCATTAAGCAAAGACTACCAGTATGAAGCAAGTGTGAATCTGGCACTCTTTAAAAACTATAGTGCTGGCCAACCCGGTTAGATTTTTCCCTTGTATTCCCTTTTACTTCAGACTCAAACAATTTACATATTGACACCTAGAAAGATCTTCTCAGAATCCTCAGGCGCAACAAGTACAAACCACTAAGAACAACATTGAGTGTATAATGCTGGTTTCATCTTGTCCGTCCCGAAAACGCTGCAGTCATAACGATTTAAAATTGGCGCTACATGCATATGGCATGTAGCGCTTATATCTGCCCTGCGCCTGTCAGCTGTGAGGCGGAGCTCGAATACCGCCCAGGACAACGCCCCGCCCTCAGTGAATCAGCAGACCAGGAAGCGGGCGGAGCAATAACAAGCGCCGGCTGCTGCATTCCCGAAGCGTCCCGCATAAGCAGCACCCCGATCCCGTGGAGCCCTGGTCCCGACCGCCTTCCGTAGCGCCTACGTGCACCCCCCCTCCATGTGTGAATGTAAACCTATCCCTGTCGCAAGCAGGGTATTCGGAGCTTGGTGATGGCGCAGCCCCGTCCCGTCCTCACGCCCCGTGTTGCAGTGTCGAGCGGGATGGTGGGGCTCGACAGATCTACTGTACATTCTCAGTGCTTCCTAGTAGCAGCATCTCACCTGGACTCTGAATTTCCACATGGTTCCCACTGGAACTCCAGGGATGGGCCCATAATGGTTTGATGGCACAATGGTACATTCCCTTGTGCGTCCCACGCACGCCATGCCCTTAAAAAGAAAAGGGGAGAGGGGGCCACGTTTTAAACATGATCAACATAACCAACCCATGGATATATTTGGCTAGTCTTCCTGCACTTTTCCAAACTTCTAATAAAACACCCCATTGCTTAAAATAACCAGAATTAACTGACCAGGCCTCTCAGCTGCACAGTCTTTGGTGGGAGAAATGGATCTTCACCTGTGCACAGCATTGGAGCCAGCAAACAGGCTGACCTCCGTGCCATCTCCCCCCTCCCCCCCGCTTGGTTTTAGTTTTTTAATATAATTTTTAGTTCTAATTTGTTTTATATTTAGTTGTTGTTTTTTTTGTAAACTACTCAGTTGCCTTATTGGTGACCTATAAATTGTATTAATTAATGTGCTATCAATAGAACTGCACAGTTTATAAGGTTGCTCTGATTAGCTATTCTCATTGTTTATATCACACCTTAATTAGCTTTACAATTAACTCAAAGTAGTGAACATATCCAATACACCTTCCTCCTCTACAGCAACCCTGTGAGGTGGATTGGCCTAAGAGAGAGCAATTGCTCAAAGCCTGCCCACCTGGCTTTCATGGCTAAGGGGGACTAGAACTGTCTCTTGGTGATTGGCCCATTTTCATGCCTAAGGAGGGACTAGAACTCAAGAGTCTCCTGGTAATTGGCTCAAAGTCACCCACCTGGCTTTCATGGCTGAGGGGGACTAGAACTGTCTCTTGGTGATTGGCCCATTTTCATGCCTAAGGAGGGACTAGAACTCAAGAGTCTCCTGGTAATTGGCTCAAAGTCACCCACCTGGCTTTCATGGCTGAGGGGGACTAGAACTGTCTCTTGGTGATTGGCCCATTTTCATGCCTAAGGAGGGACTAGAACTCAAGAGTCTCCTGGTAATTGGCTCAAAGTCGCCCACCTGGCTTTCATGGCTGAGGGGGACTAGAACTCAGTCTCCTGGTGATTGGCCCCAAAATCACCACTTGCTTTCATGGCTAAGGTGGGACTCCCACTTTTTAGTCTGCTGCCTTAACCTCTGCACTCAGCAATTCCCCCTTCTCTCCATAAGCTTCCCAGTATTTTAATAAATTAGAAACCTGCAGTATATTTTGTGCCGGCTGAGCCATATGAAGGGCATCTTTTGGCCTGCAACAAACAAGCATAGCCAGGTTCCAGTTACCTTGCCCCAATCCCGCTGAGAAGATGAATTAGCAGATGCCATCTTAGATTTCTTTTTGCTTTCTTTCAGCTTCTCACCGGCCAAAACCACCTCATTCACATCATTTCGGCATTCGGGACAATACCTAAACATTTAAAAAAAAAGAAAGAGAGAAGACATTCATTTTTTTCATTTTTGTTACCTGCAATACTAGAGAGACATATATTAAAAGCTACTTTCTCAATTTCAAATGGTGCAGGTATAGCAAGTTACAGCTTTCCAAGACTCCCCAAACCGTGCCAAACAGACTGCATCTTGAAGAGAATCCACCTTAATTCACAATAAAGACAACTGCTTATCTTTCAGAAAAAAATTGTTTTATTTACTTATTTAAAACAGGGTATATAGGTAGTCCTTGACTTATGGCCAGTTGCTTAGCAACCATTTATACTTCCGATGGACCTCAAAACAGGTATACCCAACCCAGATTCTGATGGCCACCCTCCCCGGGTTGTGTGACTGTATTTCGGGCACTCAGCAACTAGCCCACGTTTTGGCCGCTTTTGGCATCCTGCAGTCAGGTTTGTTTGTTTATGAAATTTATTGGCAGGCCCTCTTCAGGGTAATTCTAGGCGGTTTACAATCATGAAAGACAAAAATTTTATCAACTAAAAACATAAATTAATACCCAAGCTTTTACTTCTGTTTCTAATTTTGAAAAGACCATTGGAGAAAACGAGGTCGCTTAAAACCTTCCATGTTCGCTTAATGTTTGCTACAACCAAGGTCGCAAAATCAGGTGCAAACATGTAGTGCCCCACTTAATTATCGGCACAACTTATGACCATAATTCCAGGCTCAGTTATGCTTGTCAGTCAAGAATGACCTGTATAGTCTTGCCCATCCTGTACCAAACCCCAGGAGGCTCACAATCTTGCCAATTTCCCATGTTTTTTTATAAAGACATTAACACAAGTAAGGTGAGATACAACACAGAAATTTACATTAGTAAATTAACCTTAGTAATTTACTATTAATAAATAGTTCTATAGGACAGTCACACGTCTTAAGATTCATCGTGGGGTAATTTTTCTCAACCGTGCCCACTTTAAGATGTGTGAACTTCAACTCCCAGCATATATCTGCAGCATGGCTGGCTGGAGAATTCTGGGAGTTGAAGTCCATACGTCTTAAAGTTGCCAAAGTTGAAAGACGTTGCTTACAGGGATTCGTTTCGACTTACCAGTCCTCATCGTCAGGTATCCTGCTAAGAGGGGGGTCAAGGCAATAAATGTGGAAAGCCATGTCACACTCATCACACATGAGCTGTTTTTCAGGGTCTTGTTTCCCACCGCATATGTGGCAGGCGCACATCCGGCAGGTTTTGCTCGGGTTGTCTTTACAATGCTTGCACACGGGTCCGCTCTGTCCTAAAGTTTAAGAAAAGCAGGCACATAAAGAACCTCAGAAAGAACAGCCATAAGACAGAAGGTCAAAAAGGATGTGGGCTCTGAATCTCATCCAAGAGACGCAAATTATGACATTCGCTAGCGTTAATTATGGTGATTGCACTAGCTCGGATGATATTTTAAAAGGGTGGAATTTTTTTTTTTTTTCAGAAAAATGAGTTATTAACATTTATTAGGTGTGATGTTCTAAATTCTAAGATTGCCTTAGGAACCACAGTCGGGTTGGTGACTTTGAGCCAATCACCAGAGAATAGTGAGTTCATCCTGCTTTCCTTAGGCATGAAACCCAGCTGGGTGACTGTGCCAATCACCAGGAGACATGAATTTTAGTCCTGCCTTAGCCATGAAAACTGGCTTGGTGACTATATTTGTAGCAAAAACTATTACTCGTTGCAAAGCAGGACAAGTCAATTGGAAGGCAACTCACTTTTTTGGGGACTTTCTGCCGTCAAAGGAACAGCACAGCCTGGTTCTTCGATCTTGTAAATCTCGTCCACCAGAGCAATTCGGCAATCAGTCAAGATATCTCCACCATCACTGCAAAACAGGGATTAGAACAAGCTGAGCAAGAGAGGCAGCAACAATGGTGGTTTCTCCCAGCAGAATTCCTTCCTACCAATCCTGCAAATATTAACGCCATATTAATGCTCCTACTTTGAATATACACGGCAGTCCTTCCCTTTGACTTCTGAGTGAGAACATTTCTGGACTGCTTGTTTCCCTTGATAATGTATGAATGTATGTATGTATGTATGTATGTATGTATGTATACATGGATGCATGTATTTATTTATAGCCCATTTCATTGTTGAGTGATTCTAAGCGGCTTACAATATCATAAAAACAGCAACATAAATATTAAAAAGATTGAAGGACAAAAAACTGGGTAAAATATATGAACAAGGTGGATGTGGGATCTTCTCAGTCTATTAAACTAGGGGTTCCCAACCCCCAGGCCGTGGCCCACTACTGGGCTGTAGCCTGTTCAGAACCGGGCCATGCGAGCAGCTGCCCAGCGCATGTGTGAGTGCAACTCGACTTACGTGAGCAGTGGGCCAGTTCCCCTCTTCCCCCTCCCCGGCTGCCAAGTTATAAAGGTTGGGGACAGCTGTACTAAAACCACCTCCAGAATGACAGATTCCAATTGGGACCCCAGGCCAATTGGCAGAGCCAGGTTTTCAGGCTCTTTTGAAAGTCCAAGGGAGCCGGGGGGGGGGGGGGGCGTGGCGTAGATCTTATCTCGAGGAGCACAATAATCTAGATGGAGGGAGTGTAATGGGTATATTTCTATCAAAATTATCTTTGCATTTTCCCCCCCTTTTCTCATTATTTTAAAAGTAATAAAAATGAATAAAAGGAAAGGAAACATATCTGGGTTACATTATCCTAGTCTCCAAAAGTTGGATGAACCACAAAATAACAGTTTGTTTGGAAGAGCTTCCGAGCAAGCTCACTTACCCAAGAACAATCTTGGCGTATAATTCTTTGTAAGTCCTTGTTTCCCGCTTCTGGAGGATTTCCGCGTCGTACCAGAAGCCCCTCTCTTTTGGATCATCGGGATTATAATTCAACATGACAACATCTCCGATTTCTATCTCTTCCCATTTTAAAACTGTCCTGGCACGAGCGCGGACATTTCTGGAACTCAACTGGATGACACCGTTCTCTGGATAGCTTTATCAGGGAGAAGGAAATAAAATAAAATAAGCCACTGCACCTTTCCCAGACAAGTACAAGTAGTCCTCGACTTACGAACACAACTGAGGCCAAACTTTCGATTGGGAAGTGAATTTCGCCCCTTTTTAGGACTGTTCTTGCCACCATTGTGAAGTGAATCACTGCAGCTGTTAAGTTAATAAGACGGCTGTTAAGTGAATCTGGCTTCCCCATGAATTTTGCTTGTCGGAAGCTTGCAAAAGGAGATTTATTTTACTGTTTTATTTATTGGTTCGATTTATATGCCGCCTTTCTCCGGAGACTCAGGGCGGCTTACAATGCGCTAAGCAATAGCCTTCATACTTTTGTGTATACCTGCTTAGTGGGGCTTTCGGCCCCCCCTAAGCGGTGTTCTTTTTTATACAAAGTCAGCTTATTGCCCCCACAATCCGGGTCCTCATTTTACCTACCTCGGAAGGATGGCACTTGACCCCAGGATGCTGAGACGCTGATAAATATGAGTCAGTTGCCAAGTGTCTGAATTTTGATCACATGACCCTGGGGATGCTGCAACGGTCATAAATCATTTTTTCTGTGCTGTTGTAACTTTGAATGGTCATTAAATGAACTGTTTGTAAGTCAAGGACTACCTATGTTATGGTTCATTACAATCAGTTAGATGTTCAAACTGAATGTGGCATTTTTATCTACCTGTCAGGTCCTTCCCAAGGACCTGGGATAGGCAGATGTGGAGGTTTGTTGAAGATATTGTTGCAGGATATAAGCTATTCCAAGTCAAGCCACCTTTTGAAATTGACCAATGGAGATTTTTTTTTAATGCCAATGGTGAACAGACAAGACTGGGAGCCTGGATGAATTTAGATCCAAATAATTTCTGCAACATCCACACCATTTTCAAAAGTAAACCTGCCTTCTGAATAAATGCTGCCACTCGAGACACTAGGAAAAAATAAATATATCCCAAAATACTCACTCTTCATATTTCACGTGATACGTAATGTCCTCATCGGGAACGGCTTCTTCCAAATTGGACTCTTCGTCACTTTCGTTCGCCTTGCTCGCCGAGTTCCCTTTCCGAGTCACTTTCACAACTTGCGCTTCGAACCAGGCTCCCATGCTCGTGTCGCGAGCGTCTACCAACTCGTTAATCTAAACCAGAAGCCCCAAAGCAAAACATTGATTTTTAATCAGCTAACAATATGAAAGTCAAGTCTTCAAATATCCCACATTCATGTGAATACAGCTTTTATATCCAGGTGGTCCTCAACTTACGAGCACAATTGAGCCCCAAATGTATGTTGTTAAGTGAGAAATTTGTTAAGTGAGTTTTGCCCCATTTTACAACATTTGTTAAGTGAATCAACTGCAGTTATTAAATTAATAACATGGTTGTTTTGTAAATCTGGCTTCCCCATTGACTTTGCTTTCAGAAGGTCACAAAAGGGGATCACATGACCCCAGGTTACCCTGCAACCGTCGTAAGTATGAACCAATTGCCAAGCATCTGAATTTTGATCATGTGTCCATGGGGATGTAAATGGTCATAAGTCACTGTTTTCAGTGATGTTGTAACTTTGAACAGCCACTAAATGAACTGTTTTACGTCAAGGACTGCCTGTATATTAGTCTACCTCTATTTTCAGGGTCTGAAAACCCCCCCTCAAATTTAGCCTCTTATCTTTCTTCTAGGTACCAGTAATCATGGAAACCTTTTATTACTGCACAGGATTGACTGCTAAATATTTGATGACGGTTTCTAAAGTGCTGGATTTCGGAAATTATACCCAAAGTTTTCTGCTCTGCATTTGCATCCATTTTCACTTTCCAGTCTTAAAATTACTGTTTTAAGTAAGCTATGCTGTCCTTGGATTTGACGTATCCAAACATGGATCAGTTTGTTCAGACTGATCATTTACAGTTAAAATGGACAAGATAACCTTCCAGTTCCCCATTCCAAATAGTGCACAAAAGAGTTTTTTATTTTTTTTTTAAGAAAAAGATTGGGGTAAGAATTTAGCATCTCTCTTTGATCAGGACCCACTTGCTTTACTTGTGCTGAACCCATGACCATAATGGAGCCTACCCATTAAGATCCCATGTCATGACGGTCATTAAGCAAGTAGCACAGTGATCGCCTTGTTTAAAGATGCTCATCTTTGTTCTCCCTGATGTAGCCATTAAGCAGAGCATGGGGTGTGGGGGAGGGTCTAGGAGGGCCTAGTATAGATCTGCGCTGCAGCAACACCACAGATCGCTTGTGTCCTGTTGTGGGCCTCCTCCATCCGAGGGTGCCTTGAGTTATTTAACAGGATAACAGAAATGGAAGGGACCTTGGAGGTCTTCCAGTCCAATTCCCTGCTCAAGCATGAGACCCTATTCACCATTTCAGACCCCATGGATCCAGGTAGGCCTTTCCCATACCATTAGATATTCTCAGAACTCAAGCCTGTTTCCCATCCCATTGAGTCCCACGCTCTGCTTCCCATCCCCCTCAACCTCACCAAATGTTTGGTCCCTTATCTCCTGGGTATTATACATCACCTTCTGGAAACAGCTGTTGCATTATGCAACCTCCCTACACAGTGGAGGCCATGTGGCTCCATCCTTGGAGCAGGCAACCATTTTAGAGAGGCTACAATCAATTGTAACTGCTCCCAAGATGGCACCGGATTCCAGGACAGAGCCATGTGGGCTGCAGGCAGGCCAGGGAGTAGAACAGCCGGCTCTCCTTCTTAAGGTGACCTCCAAAGCTCCAGGGGACACATTAGTGAAGGAAAGCAGGTTGCTTCACCTCTCAGCATCCCTCATGGTGGACAACCAGGAAGTACAGATAATCCTTGACTTGGGACCACAATTGAGCCAAAAATTTCCACTTCTAAGCAAGACGGTGGTTAAGTGAGTTTTGCCCCGTTTTACAAACCTTTCTTGCCAAAGTTGTTAAGCATATCACAGAAGTTATTAAGTGAATTGTGTGGTTGTTAAGGAAATCCGGCTTTCCCCACTCATTTTGTTGGAAGCCAGCTGAGAAAGTCATAAAAGGTTATCATATGATCCTGGGACACCGCAATCGTCATAAATATGATCCAACTGCTCATTTTGATCACTTTCAGTGCCGTTGTAACTTCAAAGGGTCACTGTGAAGTCAAGGACTACCTGTATTAGATGTTCCTGTATTGCTAAGTTTACCAGGATTTCAGACAAATGAAAGAGAAGTTGCCAAACTATGGCTGGCCGTGGCTTGCTTAACCACCAGGGAGGCATTCATTGTCAGAATCTCTACAATGACTAAGATTAATCCTGTCTTAATGTATTATAAGATAAAGGTAAAGGTTCCCCTCGCACATATGTGCTAGCCGTTCCAGACTCTAGGGGGCGGTGCTCATCTCCTTTTCAAAGCCGAAGAGCCAGCGCTGTCCAAAGACGTCTCTGTGATCATGTGGCCGGCATGACTCAATGCCAAAGGCGCACGGAACACTACCCCCTTCACACCAAAGGTGGTCCCCATTTTTCTACTTGCATTTTTTACGTGCTTTCGAACTGCTAGGTTGGCAGAAGCTGGGACAAGGAACGGGAGCTCACCCCGTTACACGGCGCTAGGGACTCGAACCGCTGACCTTTCGATTGACAAGCTCAGCATCTTAGCCACTGAGCCACCACGTCCCTTTAATGTATTATACAGACATGCTAATTCTCCGTGCAGTTCCCCCGGAACTAAAGAATAGAGGCTCTTCTGCTTCAAAAGGTCTCTGCATCTCAACCTTCCATCTAAAGCAGTCGCACCTTATAGAATCCAAAGCCGGGGTCCACCAAGTCAGTCCCAACGGCAGTACTGCACTGGGCCTCCATCTCCACGGCCCCTTCCCCATTATTGGAGCTTTTGTCCGATTCACTTTGGCCTGAACAGCAGCCAGAGTCCGTGTCCGAAAGTTCAGAGTCTTTCTCCTTGTTCACCAGGGGCAAGAGAGTGGGGCTTTGTCTCACTAACAACTGGACGATGTCGTTCAAATTCACGCTGTAATCAAAAAGGGAGTGGCCATCTTCCATCTGTAGGTTGAGAGAAGATCACAGTCACAAAAGGCAAACAACGGTTAACAGAAATGTTAAGATACGGAGTTCACATGTCCTTTGCAGGCAGAAGGTTTCAAACTGAAGGACCAAGCACGCCACATAGGAAATACCCACTTGAAATCTTGGAGAGCCATCAACTATAGCAAAATAGTGACCTAGATTTCCAAAAGAGGAATAACACCAATATTAATCAATGGAAAGCTTGCTTCCAGGAGACGTGGGTGCTCCATCACCGGAGGTTTTCAAGAATAGACTGGACGAACATTTGACCAGGATGGTATAAGGTCTCCTGCCTTGAGCAGGGGTTATGACTAGAAGACCTCCAAAATCCCTTCCAGATCTATGATTCTATTTTTTATATTCATTCTTTCTTTTCCAGTTCCTAAAATCTTCCCACCCTCTTTCCTCGCCTGCATCCTCACAGCTGTCAATATTGGGGGAGGGGGGGTGTTCCCCAGGTTCTCCCTCCTAAACTTCTTTGGCCCTGATCAAAAGAGCTCTGATTCAACTTTGATTAGGTTAGGGCCTCACCACTCAAAAATAGACTGTTCCGTGCATGGAGCACTTTTGAGTCAGTTGGAGTTGGCCAGCCGATAAAATTAAAAATTAAAAAAATATGCCTATTTCTACTATTTGCATAGATGAAATCTGCCTAATGACAGCATTTCCTGATTTCCCAATCCAATCTAATAATCTCTTATACAGCATTATTAGTTGTGAATTTGGGGCAATGAAGTCATATTTGTGGTAAGGCATTATGATAGCATTATGAGAATATCTGCAGAGCAAACGACGCTAGAGGAATGGCTGCATAGTTTGTGGGTTAAAGTGTTTCTCAAAATTTATTTGTGCGGCAAGACAAACAAACCCTATTGTTTGCAAAGCTTGTTATCTATCTATCTCTAAAACTCTTGTTTAACTGGACTAAACGGTGCATTATAAGGCAATAATTTTTGAATCGAGATCTCAAATGGGCTAATTTACAGAATGTATCCAAAATCTTGGACCCATGATTCCCATGGGATTGAAATTTGTGAAATTTGATAAACTATTTAATTATATAGACCTATCATAAAACATTTTGTGACTTTATACAAAATGTGACAAAATAACTCCTGTGGTCCTGATGCTCAACTTTCCTAAACAGTTCATCAGGAGATATTTCCAAGGCAAATCCATCCTGGAATATCTCATTGATCTTTTTTTTAAAAGAACTTTTCCAGGGAAGTACAGTAGAAGCTCAGCCATTGATGAAAGCATGAAGGAAACTAATAAGGAAATATCTCTAAAACAATGACCCAACAGCTAAAAATTGTCTACAGGTAGTCCTCAACTTACAACCACAATTGAGCCCAAAATTTATGGTGTTAAGTGAGACATTTGTTAAGTGAGTTTGGCCCCATTTTATGACCTTTCTTGCCTCAGTTGTTAAGGGAATCACTGCAGTTGATAGGTTAGCATTCTGGTTGCTCAGTGAATCTGGCTTCCCCATTGACTTTGCTTGTCAGAAAGTTGCAACAGTCATAAATGTGAGTCAGTTTCTAAGCATCTGAATTTTGATCACATGATCATGGGGATGCTGGAAATGTCATAACTGAAAAATGGTCATAATTCACTTTTTTCAATGCCATTGTTCTTTGAATGTTCACTAAGAGAACTGCTGTAAGTCGAGGACTATCTGTATGCTAATGGTACATAGATGGTAAAAACTGATATCTTTATCCTGTTAATAAGAAACAATAATCATTAAGCAAACAGGAGCCATTCGGCTGCATCAAAACCAGCCCTAGGAGTCCTGGCTAAGGACAACAGGAAGCCAGCAGCCACCAAGACAGAGCTGACAAGTTGCACAGAATCCAAAGGCAAGGTAGCGCAACACAAAGTGTAAACCGTTTCACAAGAACGAATATTCTTCTCTGCACTTTGTAAAAGACAAGTCTAAACAAACCAAGTTTTCTTGGCATGGTTTTTCAAAAGGGGTTTGCCACTGCCTCCTTCTTGGGGCAGAGTGAAAGTGTCTGGTCCAAGGTCACCCAGCTGGCTTTGTGCCCAAAACAGGAGAACTCACAACTGCCCAGGGTCTAGCCTGATATCTTTGCCACTAAACAGACTGGCTCTAATTTCATATTTTCCTAAAATGGAATGGAAAGTAAGAGACTCACACACACAAACAGACTAAAAAAATCTCTACCTTCCTTACTAGATTCACAGTTAATGCAAAATGATCCTGCTATTGTACAGTTAAATTGGGGAAAATACTCTTCATTTCAAGTAATTAAGTAGATTAACTCTTTGAAGGGACTTCAAAGAACACAAAACAAGGTTTATTGCTAATAGAACCAGAGCAGGAATACAGCACTTTTTAATGCCAAGCTAGTAGTCAGGAAAGCGATGCCAAGAAGCAAGTAAAAAAGAAGACACAACTTTTTTTGGGTTCAAAAGCTAAGAAACGCCAGGAAAACTATTAGAAAATTCCAAGATTGCCGGCTAAAATGGAAAGCTGGAAAAAACATTCCCCCCTAAAAAAAGAAAATGGCAAAAAAAAAAAAAAAAAAAAAAAAAAACACCACCCAATCATCTTAAGGAAACTGAATGATATAGGGACATGGCTATTTTTTTATTTACCATCAAAACACTGTGAGAACATTATCACTAGAGGGCAGTGCAAGTATTTTATTTTTTAAAAACCAAATTAATAACAAGCCTCCTTAGGAAGCATTTAACCAGTTCAAAAAAGCCATTTACCTAAGAGACTCATACCAAACACATTCAGAAAAATTCAACCAAAGAGCTAGAATTCTCCATCTCCGCTAATATTCATTGAGCCATTACTTGAGAAAAGCCATCTTACCACTGTGTAAGTAGCAGTTTCAATCCATTTGTACGCTCACTATAAGCAATCCATCACTTACGATGGCAGGACCAGGATTGCCATTGCTAAGCCATGCAGTTGTAAAGCACAACATTACAAATCCACATTGCTTAATGAAGATAAGCCAACAATCCTGGATGCTGTCATAACCCCAACCCTTGCAGATTTTTAAGGGGGAAGTGGCAGATTCCCAGGAGGATGGGGGAGGCCACGCCACTCAGGAGTAGGGGGAGGGCTTGGGAGGCCTGCCGCAGGAAGATTAGAGGGGGTGGTACAGCAGGGCAGGAGCACATGCTGGATGATCTGGTGGGCGTGAGCTCAAGAACGTGGGGGGGAGGGGGGATATTCATTAGAGTGACTTGCAAACTTCCCTGCCAGCTTCCCCATTAACTTTGCTTGTGGGAAAGCTGCGAACATGGATCACATGATCCTGGGACACTACAACCATCCTAAGTACAAGTGGGTTGTAAAGCACCCAAATCGTGATGGAGTGACTGCAGGGGGATGCAATCTACAGCCTAGATCTAAGTATCACTCATTCAATACCGTCACAGCGTCGAATGGTCACTGAACAAGAGGTCAATAAGCAGTCTGCCTGTATTAAGAAAAGAGTTTCAGGGATGCAACACACTTCAGTAGCATGGAGAGAACAACACTGTTCACAGCAACTATTTCTGATACTGATCCACCTGGATCAACCTTAAGATCACTGTTATACATGCACACATGCTTTTCCTCCTCACTTTAAAAGTACAAACACTTTTTTAAAGATACTCTTGAAATCTGAATTAGGCATTGTCCTGATTTCTCAGAGTAACAGAGTTGGAAAGAGGGGTCAAAGTGGCCATCTATGTCAAAATTGAACAGCCATCTCACAACAGGGGGGTGGGAGGATACAACATCATCTATCTCCAATCTACAACAGTCCTTTCAACAGTTCCAAGAAGGACTCACATCCATTTGCACTACACAGGTGACCCTGACCACAGGGTAAACCTCCAAGTGGCCTCAACGACCCTCTAAAATAATGCAAAAGACCAGCAGTCTTCAAAGAGTATAAATCCTTCCATTTCCCACCATCCACTCAGAGTTGAAGAATCTATTTTGATGAGAAGCAGAACGTCTTCAAAAGGAAAAAAAAAAAACGGAAAGTCCAGTGGCCTCTTGAAAAAAAAGCATCTTTGCGACATCTATGACCTGGATGAATGCGAATCTCCCTAGACAAGAGTCAGAAGGGGCCTTGGAGATCTTCTAGTCCACCCCCACCCACCCACCCACCCCAGCGCTCAAGCAGGAAACCCTATACCATGATTGCCCAATCTCTTCTTAAAAACCCCCTCTGTGTTGCAGCATTCAGAACTTCTGGAGGCAAGTTGTTCCACTGGTTAATTGTTCTGTCAGGAAGTTTCTCCCTAATTTTAGGTTAGCTCTTTCCTTGATTAGTTTCCATCTGTTGTTCCTTCTTGTCCTGCCTTCAGGTGCTTTGGAGCTCCACAACAGAAATCCAGAAGGGGGAGTTGAAGGACTCCTACAACAAAACTATGCAGAGGAATCTGCCACACGTGGTAAGGAGTGAAGTGCCAAAGCGCCAATTCCCAACCAACGCTCATATCTCAACACGATTTGAAAGCTGACTGGCGAGAAGAATGAAAGCTACAAGCAACGTACCTGTTTGCCTCGATAGAAAAGCCTCTGTCTGTCAGGTAGCACCCTGAAAACTTCATGGATCCTCTGACGGAGCTCTTCCACTTTCGTCAGCTTGGAAAGAGAGTCCACCCGATGTGTCTCTTTCCCATCCATGGTGCGCACTTGGATCCACATAGTGGCGGTTGTCCCTGTGGAAGAATCACAAGCATGTGAAGGAAGGGGAGAAGGGCGACCGTGCCTTTCCATCAACCCCAATTTTGCTCCCAAACACGTGCCCACCCCTCGCAAGCCCCCCCCTCATTCAACCTAAAAGCGCCTCCATGTTTGCGTAACGCTCGGTCCCATTTTGCATCCATTGTGCAAATCCAGCATCGCCCTCCATATACAAGACGCCCCCCCCACCCTCCCTCTGTAATTACTCCCCTCTTCCCACCCAGTTCGCCCCCCTGATTTTAACAGGATGCCATTCATTTCACAGACGCCACTCGTTTCATCTGGCTGAAATAAAATCCCTGATGCATTTATTGCCAATACTTTTGGTTTGTTTGGGTGGGGGTGGGGGTGGAATAATTTATCCCATGATGACCAGCCAGCTTGGATAAACCGGATGAAACAGATATACCCCCTGAAGGTAGACTGGCCTGGTCTGAACCTAAATTTGGACGAAATAAAAACTAAAAAGTTAAATTGCAGTAATTCCCATCCAAAAAAATAGCAGTTATTACGGTACTAGCGCTGGCATGTGGTTTCCAAATAGCCCGTTTCTCAGAAAAAGTTATCCAGATGATGAATATAAAGGTTACACAACCATCTTTCCCAATTAAAAACAAGGTTCCCATGGCAACCATGGCCTTATTTTCCCCTCCCCAAAGCCCCCCCCAAGCGCTCTCTTCACCCCCTCCAGGATCCCCCTCCCCAAAGTTCCCCCCCACGAGCACCCCCAAGTTTTCCCCATTCCTAGAAGCCCCTAAACTGACCAGCCCCCCCTATATCTATAGGTGGCTGGGACGCCTCCCCCCCACACGGAACCCCCAATTCCAGCTCGCCCCACTTCACGGACCCACAAAAAAGAGGTTCCCTCAATGAAGCCGTCTGCCCCGGCGCTCTCAACCCTCCTTCTCCGGTTCGGCCCTCCCGTTCCTCGCCCCCAAAGCGGCCCGTCTGAGGGGGCTCCTCTTCCGTACCTCGCCGGCCGTTGCCCCCTCGGAGCCGCTCGACGACCCCACAGCGCGACCGCTCAACCGAACCGCCTGGCTGTTTTTTTTTTTTATTTCCCCGCCTTGCTTTTTTTCTTGCGCTCCGCCCCCTTCCCCGCTCCCCGTCCCCCGATTGGCCGCGCGCCCCCGAAGGGAGGACGCCCATAAGCCGCTTTCCTTCAGGAAAGCCTCCAAGCGCCCGCCTCCCAACGCCAGCAGGTTCGGCTGCGCTCCTCGCCCCCATCCGACGACTTGCCTGTTCCTCCTCGCGGAGTTCAAGGCGCGCGCCACAAATTGAAAAAAAACCGCCGGGCTGCGAGGATTGGGAAAGGGAAGTCTCGCGAGATGTTGCTTAAAAAAAAACCGAAGCCGAGGGAAAGGCGCTTGAGGGAAGGGGGGGAGCCCATGTATTTAAAGGGACAGACTGCATTTTTGAGCTTCCCTTCCGTCCCTTGCAACAATTTTGCGCGTTATTTCGAAAAGGAGACGCGGTTTTCGGTTGGGTTGCAGCAGAAGGCAGCAAGGCAATTTGCCCAGCCAAAATTAAAACCCTATCCGTTGCAAAACCCTAATGTTATTTATTGATCTATTTATTTATTTGTTCAATGGCTATGGGATAGGGCTTACTTTAAAAATAATTCGATTAATTTAATTAATGGACCATGATTTCCCATGCAACTTATTTAAAAAAAAAAAAAAAGCATCTGTGGACTCAATTTCCTTGCAAATAGGTTGCATTATAGCCTGAGAGGAAAAACACTTGCAAAACATCACATGCAAAGAGTAAATTTTTGCAACTCATTTGAAGCTTAACTCCAAAATATTTCCTAACTGGTTGTAGCAACAATCTTGTGGCATCTTTAATGCTTGCCAATTTACTGCAGCAGGAATCTGCCTCTTGGTTACAATACCTGTAATAGAATTCTTTATTGGCCAAGTGTAATTGGACCTATAATAATACCTATAATGCACAGCAGGTCATTTAGACAAGACTGCCAGAAGCCGTGGGAAGACCGGATTCATTCTATCAATGAAACCTGTGCATTATTATAATTATTGATGCAGTATATGAGATTGCTGGATTCAGAACGTGTGGAAAAGATTTTAAAAGTTCCACCAGAAAAGGATAGACAGACAAAAAGAGGGAAAGCATCCCACCTTTGAAAACCACCAAAAATATCCCAAAGTTCTTAAAATCATCCTGGTCCGGTACCTGTTGGAAAAACCAGATTTTTTAAAAAAAAATCTTTCCGAAAAGATTGCATAGCACAGCCGCAAAGCTAAATGGAAGTCTTGAGTTATAAAGACAAAGAAATGCAAATGAAAAATGGGTGTAGAGGCAACGAAATGTATTTGCATCATAATTGATTTATTTGTAATTTATTTATGTTTCTTCAGAGCATGGAATTGCGAGCAGCGCCGGAGACCTGGCGAAAACACGTGGCAACTCGTAAATGGCAAAATCGGCTGGAGAAAATCTCTCTACTGTATCTTACAGCGAACAGCCTCATTGAATATTTTGCTTTTTTTTTTTCTCTGTTGCCCAGTCTTTCTTCCTATAACCCTGTCCCACCCACCTTCCACCAATTCGTCACCGGTTAGGAATGTCTCCCGCCCGTCCAATCCTGATCTCCTACTAGCTTGATCCTGTTTGGGGATCCCTTTTGTGATCCACCACGTGGCGCGCGGGAAAATACCAAGCGAAACTCCATTTCTTTCCCTGTCCTTCGGGCCTCCAATCTGCTCACAATCGCTTTTATTCCCAAACTGAAAGACACAACATGCAGGCGTTCGCTGGTATTTCGAAAACGCAACAAACAACGATGGCACCGGATTTTGTGGCAGAGCTGCCCGGCGAGCCCTGTGCTCGAAGGGCAGCTATGCCACAGGAAGGGTGAGGTCACCACAAAATAACACAGAGGTTGCAACTCAGGGCTGTCGGCTTTAAGCATCCATGAAAACATTAAAGTGGTATTTCTCAGCCTCCGGAAAATTAAGACGTGCGAACTTCAATTCTTATAATTCCCCAGCCAGCAGAGGTCCAAATATTTTATTAATTCTGAAGAACTATTACATTACAGATAGTCCTCATCTTACGACCACAATTGAGCCCCCAATTTCCATTGCTAAGCGAGACGTTTGTTCAGTGAGTTTTGCCCCATTTTTACGAGCTTTCTTGCCACAGTTGTTAAGTTGCTCACACGATTGTTAAGCGAATCTGGCTTCCCCGTTGATTTTGCTTGTCAGATGGTCGCAAAAGGGGATCACGTGAGCCCGGGACACTGCGACTGTAATAAATATGACTCAGTTGCCAAGCATCTGAATTTTGATCACAGGGATGCTGCAACGGTCACAAGTGTGAAAAAGTCTTAAATCACTTTTTTCGGTGCCGTTGTAATTGCAAATGGCCACTAAATGAATGATTGTTGAGGTCTACCTGTACCTGGCGGTCTCCTTTTCAAGTACAGGTAGTCCTCAACCTACGACCACCTTGGAACCCAAATTTATGCTGTTAAGTGAGAAATTTGTTAAGCAAATTTTGCCCCGTTTTATGACTATTCTCGCCACGCTCGCTAAGTGAAGTTGTTGAATTAGTAAGCCGGTTGTTAAGTGAATCCGGTTTCCTCCTTGACTTTGCTTGTCGGAAGATCACAAAAGGGGATCAGGTGACTCCAGGACACTGCAATCATCATAAATATGAGCCCGTTTTTCAAGCATCCTAATTTTGATCGCGTGACCATGGGGATGCTGCAATGGTCATAAATTGAAAAATGGTCACAAGTCACTTTTTTCAGTGCTGTTCTAACTTTGAATGGTCACTAAATGAACTGTTGTAAGTGGAGGACTACCTGTACTAAACATGGATAAAAGGTTAGCATTCGCTGTCAAATTATTCACCCTGGTGTCACATCCATGTTGTTTTCTGACAGTATTGAACTAATCTGTCATTATCTTTTAAGCCACATACATGGTGAAAATTAGTTAGGGGACCTTAAGCATGTGACTTAGATCCTCTTACATCCATAATTTATTTAAGTTATCCTACTACAGATAGTCCTCGACTTACAACAGTTCATTTAGTGACCATTCGAAGTTGCAACAGCATTAAAAAAAAAGTGACATGAGCAGTTTTCGTACTTATGACCGCCGCAGCATCCCCATGGTTAAATGAACAAAATTCAGACGCTTGGCCACTGGTTCATATTTATGACGGTCGCAGTGTCTTGGGATCACGTGATACCTTCTGACAGGTAGAGCCAATGGGCTAACCAGATTCACTTAACAACCCTGTTGCTAACTTAACAACTGCAGTGATTCATTTGAACAACTACGGCAAGAAAAAGTTGTAAAATGGGGCAAAACTCACTTGTCTCACTTAGCAACAGAAAGTTCGGGCGCCATTGTGGTCATAAGTCGAGGACTACCTGTATTTCATGAAAGCAGTGCAGATTTTCAGAGGGGCTAGAAGTGTGTAAGGGCCAAAAATGGTCCCTCCAAATGATTGTCTGATACACGCACATCCCTCTGGCCTTCTTTTTCAAATTTTGCCCCTCCATGTCTGAACCAAGTCCAATCCTGCTTAGCTTCCCAGCTAAAAGGTCAGACAGATTCTCTGCCCAAACAGGAAATGGGCTTTCAAACTTGTGATTAAGAGTTAGAAGACCAAGCTCTAATCAGCCTCAGGAACCATTGATTTCCTAACCCAAAGGATCTTATCCATTTCAAAAATGTGCTGCAGTTCTCGTTAAGCTACCTGGGTCAGTGGAATGAATGAAGGAATCTTCTAAAATTGCACCTTATGTGCACATGGACACACATGATTGCTATTTTACCATTCTGTATTACATCACTGCCTTCGGTCCAGCATCATGCAAGGCATCTAGCTAACAGCCAACAGAAGATGATTAGAATTAGAAGATCGGCTCAAGATTAAGGTTATTAAGACCAGCTGCCTGCAATTACTGCAGGTTCGAATCTCGCCAAGGCTCAAGGTTGACTCAGCCTTCCATCCTTTCTGAGGTAGGTAAATTGAGGACCCAGTTTATGGGGGCAAAAAGCTGACTTTGTATAAAAATACAAAAAGGATGAAGGCTATTGCTGAGCACATTGTAAGCCGCCCTGAGTCTCCGGAGAAGGACGGCATATAAATCAAATAAAAAAAAAAAGATCCAGAAAGATCTTTAAATAGACTTCAACCCGGGGCCCTTTCCAACAAAAGGCAATTCAGTGGTGAGAAAAGGAAAGTTTTACACTTAGGCAAGAAAAAAACCAAATGCATAGGTATAGGATAAGTCAGGGGTCAGCAACCTGCGGCTCTGGAGCCGCATGTGGCTCTTTCATCCCTCTGCTGCGGCTCCCTGTTGCTGGTCGGCTCCACAATTGGAGCCAATATGGCTTTTGGTTAGGACAGGTAGAGGAAAAAGGATGCCGTGCTAGGAGGAAACTCTATGGTGGGGGAACCGGACTTCCGTTCAGCAGAGGAAAAAGGATGCCGTGCTAGGAGGAAACTCTATGGTGGGGGAACCGGACTTCTGTTCAACAGAGGAAAAAGGATGCCACACTAGGAGACTATGATGGGGGAACCGGACTTCCGGTCGGCTCCAGAATTGAACAGGGGCTTTCTGTTAGGACTTTTGTTGCTCTTTGAGTGTTTAAGGTTGCCGACCCCTGGGATAGGTGGCTCAATAGGAGTAACTGCGAGAGGGGTCTTGGGAGTCTTAGTGGACAATCCCTTAAACATGAGCCAGCAATGTGCTGCAGCTGCCAAAAAAGCCAACACAATCCTTAGGCTGCATCAACAGAAAGACTCTGGAAAGAGTGCAGAGAAGAGCACAACAAAAATGATTAGGGGACTGGAGGCTAAACTGTTATGACGAATGATTGAAGGAACTAAGTTGCGTCCCTTTCTGGATCGGGACTCGTTACGCACGGTCACTCATGCCCTCGTCACTTCCCGCCTGGACTACTGCAACGCTCTCTACATGGAGCTCCCCTTGAGGAGCACCCGGAGGCTCCAACTGGCGCAGAGTGCGGCCGCGCAGGTGGTTATGGGAGCGACATGGCGTTCCCATGTAACACCTCTCCTGCGCAAGCTGCACTTGCTCCCGGTGGTCTTCCGTGTGCGCTTCAAGGTCTTGGTTACCACCTTTAGAGCGCTCCATGGCTTAGGACCTGGTTATCTACGAGACCGCCTGCTGCCACCAGTAGCCTCCCACTGGCCGGTACACTCTCATAGAGAGGGGCTCCTCCGGGTGCCGTTGGCCAAACAATGTCGACTGGTGGCCCCCAGGGGGAGAGCCTTCTCTGTGGGGGCACCTACTATCTGGAATGAGCTCTCCCCGGAGATACGGAGGATCCCGGATCTACGTACCTTCCACCATTCTTTTAAAACTTTTTTATTCTATCAGGCTGGCCTGGCCTAATTTTTCCCTTTTTTCCTCTTAAAATACAAATTTTAAATTGGTTTTAATTTATTGGGGTGTTTTAAATTGGTCTTCAGCCAAATTATTTAATTCGGTTTTATTCTGTTTTAATTTTTGTACTAATGTGTTTTTATCTTGTGGCTGTTCACTGCCCTGAGTCCTTCGGGAGTAGAGCGGTATACAAATCAAATAAAACATAAACATAAACATAAACAAATATGTCAAGTTCAACAAAGAGGAGGACATGATAGCAGTCTTCCAATATTTGAAGGGCTGCCACAAAGAAGAGTGGGGTCAGCCTATTCTCCAAAGCCCCTGAAGGCAGGACAAGAAGCAATGGATGGAAACTAATCAAGGAGAGAAGCAACCTAGATCTAAGGAGAAAATTCCTGGCGGTGAGAACAACTAACCAGTGGAACACCTTGCCTCCAGAAGTTGTGGGGGCTCCATCCCTGGAGGTTTTTAAGAAGAGATTGGACAGCCATTTATCTAAAATGGTACAGGGTCTCCTGCATTGAGCAATGAGGGTTGGACTAGAAGACCTCCAAGGTCCCTTCCACCTCTGTTATAAAGTTATGTTGAAGATCACTTTTATAAGAAGGCAAATTAATTTGGAACGTCTGCCCAAATTCTGGGAGAAGTCCAGACATCTTACTTGCCACGTTTGAGAAAAACCGGCCTGAAGATCTCTGTTGTCTACAGCAGGCTGATATTTTTTTATTTTTTTTTTTACATTTCAACCTTTATTGGAGTTTCTAAACACTCTGAAAGTTGTTTTTCCTATTGTTTAGTTTAGTTTTCCTTTGGGGAAAACTTGCATGCCTGTCCAATGAATGTGTATTTTTTAGAAGGGTGGAACAGCTATTTCTAGGTGTAAATATAAATCAGAACTCGGAGCAACCGTTGACAACGGAACTGAACTCCAGACCTCAGTCAGCGCAATAGATACCACTTTTTTCCCCCCCCTTCTTGAGAGAGAAGAAAAAGTCAACAATTGTCCTGCCTTGTTGAGATCAAACCTGCAGCAGATTCTGTAAGTGTCAAACTTAGGTAAGTGCCTCCTCGGGGTGCCATCAGCCAAACAATGTAAGCTGGTGACCCCCAGGGGGAGGGCCTTCTCTGTGGGAGCACCTACCCTCTGGAATCAGCTGCCCCCTGAGATAAGGAGAATCCAAGACCTCGGTGCCTTCCGCCGTGCCCTTAAAACTTTCTTTTTCCAGCAAGCCGGGCTGGCCTAACACTTTTTAAACGTTTTAATTGGTTTGTTACTGTTTTTAATTATGGGGCCAAATTTATATATATCTTTTAATGGTATTTTAATATTTGTATTCTATGTTTTTATGTGGCTGTACACTGCCCTGAATTCTTAGGGAGAAGGATGGTACACAAATTCAAAAATAAATAAATAAATAAATAAAAACATACACAGATGTACATTCCAGTTGGAAAATTCTTTCCCCTGGTTGGAAAATTCAGGGAGGGAAGGAGGGGGGGAGGGAGGGAGGAAGGGAGGAGGGAGGGAGGGAGGGAGGGAGGGAGGAAGGAAGGAAGGAAGGAAGGAAGGAAGGAAGGAAGGAAGGAAGGAAGGAAGGAAGGAAGTAGTGGCACAGTTGTTACAATGCAGTATTGCAGGCTGACTCTGCTCACTGTCAAGAGTTTGAGTCTCACCAGGCTCAAGGTTGACTCAGCCTTCCATCCTTCCAAGGAGGGTAAAATGAGGACCCAGATTGTTGGGGGCAATAAGGCTGACTCTTAGAGAGGGCTGGAAAGCATCGTGAAGCAGTATGTAAGTCTAAATGTTATTTTGACGCATACTTGGAAAAGGATTCAGAGCCCTTTTGCTACAGGCAAGCTTGAAAAAAAAAAAAGAGGCGGCTGCTTTTAAAATCAAAGCGACCAGCAGCTGCTTTAATAAGACAATTTATTAAAGTAACCGTCTTTTTTTTTCTTCCAGGCTCACACAAAGGCAACCAAAAAGACGCAGCCAGCTTTAGTGAAACAGCAACAGTTGTTGTTAAGATTCATGCATCCCCCCCGAGCACTTTTGAATCATTTTCATAGCACATACGCTAATAGGAAACACCCGTTAAGTAGATTCATAATCATAGCCTAAGTCTAAATGTTTTGGCTTCACTTATTCATGAGACATAGAATGGGTAGGAACAATTAAGGCCACCAAGTCTGCTCGGCACGCAAAGCCAAATAGATCTGTAGATTTTCGTGGTGTAAAAAGGAAACAGCCGCCAGAGGTGTAGCCGTCCCGTCCCGCTGCAGTCATGTTCCTCTGGCAATTATGGCCGCCGCAAAGAGAATCAACGTGGGTGCAGCCGGCTTACAGCCGTCCCGGGAAATCTGCAGGAGATGGGAGATTGAAGGGGCCAGTGTTTCTCAACTTTGGAAGCTTGAAGATGGGTGGACTTCAACTCCCAGAATCCCCCAGCCAGCGTTGCTGGCTGGGGGATTCTGGGAGTTGAACTCCACCCATCTTCAAGCTACCAATGTTTTATTTTTATTTTATATCCAATTTATATACCGCCCTTCTCCCTGAGGACTTAGGGTGGTGTACAGCCAAAGTAAAAACATAAACTGCAAACATTAAAATACAGTTAAAAAGATAGATATATATATTTGGCCCCATAATTAAAAGCAATGACAAAATCATTAAAAACGTTTTTAAAAGTGTTAGGCCAACCCGGCTTGCTGAAAAAAGAAAGTTTTAAGGGCACGGCGGAAGGCACTGCTGTAGGCCTTGGCGAGGAGTGATGGAGTTCACGTCCGGTATCGTAATATTGCTTTGAAAGACTTGGAGGGGGGGTCTTAGAGGTCATTCAGACTGACCCCCTCTCCCCTGCTCTGGGTACGATCCATTTGGAAAATCTGACGGGGGACTTGGTGCAATCTTTAGGGAAGCATGCATTTAATAACGTCACGTGGCAGGCTGTTCCGTAGGCTGACTGCCCATAGACAGGTAGTCCTCGACCTACGACCACAATTGAGCCCAACATTTCTGTTCCTAAGCAAGACAGCTGCTAAGTGAGTTTTGCCCCATTCTATGACCTTCCTTGCCACAGTTGTTCAGTGAATCACTGCAGTTTTGAAGTTAGTAACGTGGTTGTTAAGTGAATCTGACTCCCCCATTGACTGCTTGACAGGTCGCAAAGGGGGATCACGTGACTCCAGGACCCTGCGACCGTCATAAATATGAGCCACTTGTGCCGAGCATCCAAATTTTGATCGCATGACCATGGGGATGCTGCAACAGTCCCAAGGGTGAAAACCGGTAAGTCACGTTTTCAGCACCGCTTTAATTTCAAACCATCACTAAGTGAATTACTGTAAATCAAGGACTATCTGTACTTAACCCAAAGGGGGTCCACCATCAAACCATACATTTCTCAGTAAGTTCAGAGGAGGCTCCAAGGATGATGAAAGTTATCTAGAACAGAACATAATTTATGCTATAGAAGAGGTAATGAGATACAGGTAGTCCTCGAGTTATGACCGCAATCGAGCCCCCAAATGTATGTCGCTAAGTGAGACAGGTGTGCGTTGTGCCCCCATTTTACAACTTTTCTCGCCACCGTTGTTAAGTGCGTTGTTACATTTGTTAAGTTTTAATAACATGGCTGTGAAGTGAATCTGGCTTGCCCATTGGTTAAAAGATCACAAAAACTGATCATGCGATCCCGAGACACGGCAACTGTCATACGTATGAATCAGTTGTCAAGCATTTGAATTTTCATCACGTGTCTATGAGGATGCTGCAACGGTCGTTAAGTGTGGGAAACGGTCATAAATCACTTTTTTTCAGTGCCGTTGTAAACTTTAAAGGGCCACTAAATGAACTGTTTTAAGTCGAGGACTGCCTGTATAGCAGTCTTCAATTCTGACTTGATCAGTGTTCACACTATGATCCTTGCACGCAACACTTCCCATGGTCACATGCTCGAAATTTGGATGCTCGGCAATTGGTATGTAGGATGGTTATCGTATCCCGGGATCACTTGATTCCCTTTTGCGACCTTCTGACAAGCCAAGTCAAGAGGGAAGCCGGATTCACTTAACAACCACGTTGTTAAGTGAACTGCAGTGAATCGCTTAGCAACCGGGGCAAGCAAGGTCGTAAAATGGGGCAAGACTCACTTAGCAACTGTCTTAGTTGGATATTTTGGGCTCCATTGTGGTCGTAAATCGAGGACTATCCGTCTATGGGCTGTCAGCCTATGAAACAGCCTGCCACATGACGTTATTAAATGCATTGCTTCCCTTAAAAGGTTGTACCAGTCATCCGTCAGATGGCCCGAGCGGATCGTACCTTGAGCAGGGGAGCGGAGGTCAGCCTGGATGACCTCTAAGACCCCCCTCCAGGTCTTTCAAAGCAATATGACGCTATCTGACGTCAACTCCATCGTTCCTTGCAAATAGGATGGCCCCTTCAATCTCCCGTCTCCTGCAGATTTTCCGGGATGGCTCTAAGCCGGCTGCACCCACATTGATTCTCTTTGTGGCGGCCATAATTGCCAGATGAACATGACGCAGAGGGACGGGACAGCTACGCCTCCAGCGGCTGTTTCCTTTTTACACCACAAAAATCCAGGGCAGACCGTGGCGTGGCCTGCCAAGTTTCATTTGTTCTTCTCCAGCCGGTTTGCGTAAAACTTCGGTTTTACTTCTTCTCCTCAGGAGAAATATCAAGGGAGCCACTGGGATTTTATTTTGGGTATACAGTCATCCATCCCGGTTGCTGTTTATCCTTATTTATTTTGTGGATGGTTTTCTTTCTTTTTTTTTTTTTGAAATCGTTTTGTCTTTTCGACGGTTTTAATTGCGTGGCCGTTTTAGAATCGTACGCCACCCAGAGTCCCTCAGTTGAATTGGGCGGCAATAAAAATTGAATGGAAAAAATAAAATAAAATGAAATAACAAAATAATGAAATGAAATGAAATAAACTAAACAGAATAAATAATTCAAAATAAACAAAATGGAAAATGGAAAATAAATAAAAAAGAAAAGAAAAAAAAAAGAAAATAATATGTAATATATAACATAAAATAAAAAATAATATAAAATATAAAAAATAACAAAATTAAATAAAATAAAAAAATAAAAAATAAAACAAATAATAAAATAAAAATAAAATAATAAAATAAAATAAAATAATAAAATTAAATGAAATGAAATAAAATAAAAAATAAAATAAAATATAATATAAAATAAAATAATAATAAAATAAAGTAAAATAAAATAATAAAATAAAATAAAATAAAATAAAATAAAATAAAATAAAAATAAATAAAATAAAATAAAATAAAATAAATAAAATAAAATAAAATAAAATTAAAATAAAATAAAATAAAATAAAATAAAATAGATATACAGAGCCCTTGAATGACCTGGTCTAATACCCTACTTACAAAAACTCCAGTTTGGGGAGTTGCAAATGTTTTAGCAAAGAAAACTTATCATTAAGTTTGAAACGCTCCAAATAACTTACATTTTAGAGAGAGACGCTTACCTGGGAATCCACTGATTGCAACGGGATTTACTCGTGAGTAGAGATTCCTTTGATTTGCACAAGTTGAGGAGGCAATGTTAAGGCTGCATCTACACCTTCCTAATCAGGACCTGCACTCTTGTTTACTTAGGAGTAGTAATTTTGCACACCCAACCAGCCAACCCTGGCAGTTCGACAACACGCAGGTTAAGAAGTACCCCAGATCTTGCAGTTTTGTTTTTTTTCTAATTTTGGCATCTACACGACTAAGGGCAAACGGGGGGGGAGGCTTTCCCACCAGCAGGAACCCAGATTCCCCATTCCCACGTGCAAACACCCGGGATTAAAGTCAAATCTCATCCCGCAAGCCTTTTGGGTTTCTTTGCAGCCTGGAAGGATTTTTAGAAAATACTCACTGTGCCCAAACGGATCTTTCTTACTCCTCTTCCCCCAGATCCTCTTCTCGCCAGATCCAAAGTTTGGCGCCTTTTTTTGCAAAAATAAAAAGAGCAAAAACTTGCAATATCGGTCGGTTCCAATCTTAGCAAAGGCAAACTTCAAAGGGCCCAAGAGATTTTTATTTTTAATTTTAATATTATTATTTTTTTTTTTGCACGAGAAAAGAGCCCGCGATTTCTATGCAACGGAGCTGGAAAGGAGCAGGGAACGCGGCAGCCGCGCCAAAAAATAAAGAAAAATCTGCTTTTTCTCTCGCTCTCTCTTTTTTTTTTTTTTACAACTCCCGGCTTTGGAGTTTGGCGGGGAAATTCGCCCGGCGCCGATCGGAGCCTCCTGATTGGTCGGCGGTGGCGGGAATCTGAGAAAAGGGGCGTGGCTTGAGGAGGGAAAGCCTTCACCGACCTGGTCTCCCTCCCGCGTTCCTGAGGGTCGCGCCTAACTGCGCAGGCGCGAAAGTGCTGATTTTTTTAAAAAAAATATTTATTTATTTATTTATTTATTTTATTTTATTTATTTTTTGAGCTTGTAATCTTGGGGATTGGGTTGAAATGTTTGCACAGTCCATTTCTCGCTTTGTCTTTCCATTCTGAAAATATATATATATCCTTCTCATTTCCTGGGGTATCAACTGGTATGCTCAGAGGCACTCTTGTTCTGGCCACTTTGGAAAGCTGGAAGTCTTAGCACTGTCATTGCCAAGCATATATATCCCTGGGCATCGGCTTCTCCTCTGCCTAGAGAGACCGTTAATAATTAACTAACAATTACTCTTTCATGAACAATTAAAGTTAAAGCATGGTTAGGCCACCTTTTCCCAAGCATCTTGGACATGAGGCCCCATAATCCACAATGGCCAGTCTGGGAATTGGAGAATTTGCCATCTCACACAGGATGAGGATGCCAGGTTGCAAAAAAAAAAAAAAATGACTTCACATTGCTGGAAGTGTTATAATTTATTTTAAGAACCAGGATTTAATCCGTAGAACCTCTTGGCTATATTCAGACATTATGCTCAACCAAATCAGGTTAAAAAAAAAAATTCTGCATTCACACAATACAGGAAGTCCTTGACCTACGATAACAATGGTGCCCAAAATTTATTGCGAAGCAAGACAGTTGTTAAGGGAGTTGTTCCATTTTACAACCTTTCCTGCTACAGTTGTTAACTGAATCACTGCCATTGTTAAGAACATGCTTGTTCAGCGAATCGGGCTTCCGCATTGACTTTGTTTGTCAGAAGGTCGCAAAAAGGGATCACGTGACCCTGGGACATTGCAACCGTCATAAATATGAGTCAGTTGCCAAGCATCTGAATTTGGATGGGAATCCTGGAACAGTCACAAGGGAGAAAAACGGTCATAAGCAGGGGTGAAATCCAGCAGGTTCTGACAGGTTCTGGAGAACCGGTAGTGGAAATTTTGAGTAGTTCAGAGAACCGGCAAATATCACCTCTGGCTGGCCCCAGAGTGGGGTGGGAATGGAGATTTTGCAATATCCTTCCCCCAGGAGTGGGGAGGGAATTTATTTTTATTTTATTTTATATTGGATTTCTATACCGCCCTTCTCCCTGAGGACTCAGGGCGGTGTACAGCCAGATTAAAAAAACATGCAGAACAAATATTAAAAACAATTAAAAGATATATAAATTTGGCCCAATTAAAACTCATTACCAATTAAAAATGTTTAAAACATTTAAAAAACAGTTAAAAATTTCATCTTAAGCCAGCCCGGAATGGGGATTTTGCAGTATCCTTCTCCTGCCATGCCCACGAAGCCATGCCCACCAAGCCACACCACGTCCACCAAGCGACGCCCACAGAACCGGTAGTAAAAAAATTTGGATTTCACCACTGGTCATAAGCCTCTCTTTCCAGTGCCAATGTAACTTTGAGTGGTCACTAAACAAATTGTAGTTGTGGACTACCTATATGCTAAATTGGGTTAGTGTTAAAAAGAAACTTTAGTTGGTGTTTTTGTTTCAGGAATCCAACCTGTTGGAAAGATGGCTGGGGAATTCTGGGAGTTGAGAAACACTGAATTAGGGGTATTGTCCAAATACAGAAAATGGGAGTGTCAGATGTAAATGCCTTATTCTCTAATGTGTAAATAGTATATGAATGGGGTATCAGGGGTTAACTTATTCTTCACTTCTTAATGTATTCATAATTCACCACTCCCACATATAGCTCCACCCATTGTATATATAAGGAGCCACCTACACCCTTTTCCTTGCTTCTATCTGTGAATATTCAGTGAATATAGAATGCCTATTGTAAATAAAAGGAAGTATATTTAAACCTACAACTCTCACTAATATTATTGAGTCTGATCCTGAAAATATTGCAAACAAGCTGGTAGCAGAGGATGGTTAATTGACTCAATAAAAAAAAAAAAAAAAAACTTAAAAATGTCTAAGAAAGATAGGCCCAACACCAGGGCCTACAGCAAAGAAATGGAAACAGAACAAGAAATAATCAACGAATCCACAAACGCAATTTCGAGAGAATCCGAAGAATACACCACTGAAGACGAAGAAATAATAGACGAAAATGATGACCAGGAGGAAATTGAAATAGAGAATAACGAACTCAGGTCAGAGATATTAAAACTATTAAAAAGCCAGAAGAATGATGAAAGCCTCATCGCGAACCTCCAAGAAATGCTGAAGAACAGCGGAGCAGCGAGAGAGAAAAACATCACTAATGAGAAGTCTAAAGACCCAAAAATAGTGAGTGATATGACTACAGAAAAAGTCATTACGAAGAAGAAAAACAGTGATCCCGCGCGAAATTTTGAATGGCAGCCATCTTGGTTTCAACAGACCTCCAAGGTGAGCGAAGCAGAGCCAATCAAAATGCTCAATTCAAAATTTCTGGCGCGAAAAACGTTATCAGACAACGAAAATGAAAAAGAAGATTCGAACTCCTCAGAAGAATCAGAATCAGAAAGTGAAAATGACTCAACAAAATCCCAAATAAAATCAGCAATGAAAACACTTTTTGCTGCATTTGGGCCAAAACTAAAGATTACCAAAGAGCCACCGAAGAAGCGAGCGAGCAAGCCGATACCTCAAGACCTGCCCGCTCCCATCCTGACTTCGAAGGCGACGACGCCCGAACCCAGAGAGCCTTGTCGATTCCGCCCTACACCACAGACCGAAGCAAGTGCCAACGCCCCCAAAAGAAAAAGAAGAGCAGCCGCCGTCGTCAGAACTCCCAAGGTCGAACCAGAGACCGACTCGTCTGAAGCAGAGCAGAGCGAGCGAGCCGCAGCGGAGAGAACCTTCCACGACGACTTCAAAGAAGAAATGGACAACGCGCATGCGCAAAACTATGCAGACGGTCCGGGAAGACATGAACTGGCGAGAGAACCACGCAGACTCGTTGTGAGCATCCCCATGCCGTTTTGCAATTTTCTACACTTGCGAGACCACGGACTACCTCAGGTCGTAAGTAATGGACAAAATAATGTCGGAAATTTACCCAGTGACTTCCCAAAACTAAGGGTTGATGGCATTAACTTGCAAGAATGGTATCAACAGCTACAGGTTGTCTTTATGAAGGAAAATTTACTATTTTTTATCACTAGTCCCCCCAAAAGACCTTGGACTTTAAAAATAGATTGTTTACACCATAGAGCATTTTTCTTAATAATATCTAGTGTGTCTCCTGCAATGTATCATAGCATCAAACCTAATCTGACTGTTTCAGAAATTATTCAATGCATGTTTAATTTGTTTCACAGCGATAGTGTGGCTACCACCACAAGAATGTCTAAGGATTTCTTTTCATCTAGAGTGAAACCAGGGGTTTCCATAAGTGAGCATTTAATATCTTTAAACAAAATAAGAGCTGAGCTGCATTTGAGGGGGGAGGTGATTTCAGACCAAACAATGAAAAGTGTTATTATCAACTCACTTGATTCATCATGGGACAGTTTTATGTCACATTTAGACACTATCAATCTAGGATATTTATCCATAGAAAGTCTATCCAATAAATTGATAGCAGAAGACAATTCAAGAAGAAATCGTTCTAGCAATCACACAGAACACAAACCTTATAGGAAAGTAGCTTTCCAAGAAAAATATAATGAAACATTTAAATGTCACAATTGTGGATCCAGGGAACACAATAGAAGAGATTGTCCCAAAATTTCAAAGGAAAGACATAGGTCAGAATATGGGAACAAATACAATTATAGACAGTCTTCCATAGATAGACATAGATATAGAAGCCCACCAAATTACAAAGAGAATAGAGGGGGCAGAGATAATTCAAAGGATAGAAAATCTGGTTCACTAAATGGATTAAATAAACAAGACAACACTAAAATACAGCAAAATGAGAACAATAATTGGCTTATTGATTCTGGAGCAACTAATCACACCACTAATAACAAAAATATATTGTCTTCATTTACAGAAGATAAATTTGTAATAAAGGTAGCTAACCAAGAAAAGGTTCAAGTATTAGGCAGAGGAAATGTAACCTTGCCTGGTCTAGGAAAAATAGAGGGGGTATTGTTAATACCTGAAATACCTCATAACATACTAAGTGCCATAAAACTAAGTAGAGATTCTGACATTAATATAGTTTTCTCAAAGGGAAAAGCGACTTTGGAGAAGAATAAAATAAATATAGGCACTGTGGTGATTAAAGGAGGCCTACCTTATCTGATAACAAAGGAAAAATGGTTGCATAACATTGATTCAAATATGGAAGATTGTATTGAAGCAGATGATGAAAATATTAGCAACAGTGACAATGATGAATGTAAAATATCTCATGATCACGCAGATGCACACAATGAAAAAAAAACCAAAAATAGGTAAACCAATTCATGATGAGTGTGCTCACATCTTACATAGGAAGTTAGGGCATGCCAGTTTTCCTGTAGTACAAAAAATGACTGAACACGCAGAAGGTGTCAAAATAAAAAATTGTGAAAACTATTTGGAATGCTCAGTATGTAAATCTACAAAACTAAAAACTAGTCCCAGGCCAAGAAAATCTACTAGATCAACTAACAAAATTTTTGACTTAGTACACATGGACTTAGTTGGCCCATTAACTCCATCAATCACCTATAGAAAACGTTACTTCCTGACAATAGTAGACGATTATAGCCGTTATGGGTTTGTTTATACATTAAAACACAAAGATGAAACCTCTCAAAAATTTAAGGAATTTTACAAACGCATAGAAACACAACACAATATCAAAATAAAACAAATTATGACAGATAGGGGATGTGAATTCATGTCTAAAGAATTCTCCCAATGGTTAAAGGATAGAGGAATGCTACATTACACGTCTAGTCCATTTTCTGCGTTTCAGAACGGGATTGCAGAGAGAAAGAATTCCACATTACAAACCATGATTAGATGCACATTGGAGGATGCTGGCTTAAGCAAACAATTTTGGGCAGAAGCCTTACATTATTCAAATTACACACAAAACAGAACCTGGTCCAGTATTGTAAATAAGACACCATATGAAGTAATGTATAATAGGAAACCGAAATTAGCGCACATGCACATATTTGGAGTCACTGCAGATGTACACATACCTAAACAGTTGAGAAGAAAGGGAGAAAACGTATCCAGAAGACTCAGATTTATGGGATATGAAACTGGCACCAAAGGGTACAGATTCATTGATAATAATAACAAATTTATAGTTTCCAGAACAGCTGTGTTCCATGAACAGGCCAACTGGTCTAAATTACATCTTAATGAAATATTTCCAAATAAATGTAAAGATACAAAATCTCATGAGAAAGGGACCATAGAAAAACAGAATATCAACAAATATAAAAGCAAAACCAAAACTTGGACAAATAGCCAACACAAAATAAAGACAGACACACTAACAAAAAAAGAAGCAAGATATTTGCATGATAACAATAGCAAACCTGAAAGAGTCATTAGAAACAACAGAAATCAAATGCCAAATAAATACAGAGATTACATAATGCATATGGATAGTGAGTCAATAACACCTAATACTTATGAGGAAGTGTTAAAACTCCCTCGTGAAGAAAAAGAAAAATGGGAATTAGCTATGAAAAAAGAGATGGAAAGTTTACAAGGATTAAATGTATTTACACCTGCAATTGCACCTAAAGATAAAACAATTATTGGTACCAGGTGGATATATAAAATTAAGAACTTAGAAGGAGGCAATACTCTATATAAAGCTAGATTAGTTGCACAAGGTTATGCACAGAAATATCCGGAGGACTATACTGACACGTATTCCCCCACTGTAAGAACAGAGAGTGTCAAAACAGCTCTAGTGGTAGCATCAGCACTCAATCTTGATGTATTTCAATATGACATACAGACTGCGTATCTACACGCAAAACTAGATAAGGAAATATATGTAAGAGCACCTCACAGTCAATACACCAACAAAAATGAAATTTGGCTGTTGAACAAGAGTTTATACGGATTAAAACAATCTGGTAAAAGATGGTATGATTGTTTAGTAAAAGTACTTAAGACCATGGATTTCAACGCTACCACTGCTGATAACTGTTTCTTTGTCAAAAAGGGTGATGATTACATTGAATTTGTGTTGATTTATGTAGATGACATTTTATATATAGGAAAACACAAAGAGAGAAGAGAAACTTTTGTAAATAAGTTAAATGAACATTTCTCGTTGAAATCTCTAGGTAAAGTGAACAAATATCTTGGTGTTCAAATTAATAAAACTAGAAGGGGATTCAAACTTACTCAGAGAGATAAGATTATAGAACTTTTAAATAAATGCAATTTAAACAATGCCAAACCCTGTGATACTCCTATGCAAACTGATTTTCTTAGAAATACTGATGAATCTTCCCCTGAATTCAAGGATAACACGTTTTATAGATCAATCATAGGTTCACTTCTTTATATATCTAATTGGACTAGACCAGATATCGCCTTACCACTCAATTTATTATCCAGACACGTCAGCAAACCAACAATGTATCACTGGGAAGCTGTTAAAAGAATTTTAAGATATCTGAAAAGTACATTAGATTTTTGCTTAGTATTAGAACCTAGTGATAATAAAGAACCAAAGCTTGCATGTTATGCAGATGCGGACTGGGCTGGAGACACATCATGCAGAAAAAGTACATCTGGTTATATTTTTCTCTTAAATGACTGTCCAGTTTACTGGTATACTGGTAAACAAGAACTAGTGGCCACTTCAACGACAGAAGCGGAATATGTTTGTTTATCCAAAGCTGCAAATAACCTTGTATGGTTTAATGATTTAATTTCAGATGTTTGGAAAAATCCTGCTTTGCCTTTTGTCATGCATGAAGACAATAAAGCGGCCATTGAAATATCTAGATCTGATGCCATTGGACAAAGGTCCAGGCATATAGATATAAAATTTAAACATGTGAGGCAATTATCTCAGGATGGATTTATTAAAGCAGTGCATTGTGATACTTCAGAACAATTAGCTGACATATTGACAAAGCCTTTACCTTCTAAGCAACACAAATATTTAACATCTAAATTGTATGTCTTGTATTGTCCTGAATCTGAATGTAATTGGTGTTGTATAACGAATCGGCGTTTAGAGGGGGATTTGTCAGATGTAAATGCCTTATTCTCTAATGTGTAAATAGTATATGAATGGGGTATCAGGGGTTAACTTATTCTTCACTTCTTAATGTATTCATAATTCACCACTCCCACATATAGCTCCACCCATTGTATATATAAGGAGCCACCTACACCCTTTTCCTTGCTTCTATCTGTGAATATTCAGTGAATATAGAATGCCTATTGTAAATAAAAGGAAGTATATTTAAACCTACAACTCTCACTAATATTATTGAGTCTGATCCTGAAAATATTGCAAACAAGGAGTTAATTTGGTAACCGATTAAATTAGTCACCAGGGAAGGGTGTTGCCTGAACAAGCAAAGATCTGAACCATAAAAACATACAAGTACCAGATGCTAATTATTTTTTTTTAATCCATGCCTTTTTAGACCCGACTAATGTTTGGTTTTGATTCTGACTAGGATTTCAGTATAATGGTGTTTTGTTTTATTTTTTCTTTGACATCGTGACTGGAGTCCTTTGGATTTGGGGTAGGTTATAAATATGTGGAAATAATAAATAAAATAACAGAATAACAACATATCAGAGTTGGAAGGGACCTTGGAGGTCTTCTAGTCCAACCCCCTGCTCAGGCAGGAAATCCTGTACCATTCCAGACAAGTGACTGTCCAATTGTTGGAAGGAAAATCCATCTGGTTCAGTTCTAAACTGGGAGAACTAAAATGGAGGCTGGTTGGAAAGAAAGTTGGTTTATTGATGAACTAGAACTACCAGTGTTTGTGGTTCTGGGACAGATGACAAAACGGAGGTGAGAGTGGGTGGGTTTTTAATCCTTCTTTTGGCTTTGTATTTGAGCTTCCTGTTCCTGTGCAAGAACATGTCCTCTAATATTTTAATGGCTGTTGTCAGTTTCCTATGGGGTCACAGCTGGCTCTATAAGCAGAAGGGCAAATGCAGCTCCTAGGTGTTTTTCCAGCATACTAAAAAGCAGAGACATCACCTTGCCAACAAAAGTGCGTATAGTCAAGGCGATGGTTTTCCCAGTTGCAATGGATGGCTGTGAAAGTTGGACCATAAGGAAGGCTGAGCGCCAAAGAATTGAGGCCTTTGAATGATGATGCTGGAGAAGTCTCCTGCGAGATCCCTTGCACTGCAAGGTGATCCAACCGGTCAGCCCTAGAGGGGATCAACCCTGACTGCTCTTTAGAAGGCCAGATCCTGAAGAGGAAACTCAAATACTTTGGCCACCTAATGAGAAGGAAGGACTCACTGGAGAAGAGCCTAATGCTGGGAAAGACTGAGGGCAAAAGAAGAAAGGGACGACAGAGAACGAGGTGGCTGGATGGAGTCACTGAAGCAGTCGGCGTGAGCTTAAATGGACTCCAGAGGATGGTAGAGGGCAGGAAGGCTTGGAGGAACATTGTCCATGGGGTTGTGATGGTTGGATACGACTTCACAACTAACAACAACAAGGTGTTTGTCTGAGTTAATCTGGTCAACCTAATTGCTTATCTGGAGTTTCTGTCTGGCCCAATCTTTCTGAATGGATTATCAAATCTGCATTTCTAAAAACTGGCCTCCTCAGTTTCTGCTTGGGAGGGGGGGGCAGGGAGACTGGTGCTGGCTGGTTTTTGCCTCCCTCAAGATTTTTTTCCCCTCATTTCTCCTTTAAGGGAAATATTTTATCCTGCCTTTTTAATATCCCCCAAAATATTTTATTCTCTAGGAGGGAGGGTGGGTGCTGACTTTCTACACAACCTTTTCTTAGAAACCTCCAGTGATGGAGCAATCCAGTCCAATGATTAATTGTTCTAACTGTCAGGAAATGTCTCCTTAGTTCTAAATTGCTTCTCTCCTTGATTAGTTTCCACCCGTTACTTCTTGTCCTGCAAGAAGAATAGAATAGAATAGAATAGAATAGAATAGAATAGAGTAGAGTAGAGTAGAGTAGAGTAGAGTAGAGTAGAGTAGAGTAGAGTAGAGTAGAGTAGAGTAGAGTAGAGTAGAATAGAATAGAATAGAATAGAATAGAATAGAATAGAATAGAATAGAATAGAATAGAATAGAATAGAATAGAAAACATGGAATGGAATGGAATAAATAGAATAGAATAGAATAGAATAGAATAGAATAGAATAGAATAGAATAGAAAACATGGAATGGAATGGAATGGAATGGAATGGAATGGAATAAATAGAATAGAATAGAATAGAATAGAATAGAATAGAATAGAATAGAATAGAATAGAATAGAATAGAATAGAATAGAATAACAGAGTTGGAAGGGATCTTGGAGATCTTCAAGCTTGACTCCCTCTTCTTTGTGGCAGCCCCTGAGATATTGGAAGACGGCTATCATGTCACCCCAGTCCTTCTTTTCATCAAACTAGACATACCCAGTTCCTGCAACCGTTCTCTATAAATTTTAGCCTCCGGTCCCCTAATCATCTTTGCTGCTCTTCTCTGCCCTCTTTCTAGAGTTTCAACATCTTTTATACATTATGGTGACCAAAACGAGATGCAATATTCAAAAAAGTGTGATCTTACCAAGGCATTATAAAGTGGTCCTAACCCTTCACGTGATCTTCCCAACTTCCAAGTCTTCCCAGTCTAGAACCTCTCAGTGGTCTCCTTTCCAAGACCTAACAACCAAAGGAGGGATTGTTCCTCCGTAGTTTTTTTTTCCCCAAGTAAACATGGTCTGGTAGTTAAAAATGAATCCATGTTTCAAGAAAGGAGGCGCATCTGAGCGCTGGGACATTCTGCTGGTGGATCTCCAGCAGGAGGACATTCCAGAACTGTGATGCTCGACTCACCCCATTGGCAGAGCCTAAGGCTAAAGTGGTCTTCCTGGAAGAGACCATCTCTACAAATATTTAGGGATTTCCTTGCCACCTAGACTGCCTCTTAACTGTCCAGCAGCCAATTTCACTGCATCACGAGCTGATGTCACAAAGCTTCTTCATTCAAGACCCCTCCTCTCCAAGAGAAACCTCCTCCTCGAAGGGGCCGGTTCCTGAACTCGATGCCCACCCATGTCGGTGGTGAAATCTATTGAGCTGGTGATACCCAAGGAAGTGTACCTGGCAGGTTCAACGGTGGCAGGGCAGCTGATTCTCAGTCTTCACAGCACTCTAGTGGACCCTCTGCTGAAGGTTGAGCTCATTGGGAGAGGCTACCTGGAGTGGACCGAAGAGGCCCACTTGGAGAAGGACTACAGCCAGCGAGCCACCTGCGTTAACAAGGCGGACTACGTCCACAAGACGAAAACATTCCAGATTGAACGTGAGGCTGCTTAACTGGGATTACCACGAGGCAGTTAAGCAGAAAAGGGGGCTGGAGTGGGGGGGTCTTTCTGGGAGGGGTTGTGTGGACGGACTTATCATGTTTTTTAACAAACCACAGCATTTCCCACCAAGGCTTCCTGATGTCAACTGTAAACATGAAAGTGGCCATTAGGTGGCAGCAAAGAGTTTGAACCTCTCTTTGTTCCCATCTATTGAGGACTGGCAGGCCTTACCAGCTCCAGTTTCCAGTGGATTCGGCTCCCAGGATTCTCAGCAATGGCCCTCTTAGCTGGGGACTTCTGGGAGTTTTGAAGTCCATTGGGATGCTGCAACCGTCGTAAGTGTAAAAAATGGTCCTCGGTCATTTTTTTTCAGTGCCATCGTAACTTCGAAGGTTCATCAAACGAAGGGTTGTAAGTTGAGGATGACCTGCGCACGAAACGGTGTTATACAGGTAGTCCTTGACTTACGACCCCAATGGAGCCCAACATTTTTGTTGCTAAGGGAAACATTTGTTCGGTGAATTTGGCCTCATTTTACCACCTTTCATGCCACGGTCATTAAGCGAATCACTGCAGCTGTGATGTTAGCCTCACAGCCTCACAGCTGACTTTGCTGGGTCCGACGGACACAAAACGGGGTCTTGTGACCCAGGGATGCTGTGACCATCATATATAGGAGTCAGTTGCCAAGTGGCTGAATTTTGATCACCTGATCGCTTTGACGGTCATCAGCGTGAAAAAACGATCATGAATCACTTTTTTTCAGTGCCGCTGTAAATTTGAACGGTCACTAAATGAACTGTTGTAAGTCAAGGACTGCCTGTATAGGTGGAAACTAATCCAGGAGAGAAGCAACTGAGAACTAAGGAGAAATTTCCTGACAGTGAAAACAATTAATCAGTGGAACCACTTGGCTCCAGAAGTTGTGAATGCTCAAAACACTGAAAGTTTTTAAGAAGAGGTTGGACAACCATTTGTCTGAAGTGGTCTAGGGTTTCCTGTCTAAGCAGGGGGTTGGACTAGAAGACCTCCAAGGTCCCTTCCAACTCTATTCTATTCTATTCTATTCTATTCTATTCTATTCTATTCTATTCTATTCTATTCTATTCTATTCTATTCCATATTCTATTCTATTCTATTCTATTCTATTCTATTCTATTCTATTCTATTACATATTACATATTCTCCTATATTCTATTCCTATTCATATTCTACTCCATTCCACTCCATATTCCCCATTCCCCATTCCATATTCCATTCCATATCCTATATTCTATTCTATTCCATTCCATACCATTCCATACCATTCCATATCATTCCATATTCTATTCTATTCTATTCTATTCTATTCTATTCTATTCTATTCTATTCTATTCTATTCTATTCTATTCTATTCCATTCCATTCCATACCATTCCATATCATTCCATATTCTATTCTATTCTATTCTATTCTATTCTATTCCATTCTATTCCATTCCATTCCATTCCATTCCATATTCCGTATTCTCCTATATTCTATTCCTATTCCTATTCCTACTCTACTCCACTCCACTCCATATTCCCCATTCCCCATTCCATCTTCCATTCCATATCCTATATTCCATTCCATTCCATCCCATCCCATCCCATCCCATCTTCTATTCTATTCTATTCTATTCTATTCTATTCTATTCTATTCTATTCTATTCTATTCTATTCTATTCTATTCCATTCCATTCCATTCCATTCCATTCCTGTATGTGCTCTTTCTCTGCTGCTTCTTGGCTCCCACGCAGGCAGGGAAGAACCCGTCTCCTGCCCCACTGGTCTCAAATCCTTCCCCAAAGCTCCTCCACGCCCACTCATGAAAAATAAGTCTTCATGTCTCTTATCTCCCCCATTATATAATTTCCTGTTGTTTAGGAGCCTAAGGAAATATTAGAATAATTATACATCTCCTGCTACATAAACTTGCCTGGCATGTGTCTTGTTCTCTGGAGCACCACCCATCATTGCAATCTTCTCCGGGGCCTGCAATTTATTAAAACATTTACCTTCTTCTCCTGCCAGCGTTCGGAAATGTCATAATATATTAGCCCAGCTTTCCCCCACAATCTGCCTTCCAGATATACCGCCATCGTTTCTTCCCACTCCCCTAATCCTAATTGGGAATTTAAGACCCCACCTACGGAGAAGGGACTTTTTAAAAAAAAATAAATAAATAAAAATAAGTCCCTTTGATTTCACCTTTTGCCTTTTTAAAAAGCTGGGGGTTTTTTCTTTCCTCGTGGAACATGCGTTCCAGCCTCGTTTGAATATTGCAGCTCACCTAAGGAAGTTGGTGGAAAATGGAACTCGATGAATTTCTTTGCCTACAAGCAAAGAAGGAGAAAATTAGAGTAGAGTAGAGTAGAGTAGAAGAGAGAAGAGAAGAGAAGAGAAGAGAAGAGAAGAGAAGAGAAGAGAAGAGAAGAGAAGAGAAGAGAGAATGGAAGGGAAGGGAAGGGAAGGGAAGGGAAGGGAAGGGAAGGGAAGAGAAGAGAAGAGAAGAGAAGAGAAGAGAAGAGAAGAGAAGAGAAGAGAAGAGAAGAGAAGAGAAGAGAAGAGAAGAGAATGAGGAATGAATGAGGAATAAGGAAAGGAGAGGAGAGGAGAGAAGAGAAGAGGGAATAAGGAATAGACCAGACTACACTAGGATACGATACGATGCAATGCAATGCAATGGAATAGAATTCTTTATTGGCCAAGTGTGCTTGGACACACAAGGAAATTGTCTTCCGTGCATAAGCTCTCAGTGTACATAAAAGATATAAGTGATAAACAATGATCATAGTCACCATAAAGATACATTCATCAGGAATCATAAGATACAACACTTAGTGATAGCCATAGAATACTAAATAAGCAAACAACATAAATCCTATTAGGATACTAAATAAAACAATATAAACCGTAAGATACAAGCAACGAAGTTATACTCAAAGGAAGATGAGGAAATAGGTCATAGGAAAGTTGAGAAGAATCATTCTAATACAACCTTTCTAGCTAGTTCGACAGTGTTGTTGTGGGAATGAGTTGTTTAGCAGAGTGATGGCACGGGGGAAAAACTGTCCTTGTGTCTAGTTGTTCTGGCGTGCAATGCCCTATAGTTGTGATGGCAAACCTATGGCACGCGTGCCAGAGGTGGCCCGCAGAGCAGAAGTGGGTTTCAGCAGGTTCTGACCAGTTCTGGAGAACCGGTAGCGGAAATTTTGAGTAGTTCGGAGAACCGGTAGTAAAAATTCTGACTGGCCCCGCCCCCATCTATTCTCTGCCTCCCGAGTCCCAGCTGATCGGGAGGAAATGGGAGATTTTGCAGTAACCTTCCCCTAGAGTGGGGTGGGAATGGAGATTTTACAGTATCCTTCCCCTGCCACGCCCACCAAGCCACACCCACAGAACCGGTAGAAAAAAATTTTTGAAACCCACCACTGACGCAGAGCCCCTCTCTGACGGCACGCGAGCTGTCACCCCAGTTTCGCTCCGCCACTTGCCTCCCGCCGGCCAGCTGGTCTTCGGGTCTCTACCAGGGGTGAGTTCTAAATTTTTTTACTACCGGTTCTGTGGGCGTGGCTTATTTTGTGGGTGTGGCTTGGAGGTCATGTGACTAGGTGGGCGTGGCTAGCTGGTCAGAGTCATTTCTGGAAGGTCCTCGCACTTACGACCCGACTCATTTGTTTGCTTTTAACACTGATCAGCTGTAGGGCGGCCCTTTGAAGCCCCGCGGCAAGAGTTTAAACAGTTTTTTTTTCCCTCTAGTCATCAGCTGGGACTCAGGAGGCAGCAATAGATTGGGGGTGGGGCCAAATAAAAGGTAAGAATAACGTGGGTGGGGGGGGTGGGGGGGTGGGAGGGCGGGGGGAGGAGAACCAGTTTGGTGACATCATATCGTCACTGCTACCGGCTCGGCCGAACCGGACCGAACCGGGAGGAACCCACCACTGGTCTCTACCATGCATGCGCGGAGGGTGGGCGGGGGGCCCTATGCATGCATGCATGGGGGGCTTGTAGGAGGGACATGTGCGCATGCACGGGGGGCCACACATTCATTGCATTTTGGGGGTTCGGGCGCGCATTCGCGCACATATGCGCTTTGGGCACTGAATCTGGAAAAGGTTCGCCATGACTACTCTATAGCATCATTTTGAGCAGGGGTCTCCAACCTGGCGGCTTAAAGTTGCCAAGGTTGGAGACCCCTGGTTTTGAGAGTAGAAGTTGAAACCATTTACGTCCAGGATGTGAGGGGCCTGTAGATGTAAAATGAGGTATTTTTGCTTTGCTTCACGATTTGCAGATAACTGGCTGGGCCCAGGTGTGCATAAGTTTGATTTCGACTTCGTCTTACCTCCGAGGATCCCCTCCACTTTCACCAGCCGGTTGGGGAGGATCAGCTACTTCCTCCAAGCGCTCTGTGCCACGCGAGAACTTATCCTCGGCAAGCAGAAAAAATACATCTTGGTGCAAGGGACTTCCCTGTACAGCCAGGACACAGTACAATCCAAGGTACAGGTCGTCCTCGGTTTACAACCGTTCGCTTAGTGACTGTTTGACATTACGACGGCGCTGAAAAAAGCCACTTGGGACCGTTTTTCACACACTTACAGCATCCCTGCAGTCAGGTGATCAAAATTCGGATACTTGGCAACTGGCTCATATTTACGACAGTGGCGGTGTCCCCGGCTCACGGGATCCCCTTTTGGCGACCTTCTGACAAAGCCAAGTCAATGTGGGGAGCCGGATTCACTTAACAACAGCGCTTCTGATTTAACAACTGCAGGGATTCACTTAACAACTTGGGCAAGAAAAGTCGTAAAATTGGTCCAAACCTACTTAAATTTTGAGCTCAATGGTGATCGTAAGTTGTACTTCAAAGTAGAACGGCCTTCCTTGAATTGGGGCCCCCAGATATACAGATAGTCCACAATTTACGATCACAGTTGGGAGCAGAATTTCCATTGCCAAGCAAGGTGGTTACTAAGTGAATCATGCCTGATTTTACAACCTTTACGACATGGTTGTTAAGCAAATCTCTGCAGTTGTTAAGTAAATTACATGGTTGTTAGGAGAATCCAGCTTTCCCTCTTGACTTGGCTGGAGAAGTCAGCTGGGAAAGTCGCAAGTGTGATCACATGACCCTGAGACCCTGCCACTGTCATAACTACATGCCTGAGGCAGGACTAGAACTCTCTGTCTCCTGGTGATTGGCCCAAAGTCACCCAGCCGGCTTTCATTCATTCATTCATTCATTCATTCATTCATTCATTCATTCATTCATTCATTCATTCATTCATTTATTTATTTATTTATTTATTTATTTATTTATTACATGTATTTATATGCCGCCATTCTCCCGAAGGACTCAGGGCGGCGAATACAAGTTAAGAAACAAGTACAATAAAATCATAATTTAATCCAAATTCATGCCTAAGGCAGGACTAGAACTCACCGTCTCCTGGTGATTGGCCCAAAGTCACCCAGCCGGCTTTCATGCCTAAGGCAGGACTAGAACTCACCATCTCCTGATGATTGGCCCAAAGTCACCCAGCCGGCTTTCATGTCTAAGGCGGGACTAGAACTCACCGTCTCCTGGTGATTGGCCCAAAGTCACCCAGCCGGCTTTCATGTCTAAGGCAGGACTAGAACTCACCATCTCCTGGTTTTTTCACCACTAGATCAGACTGACTCCTAATCCATTCACTTAAACCATTATTAATCCATTAAATCTGTTAAAGAAAAGTAAAATAGATTTCAGTTAGAGGTTAGTGAATATAAAGTTTTTCCCCCTATCCAACTTCGCAGATCCCCTGGAATCTATTCATGGTCTCCAAAGGGGATTTATGATTAAAATCACCAGTTTAAAGACCATAAAGGGCCTCGTTTTATTAAAATATAGAACATTGAATCATAGGTCAGGAAGTGACCTTAGAGGTCTTCCAGTCCAACCCCATGCTGTTGTGGTCCGCCAGCAGCCTGCGGAGCTGGCAGTGGAGTCGGACAGTGAGGAGGCTGGGGAGAACAATGGGCCAGTCCTGGAGGCTGGGGAAGGCCCGGACGAGGGCTCTGGGTCAGAGGCAGAGATGGGCCCAGGGCCATCTGGGAGTGATGGACGGACTCCGGAGCCCCCAGAGTCAGACAGCAGAGAGGCAGAGGAACAGGAGGAGCCTGTTCCTAGTGCACACATGCACACAACTGCCAGAAGGCAAGAGCAGCTAAAGCAAAAGGGATGACTCGGGAGTAAGGCCAGGAGATGATTGGCCCCTCCCATAAGGCTTAAAAGAGAAACAAAGGCACTTGGGCCTTTTTTGCAAGAAAGCAACGTTGCTAACTCTGTTTCCAGTTGGCATCTCTCGTTTGTTTCTGATCTTCATGGGGCTTTGCCAAGTAAGGCCTTTGGCAGGGTGTCAAAGAAGATAAAGGTTGGTGATTATCCCGAAAGACTTCTTCCGAAGGACTTGTTTTGCAACTAATTGGGACTCAGCTGGGAATGAACGTAATTCTCAGCTGTTACAATAAAATAGGTTTGTTTGGGACTAATTGTGTATTGAAATGACTCAGTAAGCCTAGGTCACAACACATGCTCAAGGCAGGAGCCTTCACCATCGCAGTCAAATGGTTGTCCAGTCTGCTTTTGAAAACCTCCAGCAATGGAGCACCCACAACTTCTGGAGGCAAGTTGTTCCACTGGTTAATTGTTCTCACTGTCAGAAAACTTCTCCTTAGTTCTAGGCTGGGTCTCTCTTTGATAAGCTTCCATCCGTTGCTTCTTGTCCTGCCTTCAGGTGCTTTGGAGAATAGCTTGACTCCCTCTTCTCTGTTGATAGCCTCACAAGTACCAGAAGACTGTTACCCATCACCCAGTGGTGGGTTTTGGATCATGTTCCGACCGGTTTGTCGCGCGTGTGTGTGCACGCTCACTACAGGCGCGCACGTGTCCGGTTCGTGCACACGCCTGCCTTCTACACATGCACCCAGTCTCAAAAACACGCCTAAATAAGATGGCATAGAGCCGGGGTGGGTGCGTGGGCCCACCTGAGATTTCTTGAGTCGAGGTGGTGCAGTGATTAGAGTGCAGTACTGCAGCTACTTCAGCTGACTGCTAGTTCAGCAGATCAGCGGATCAAATCTCACCGGCTCAAGGTTGACTCAGCCTTCCATCCTTCCGAGGTGGGTAAAATGAGGACCCAGATCGTTGGGGGCAAATATGCTATTTAGTATACTGTCTTTGGTGTAAGCCGCCCAGAGTCCTCGGAGAGTGGGCGGCATAGAAATATGACTAATAAAAGAAATAAATAATAATTTCCGGTCCGAACCGGCTGAATACAACCTCTGCTCCTAGTCCTTCTGCTTGTTAGAAACCCCTTCAAGGGTTTCATCGTAAGGTGCAACCTCCAGATCCTTTCTCATCTTTGTTTCTCTTCTCCGCACTCTTTCAAGGGTCTCAACATCTTTTTCATATTGTGATGTCCAGAACTGGATGCAATATTCCAAGTTGGGGTGTCACCCGTGTGGTACAAAGCAGTACTATCTCTTCTTGTGATCTGGATATTATCCCCCTGTTGATTTACTGCCCATTGACTGACTGTTCATGAACTTAGTTCTCATTCCATCCTTCAAACATGATTATGAGGTCGGAAAGTCCAGATAGGAGGGAAATGGTGGGATTCAAATTTTTTTAATATCCATTCTGTGGCCGTGGCTTGGTGGGCGTGGCCAGGGGGTGTGACAGGCAGCACTCGGCCTCCTTCATGCCCCTGGGAGAGAAAATGGGCCACAGGGGGGTGGGGGGGGATGCCACCCCCTGCCCCCTGTTTTGGGCCTCACTGAAGCCTCCTGGGAGTAAAAAGGGGCTGTGGGGGGTGGTGCACCTCCGCCCCCATGCCCTGTTTTGGGCCTAGGAGGCCTCACTGAAGCCTCCTGGGAGTAAAAACGGGCTGTGGGGGGTGGTGCACCTCCCCCCCCAATGCCCTGTTTTGGGCCTAGGAGGCCTCACTGAAGCCTCCTGGGAGTAAAAACAGGCTGTGGGGGGTGGTGCACCTCCCCCCCCAATGCCCTGTTTTGGGCCTAGGAGGCCTCACTGAAGCCTCCTGGGAGTAAAAACGGGCTGTGGGGGGTGGTGCACCTCCCCCCCATGCCCTGTTTTGGGCCTAGGAGGCCTCACTGAAGCCTCCTGGGAGCAAAAATGGGCCGTGGCGGGGGGCTAGGAGGCCTCCCTGCACTTGGGAGCCAAAATGGGGTACGTGGGGACTCCTGGAAGGAGCGGGGCAGGAAGGGGCGGGGCCAGCCAGCAATTTAACTACCGGCTCACCCCAACTTGCCCGAACCGGCTGAATCCCACCACTGAAGAGAATTGCCCTAAGGCTACTCTAACCATTTCCATGGCTGAGTTTCAAGAGATGGACCCTCCCTGAGGAGATCTCGGTCCATTCTTCTCAACCTGGGTTCTTCCGTGTTATCAAGCCATGTAATGACCCCTCTGGTGGCCTTGGTTTGGACCACGCTTGGAATATGGCATCCAGTTTTGGTTGCCACAATACAAAAAAGATGTGGAGGCTCTAGAAAGAGTGCAGAGAAGAGCAACAAAGATGATTAGGGGACAGGAAGCTAAAACATATGATGAATGTTTGCAGGAATTGGGTAGGTCTAGTCTGATGAAAAGAAGGACCAGGGGTGACATGATAGCAGTCTTCCAGTATCTCAGGGGCTGCCACAAAGAAGAGGGAGTCAAGATATTCTCCAAAGCACCCGAAGGCAGGACAAGAAGCAACGGATGGAAACTAATCAAGGAGAGAACCAACCTAGAACTAAGAAGAAATCTAACAGTGAGAACAATAAATCCAGATGAATGTGGTGAGTCCTCCAACACTGGAGGTTTTCAAGAAGAGATTATTGGACAGACATTTGTCTCAATGGGGATAGGGCAGGGATGTCAAGACCCATGGGCCGGATTCGGCCAACAGGGTGCTTAGATCTGGCCCACAGGGCCGCCCTGGAAACAGCAAAGGACCGGCCCATGGTGCTTCTGCCAGCAAAAACGGAGCTTGGGAAGGCCACATGCACCCCACCCCCGAGCTCCGTTTTCCCTGGCAGAGGGTTGCAGGAGACCGTCGCAGCTGAAAACGGAGCTCGGGAGCCCGTTTTCACTGGCAGAGTGTTCGGACCACAACAGGCACCTCCGACATGAGTGCTGGCCATGCCCACCCTAGCCAAGACCCCCTGGCCTCCCTGAGCTCCAACACAACCCTGATGTGGCCTTCAATGAAATTGAGTTTGACACCCCTGGGTATAGGGCAGTGATGACTAACCTTTTTGCTGTCACGTGCCAAAAGCGGGGGGAGAGCGGGGGGGGTCATGCATGTGCGTGTCCACAACCATAATTCAGTGCGACCTGCCCCACCCTGCGCATGCACGCGTGACCTTCCCTCGCTCCCCCGCTTTTGGCACGTGATGGCATGATAGGCCCAGTAGGCCCATTTTTCGATCTCCCCAGGTTCCAGAGGCTTTCTAGGAGCCTGGGGAGGGCAAAAACAGCCTTCCCCATTCCCCCGGAGGCCCTCTGGAGGCCAGAAACGGCCCATTTCCCAACTTCCAATGGGCCCGGAAGGCCTGAAAATCAGCTGGCCGGCTTGTGCATGAGCGCTGGACCTGAGCTAGCTGTGGATCTTGCATGCCCACAGATATGGCTCCATGTGCCATCTGTGGCACGCGTGCCATAGGTTCGCCATCACGGGTATAGGGTGTTCAGCTTGAGTGGGGGATTGAACTGAAAGACCTCCGAGGTCCCTTCCAACTGTATTATTCTGCGCCTCACAATTTTCATGGTTGAGTTCCAAGAGATGGACCTTCCCTGTGGAAATCTTGGCCCGTTCTTCTCACTCTGGATCCTTCGGAGGTATCAAAGCAGGACGACAGCTGGTCGTACCTCAACCTTTCTAACCTTATTCTCCTCAGGATCTCATAAGCTTTTCCTTCAACGTTGCCTTCTCTCCTTTTCCATCTTTCAGTACCCTTTGGTGGTGGAAGTCCAGCAGGTCCTGGCGTACAACTGCTGTATCAGGAACGCCCCCATCACCTTACGCATGTCGCTGAGCAAGAGCATCTACCTTCCGGGCGACAACATCACCTTCACTACCGAAATCACCAACCCGACGGGCAAGTCGATCCGGAAAGTGGTCTTCACCCTCCACTCGGTGGTCCTTTACAAAGCGTTCAACTTCCGAGCAGAGAGGCGGACGTTAGAGCAACACGAAGAGATGATGCGCCTGGAGTCGAACATCGAGAGGGGTCCTTGCGAGTTCACCAAGATTCAAAGCACCCTCTGCCTACCCAAAGTGATGCCTGTCACCAGCGCTCAAAAATCGGACGACATCATGGAGATCGGTTACGAGCTGACAGGCATGGTCCACTTCCCCTGGTGTCTCAACAGGGTGGTGGCCAAGATCCCCATCGTGATCAGAAACGAAGCCACGGGGTCACCAGAATAAACGAGGGAAGACCGCGGTTCCCTCGCCGTCCCCCCAAACCCTCCGCCATTTTTATCCAAATAGGTCAATATAGTTTTCAAAATGGATCACGTTCTCCGTCCCCATCGCCC